>NC_048300.1:8561978-8778241 GCF_013100865.1 Trachemys scripta elegans | reverse complement strand
GGGGGGGGGGGGAGGGCGCAAGGTGCAGGCCCCTCAGCTCCCGGCTGAACAGAGGGTGCTCCTCACTGTGGAGGGTCAGGCTCTGCAGACACACACGAGGAGAAATGCAGGGCTGGGAGCTGCATGCGGAGTGCTCCGGGGAGGGGCAAAGGATTGAACCCACTGGTGCTGCGCCCATGGCAGTGTGAGGCATATTACGGATCATCCACCTGCAAGTCCTCGGCGGGAAATCCTGGCCTTGCCTAAGGGACCCCTGACGGCTATGGCTGTTAGATTTATATGCACTCTCCTTTGTCTGGATGGGGACTGGTGAGGAGCAGGCTCCAACCAGAGCTGCACAAAAGGACAACGAATACCCAAACCCCCTTGCCTAGGTCACAGAGTCCAGAACCAGCAGTTCAGAGGCTGGGGTTTTTCCAGGTAAAAAGTTCCAGAACTCAGGTAGGGAATGGGAGCAGAGTGTGCTAAAGCAGCGAGTGACCAAGGGAGCAGCTTCTTGCTGACAGGGGGAAATGGCCCTTCTTGAGCTTGGGCCATTTTGGTGCAAGGCAACAAGGACCCCTGCATACACTGTAATACCTCAATGACACTGGAAAATCCCCTGAGTCCGTGAGACTGAATCCTCTACTACCAGGAAAGTCACCTGCTGCAAAGCCCCTGCCACCACTTGGGAAAGGGCCATTGGTGTAACTGTCAAAGAGCTAGAAGCAGATCTAGGGGAGAGTTTCAAAAGTGCCAAAGGGATTTAGAAGCACAGGTTTTCAAAAGCCCTGAAGTGGCTTAGGCAACAGCTACACTACAAAACTCTGCCAACATAGCAATGCTGATCGGGGATGCGAAGAGGGGTGAACCGTGATGTATGTATGTACATATATAAATGTAGCTGTGCTGGCCAAAGCCCCAAGTGTAGACTTGGCTATACTGGCAAAAACACGCAATGCTGGTTAAAAGCTGTGTCCACACTATCCTCCTGGGGGAATTCTGCGCCACTACACACGCGCAGAATTCATGTTCCCCGCAGATTGTTTTTCTCTGCAGAAAATACATTCCGCCAGACAGGCACTGCAGTTACAGCTTTCACCGACCAGGGAGTGCTGTGGCACTCGAACAGACAGCAGACAGATCACTGTAGCAGCCAGCTGCCACTAGGGAGGAGGAGAGGCTCTGTTCCTCATAGCACCCTGCCTGTGGGACCAGTTGAGGAGGCATGGGGTATGGGGAGACAAAGTGGAGCACACGGGACTGCTGGGGGAATCACACAGACTGGGGGGTTCAGAAGGGCTAGTGGAAGGGACAGACTGGGGCAGAAGCTGAATGGAAGTGGGGGGTGCAGGGACACCAGGGGGGCAGTGAGGTACAGGTCCACATGGGAATGGGGGTAGCTGAAAGGGGGTTCAGGGCCACATGGGGATGGGGTTGAAGAGTGCAAGTGGGCAGGGGGTGACTGGGGGTGCAGGGATGCATGGGGACAGGGGAGGAGGGATGACTGAGTGTGGGTGCAGGGACACAGGGGGATGGGGGAGGCGGGGTGCAGGGACACATGGGGACGGGGCAGATGTCCATGGGAGAGATTAGGGATCAGCCAGAGCCTGCATGGGGGAGGCACCCCAACTCACTAACAATCCCTCCTCCCTCTACAAAACCTGTTCCATACTTCTCCCACCCACACCCAACGCCCTCCTGGTTCACTCCCAGGCTCCTTCCCAGCAATTATTTCTCTCTTCCTCAGCTCCTCTGTTACCCCTGACTACCCCAAGCGTTTGCACTGTGTCTGAGGGGTGCGGGAAATAAGTTTCTGCATTGTAGTTTAAATTAACTATTACCCAGAGTTCTATATTAATTTGCCTAGTAAGGAATCTATTTGTCAAAAAACATTTCCTGAATCTTTTTGTTGTCTGTAGGGTTACAGACATACCTGTTGACAGGTATTTTCATAGAATCATATGACTGGAAGGAACTTAAGAGGTCATCTAGTCCAGTGTCCTGCACTCATGGCAGGACTAAGTATTATCTAGACCATCTCTGACAGGTGTTTGTCTAACTTGCTCTTAAAAATCTCCAATGACAAAGATTCCACAACCTCCCTAGGCAATTTATTCCAGAGCTTAACTACTCTGACAGATAGAAAGTGTTTCCTAATGTCCAACCTAAACTACCCTTGCTGCAATTTAAGTCCATTGCTTCTTGTCCTATCCTCACAGGCTAAGGAGAACAATTTTTCTCTCTCCTCCTTGTAACAACCTTTTATATACTTGAAAGTACATAATGCCTCATCTTTTATGTCTTTTGAAATAAATTACCAAAATAATTGAAACTGGAGTGATTATATTGTGTTATTTTGACAAATAAAATACGCAGAATTTTAAAATATTGTGCGCAGATAATTTTTTGGTGCAGAATTTTAATTTTTTTGGCACAGAATTCCCCCAGGAGTAACACTACCACTCTGCCAGTACAGTATACTGGTATTGTTATACCATCAGAGCACTCCTAGTGTAGACCTTGCCAAAGGAGCCTGACTTTCAATGGAACCCAGCTGCTTTTCCCCACAAGCTCCAGTGAAAGGAGAGTCAATGGGCCTTGTGCTCCTAAATCCCCTGGGGGCTTTTGAAAATCTTCAAGATCATTCGCTTAGAACCCATAAGATTCCGACACTTGCATTCTGCAGGCCACTTCGTAGGAGCCACCTTGCCATGGGCACGCCTGACCTTCCAAGCCCTGGCTCCCCACTGCCAGTGCACCACGTCATGAGAGAACAAGCCCATGGCAAGGTGGAAAACATGATTACTACGCAATTGACTTTTGGACCTTTAGAGGCAAGCTCCTGTCTGCTCTGTATGGTGATTAAAGAGCCTATTGGACTTCACATAAGAGGAGACGTTTGCCCATTCTCTTTGACCAAAATTATCCCCTCATGCACTTGCTGTGTATGTATTGTTTTTACTACTTATTTATTTGTATTGTGGTAGCACCTAGGCATCCTGGTCACGGCCCGGGAACCCATTGTATTAGGTGCTGAACAAACACAGAACCAAAAGAGGGTCCCTGACCCAAAGAGTTTACAGCCTCAGGGTGTGTCTGCACTAGAAAGCGCTATGGCTGTAGTGTAGACACTTACTACAGCAATGCAAGGGGTTCTCCTATCACTGTAGCAAATCCACCTCTCCAAGAGGCGGTAGCTAGGTCAATGGAAGAATTCTTCCATTGACCAAAAACTGTCAACACTAGAGACTTGGGTTGGCTTAAGTACGTAGATGGGTCAACCTAACTTTTGTGTGTAGACCAGCCCTAAGTTGACTGCTGCTCTCCTCTCAGACCTTCAGTTCTGAGTATACAGCTAGGCAGAGATGATAATGCTGCATGTGTGTTTGTACAGCGCCTAGCGTGATGGGTTCCTGGTCCGTGAGTGGGGCTCCTAGGTGCTAGAAAGATAATACAACTAATAAATAATAACAGATACAGTTTGGGACACATGTTGGTTGCCTTTGGGATGAAAGATTTTATGTACCTTTAAATATGCTCAGATGAGACTTCCTTCCCAAATGCCTGATCTTTATGGCAGTTTAATTACAGCAGAGTCTCTAATTATCACCTCCACCATCTGCAAGCACAAGCAAAACATTTATTGGTGTTTTGTTTTCACATAGCTCGTGGTAGCCCCAAAGGGCTTTAATTTACTTTTCTATATTGCTGTTTTGTTTCCCCCACCCTGAAAAGCAAAAGAATGTTTTCCCTCCTGCTCGCTCTTTCTCTGCTGGCGTGGGAGGCGGCGGCCGGCCTGACAGACAGAGCAGCTCCAGCTGCCTTGGGGGATTTCACAGCTCTTTTCCAGTTGACCCAGCAAGACCCCTGGGAAAACGACGTTAATCTTACCAGCATGTCCTGTGAGGATCTGAGGAACAAGACATGGACCCACTTGCAACTGAACAACAACAGCCTGCAAGCCTTCCCTGCCTGCCTGCCTGGGGGACTGGAGGCCTTAGACCTCAGCACCAACCAGTTGCCTGCGCTGAGTGGCGTGGAGATAGCGAACTTCCCAAAGCTGCGCACCCTCTGCTTGAGGCACAACCACATCCAAGAAGTTGCGTGGGGAACCGGAGCCCTCCCGAGCCTCCAGTTCCTGGACCTAAGCGCTAATAAATTGTCCTCTCTGCCATCATGCCAGACGGCCCACCTGCCAAACCTGAAGTGGCTGTCGCTGGCCGGAAACCCCATCACTGCACTCCAGCCTCTGGCTTTCTCCTGTTATCCGCAGCTACAGTTCCTGAACTTGTCTGCCACTCTGCTAGGGCATGAGAGTGGCGGAGGGATTAGCGCGTCAGCCTTTGCCATGAACGTGTTGCAGGGAGACACCGGGAACAGAGCTAGGAGCACCATTGATGTGCTTGACCTGAGTGGGACCTTTCTCGAGAAAAGTAAGTTTGAAGATTTTTGTGGTACACATGGGGCCTGATCAAACCTGATGAAGCGAAACCACTGTTAGTGTCACAGCCACCAGCAGTAGAACTGGGGACCTCCGGAGCTGTTGGCAGGAGCTGCAACAGCTTGAGGTAAAGGTCACTAGCTGGGGCTGTAACAGACTCATATCCTCCACGGATCAGGCACAGCGGAGGAAGCTCTAAAACACACCCACCAGTTGGTTACAATAAGCAGTGGTGGGAATTCTCTTGTGTAGACAAGACTTCAGAGGGGAAGGTGGAGAAATAGCTATTAGCACAAGCCAAGCAACTACACCTGCCCACAACAGAATTTCTCATCTGTCCTCGTAATCCCTCTATCCCCATCCACTATCCTCTCCGATTATCCAGCTCTCAGCCTTGGGCTATCTTTAACTTCTGCCTTTCCTCCTCTTTTCCTATCCAGTCTTCCCAAAGCCCTTCTCCTGTTCTTCAGTGGCATATCCTATCCTATCTCCTAGAACTGGAAGGGACCTTGAAAGGTCATCGAGTCCAGCCCCCTGCCTTCACTAGCAGGACCAAGTACTGATTTTACCCCAGATCCCTAAGTGGCCCTCTCAAGGATTGAACTCACAACCCTGGGTTTAGCAGGCCAATGCTCAAACCACTGAACATCTGCCTTTCCTTTCTCCCCCGTCCCCCGCAGCTAAACCCTGCCTAATCCCTTCGCTTTCTCCTCTTATTTTTGGCACAGCCCAGAGAGGCTTCCACCAAGACCAGGACCTCGTTGTGTTATTGGCATTATCAATCCACAGAGCAAGAGGCAAGCCCCGCCCCAAAGAGCTTACAGTCCAAATAGATAAGATAGGACCATGGGAGGATGATCATCCCCATTGTATAAATGGGGGAGCTGAGTCACAGAGAGGCAGTGACTCAGTCTGTGGCAAAGCCCAGACTGCACCCCAATCTCCTCAGTCTAGTCCCTTAGCCGCAAGACCATCCCTCCTCTCTCTGACAGTCTGTCCCCTCTCTCTCTCTCCCTCTCCCTCCTGGGCTCCTGTAACATTTCATCCAGTCAAATGGGTACAATAATTCCAACCTGGTGAGGTTCAGTGAATGGATAATTGCTCAAATCCTTTGAGCAAGACAAAGGGAAGTAGCTGTGGATGTGTAAAGGGGGACTATAAACCTGCTGTTCTCATACAGCCAAATCCAGGGATTCCCTAGCAGAGGTTCCAGCCCAGTCACTAATCAGTCCAGCACTCTGCGCTGCGTGAGGGCGCTTTGCCTTACACGTGTGCTGCTAAACCGCTGGGGAAATAACTAAAGCCCTGGGAAATTCTTCTTTTTTTTTTTTTAAATAATTTTTCATGTGTTACTTTTTGGGAATTTCACGTTAGTTTGATTTATCCATTTTATCCATGCTGGGCGGGGAGGTCCTGCCCTCAGGAGCTGAGAGGACCTTGGGGGGTTGGAGTCCACCCAGTACTCACCACACAGCAACAGCTTCTGTGCCCCGGGGCTGGGCCCAACTCTTCACTCTGGGTACCCGGGTCACAGCGCTATTCAGTTTTGGCCCAGCTGCCCCCCATCATGACAGAAGGCAGCCAGGCCACACCTGAGCAGCACTGTGACCATGTGTGCCGGGTTGCAATACCCGGAGCAGGGAGCCAGGCCCAGCCCCGCCCGGAGCCGCCGCTGCAGGGTGAGTGTTTTGTTTTATTTCGTGTTATTTTGCATTTGCTATAACCAGCAGGTGCATCAGTTTGTCAGTAAAACTCAATCCACTGCAGTCTGCTTACTAGCCAGTCCTAAATCCAGCACAGTGCTCTGCTCACATACCAGTCACCCGGGTCTTCTCTGCTTCAGTTCAGCAGGAGTGGGCACAGGACTTGGTCAGCCTTAGGTCGCTCCACCTTGCAAGGATGGCCCAGCTGAGGAGCTTCGATACGGATCTATTCAAGTCACTGCCCAGACTGAGAGAACTGAATTGCCAGGACTCCCGTGCGCTGAGCGGGGTGAGGACGGAGCTATTTGACGATGCTCCTCACCTGACCTTTCTCACCTTCCAGAAGTAGGTGTTTTCTTTGCTCACCCATGTGTTAAAATGCCGCTGTCTGCTGAAAGTGTCTAGTGACAGCTGGGTCCCCTCACTGCCCCCATAATGTCCCTGGAGTCATCTGAATAGGAAGGTCTTTAGTGCATGGGGGAGATGCCATTTCAATTCACATGGAATTCTTGCACAGCAGAACGAGGATTTCCCAGGCTGTGTGCCAGAGTCTCTTCCCTGCTCCAGCTGGTGCAAAGACGCCAGCAAGATGGCAGATCTCTCCATTGTTGGGGAGAGTTCCCTTATAGCAGGAAGCTGCATAACTGGCTCCTATGCTACTCGCCCTGCAGCCTTTAGTAGAGAGGGCACGCCAGGCAGAGAGGTGTGGCTGGAGTACACTGCACTCTGGAGATCTCTGGCTGGCAGAGAGGGCCACAGTCAGCTGTGCAGACTAGCGCAGCCATGAAGTTGCTCTAAACTTCACCAGCGCTGTCCTAGAGCTGTCCCCAGAATCAGAGACACGACTGACTTCTTCACAAGCTCCCAGCCTTGCTGCGCCAGTGGATACTGGGAGTAGCAGAGAATCTGGCCCCATGGGCCAAACTCACGTTATGATGCAGAAACTGCCTGAAGCTGCCTTAATGAGGCCTCCTGAGCCTGGTGCAGTTGTTGGCACCTGTCGGTGTGCGGCTCTTTCTGTACAGCTTCCTTTCCTGGGCAGACGGGTGACTTAGAACAGTCTGTTTCACTGAACTCAAAAGGCCAGAATTCCCTCTCAGCTGCACTGATTTCAGCGGAGATGCAGGAATGGAACTGAGAATCTGGTCCAAAGTATTAATGACCCTGCAGCTTAATCACGCCTGGGTTGTGGAAAACCCAGTGACCCCCATTCCCTCGCCTTTGGAGTATTTAGCCTCGACCAGGCCTAAGTGCACTCAGCAAATGTTATAAGGCTGATGGACTGGAGATTTATGGAGCGAAATCCCCTGCTAGTGTAAACTGGCACAGCTCCATTGACTTGATGATTTCAAAGTTTGTGAGAATGGGCTTGTCTGCATTGTGGGCTAAATTGGCGCTGCTGTGATCGATGCCGCGGCTGTCGATTTAGCGGGTCTGGTGAAGACGCGATAAGTCAATGGGAGAATGCTCTCCCGTCAGCTTCAGTACTCCACCTCCCCAAGAAGCGGAAGATAAGTCGGCAGGAGAGTGTCTCCTGTCGACATAGCGCAGTGTAGACACCGCTGTAAGTCAATCTAAGCTACGTCGACTTAAATTACGTAACTTCGATCGATTTACCTTGTTAGTGTAGACCAGGCCTAAGTAATTCTACTGGGTAGACCGTAGGAAGAGAGATGAGAACAATAAATGAGACATGCTCAAACCAGGAACTTGAAATATCTACTTAGGCCTGGTCTACACTGGGGGGGATCGATCTAAGTTACGCAACTTCAGCTATGTGAATAACGTAGCTGAAGTTGGCGTACTCAGATCGACTTACTGTGGTGTCTTCACCGTGGTGAGTCGACTGCTGCCGCTCCCCCGTCAACTCTGCCTGCGCATTTTGCAGCAGTGGAGTACAGGAGTCGACGGGAGAGCATTTGGGGGTTGATTTATCGTGTCTTGACTAGACGCGATAAATCGACCCCCGCTGGATCGCTCACTGCCCGCCGATCCAGCAAGCTCTTTGCGGCAGGGACCCTCTTTCTGGTCTGTATGTGTACGGTACCTAGCACAATGGGGGCCTAGTCTACAACTGGGACTCTTACGCATTACAGTCATACAAATAATAAATGATAATAAATACCTGCCTACAGAATTCACTGACTGCAAAGACTAAAACAGGAGGATTAACGTACCTGGGAAAGGGGACTGTCGAGACCGGAATGGAAATGAAAGGTTTGGATGACATAAGCAAACGTAGTTTGGATAGGAGATTCGAGTCAGCGGACCGGGATAAGGAGGGTTGACTAACTGCTGTCATGCTGGAGCTCTGGCAGCTTCTCTCTGCAATGGATGGTGGAGAAGGGAAACACCATGTTACACCCTTAGCTTTCCTAAGAAGATTTAATTAAAATAATGAAGATTAATTGTTAAACTCTGGAGTCAGGGCAGACAGGTGCAAAAGGCAAGTGGGTAGGGGGAGCTGGCTCAAAGAAGAGAGAAAGCTGTGGAATGTGATAGTAAGATGTGACACTGCATAAAGCTAAGAGCAGTGCCCCCAAGGGGCAGCTTGGAGCCACTTTGTGTATCCTCTAGATCAGTATCCAAAATTCTCATGCCAGGCATTTGTGCAATAGCAAATAGCAAGGAAAACTGCAGTGGGACATGGGATGTTCTAGGGAGAGGGAGAAAGGGAAAGTATTTTCATCATAAGTTACATCTTCAGTGCACCTTGCAGATGTAACTAACTAACCCTCTCATCATCCCTGTGCTACAGGGAAGTATCATTAGCACCATTAGCTGGGGAGACTGAAGCATATTGGGGCAAATTCTGTAGTCCTTAAGTCCCATTGATTTCAAGTGACTTCTGCCTTGCCAACCACATGCCTTCAAAAATCATGAGCTGGGCCCTCCAAAATCAGGAGATTGGCTTAACAATCATGAGATTGCTTTAAAAAAACAAATGTGTGGGGGAGGGTATCTTTTGCTTTGCCTTCTGTTTTTTGAGCTTTTGGGATTCAATTCGGGTCACGTTTTCACGTGGTTTTTCTGCAACCACAGGGGTGAGAAACTCCTGGGGCTGGGATTTGAGGTAAGAAATGCCAAATACTGCGAGACTCATGATAAAATTCATGAGAGTTGGCAATGCTGGAGTTTGGCCAAAGTCAACACCCGGTCACTAGCAGAAGCCGTTGGCTCTTGTGTCTACTCCCATAATCCACTAGACTATGCTAGTCTGTACCTCACCGCTGGTGTCCATTGTAACCTGTGTTGCAACAGAACCTCATACCAATCTCTTAAAGTACCAATATTCCATCGGAATAGCAGCAGTGCTTCATTTATGGATGGTGTTAGGGTGACCCGATGTCATGATTTTATAGGGACAGTCCCAATTTTGGGTTTTTTTTTTTATATAGGCTTCTATTACCCCCCCACACACCCCGTCCCGATTTTTCACACTTGCTATCTGGTCACCCTGATGGTGTACAGGTATCTGTACTGTTTATTTAAACTTCCATCAGAAAGCCAGGCAGGAGGAGTTCTAGGTAGAAACTGCAGTGCAGCAGAGAGATAGTAGTTATTGCTTCTTGGAGAGTTTCTTGTTCCATGTTAGGAGAAAGCAACTTTGCGATTCTTTACAGGGAAGGGTGCAGCGCTAAGGATGTATTTTGCATCACATACCATGGGTTACACAGTTATGAAGTAGTTAATGTAGACAAAGATATAACATGAACAGTGACGGCAATGTACCAGAATAGCAAGTATATTGCAAATAGAGCAGTCAGGGCTGATTAGGAAAGGATTTAGAGGATATTGTGGAAAATCCTTTAAGCCACCAGCCAGGAATATGAATGCAGCAGAAAATGAAAAAACAGGGCACTGGATGCGTGAACAGAGAACAGAGTCTAAGTGGTAGTGAACAAAGAAAAGATCAGACTCTGCTCTCAACTACACTGCTGGATTTTGGTACAGAATTCACCCAGTGCTTGTACAGAAGATGGGCAAAGAAAGCCTCCCTATTCACAGAGCTTAGGTCTAACTCAGAAGGAAAAAGCACAAGACAATTCAGGCACAAGAAGTTGCAGAGACAACAGCAATGTTGCTATCCCCAAGTGTTCAAAACTCAGGAATAATGCTTAAAAATCATAGACTGGCTTAAAATCCTGAGATTTTTAAAACAACAATAAATGTGGGGTGCTTTTTCTTTGCCTTCTGGTTTCTGACCCTGTCATGTGCACTCAGGTCACATTTTCAAGCTTTTCTCTGAAACTATGAGGGCTCAAAACTTACCCTTTTTTTTTTTTTTTAAATGAATGCTGAGATTCTCAAATTGTTCCCTGGACTCCAGGAACTGGAGCTTTCAGAAAAACATCAAATATGTTGGTAACACTGTACCAAGGAATACAGCCCTGCACGGATACAAAATTTGTACCCACATCTGATCCGCGATTCGCAAACATGGTCCGTGGATATAAAGTGGACATCTGCAGATTTGCAGGGCTCTATAAATGAGTCAACGTAAGGTGGATGCTTGGCATGCAGAAACTGAAGCTATTCCAAACATGGCATGAAGAGGTTGAAAGGAGGCTGGAGAATGAATTGGGAGCACCATAGGGCAGGAGAATAGGTGTAGGATGAAGTGAAAGCCAAGATAAATACAAGGGTTCAGGGATAAGACAAAACTTTACCAAAGCAGAGTTGCTAGGTACAAGGTCCTTTTCCTTTCCGGCTGCCATTCCTACTGCATTCTGGGAATGCCTTTAACATAAGTTTGCTGCAGTGAATGAATCTAAATTGGGGTGAATGTGATGATGCGTGAGGGAGATACGTGAGCAAATGGGGCAATATGTGAGAATGAACTTGGTTTTCCTGAGGGGGGATTAGTAATCTGCTACGAGCCAGGAACAAATTACTGCCTCCCCAGGGAGCAGAGAAGGCTGCATGCCACCCCTTACACAGACTAGGCTATTAAAGCACAATCCAGCCCTGGGGCCTTAGCCGATACTTGCTAAAGATTCTCAAAATTTTCATCTCCTAGCTGTAACCTGAGTTCCTTTAATCCTTGGAATATCAACTCATCAGGTAGCATCAGCATCAACCTGTATGGAAATCCTTTAGAGTGCAACTGTGGACTTTCCTGGCTCCTTTCTGATCCGGAGAGAGTTGTACTGCAAAGGTAAACGACCTGTCAGCTGCATATTACTCACACACCAGGAATGTAGGAGTGAGCATAAAGATTATCCCGAGCCTGTTTACTTCAATTTTTGCTACAAGTTATGCATGGATGGTGTAGTTTTCCTGTTGAAATACAAACCCCATCAATATTAGTCAGAATCGCCATCTGTTCCTCAAAGGTCAGACATCTAAAATAAAGTTTCCTTCAAGAACTAAGTATGGGCTAATTATATTTGAAAGCAGCACTATGCTGGTAACACAAGCAGAACTATAAAATGATGGCATCTACTGATAATTTATTCTCTGCCTCTCCCCATTAGTACTTTACTGCGAGTACAGATAAAACGTTAGCTAGCTCAGTGGCCTTAATGACATTGTGCCCTGGAGATCTGCAGTCAAATTGTGAGCTCTGATTCCTGAGCCAATTGGGGCTAAGAATACTGTGGAAGTAACTACACCTCACTCTACACTGCCCCCTGCTGTCAGATTTGGAGAGGCATTACTCAACATGGCCTTGGCGCTTAATGCTTTGTGTGGTGTGCCTTCAACTTCCACGGCACCTTGTTGAATCAGACCCGTGGCCTTCCCAGTTAGGGGATATTTGCTGCACCTTGCAAAACATGTTGGTAATATGGTGAGGAAAATCAGCCTGTAGTCAAGACTCTGCTGGGCTTTGGCCCCAGATTTCATGTGCGAGAACAGGTTTCTGATTGGCATTAGCAGTTCACTATCTGATACGTTTCATAGATGCTGATGGCACTGTCCTATAACTGTTATGTCGATTCTAACTCGTTTGCTTCATCCTGCAGGGCATCCGACACAATTTGCAACACAGCCTCGGAAGACAGAGAGAAGCCTTCATCCTCATCGTCTCTTTCGCTGTTACAACTCTATGATGAATGCCAGGCCAAGAGAAACACCACATTCCCCACATCAAACACTCCCCCTCTCACAGAAGACTCTTCCAACCTTCCCATTATCGATTCCACTACTGCGGCAGCAACGATGGACTCTACTCTATTTGCCGAAGAACATTATAGTGACTCCTTGGTGTCACGAAACATGGTAAGTATGACGCAAACAGCTCAGATGAAGAACGATCCCACAAGTGCGGACACTTTTTCCAAATCTACTACCGATCCCACTACTGAAGGAACCACAGCCACCTCTTCAACAATTCTGGGAGAGCTTTATGGCGACTCCTTAACTCAGCAAAGCACTGCGAGTACAATCAAAACAGATCCATTGAAGAGAAATGCTACAACGACCACTGCTCTGTTTCCCCAAGAGGAAACATTCTACCAGTCTACTAATAACCCTTCCACTGAAGCGACAGGACCAACAGGGACAAACTCTCCTATTTTTCCTGGCACAGTAAGTCCATCTCAGACAGATCAATGGCCGCAAAATCCCACAAAGACAAACCTTATTCCAAATCCTACCCATGCTGTAATACACATGGATTATGAAGATGACTATTACGAAGATCAATCAAAGGAAAGCATAACTCAACCGATAATAGTCTCTTGTGACTACGACCCCTGCCACCACCTCCAGAAGCCATGCTCTGAACTTCAGAGGTTGTCCCCATGTCTGTGTCCTGGTGTGTCTGGAGAAGACACTGTTCCAGATCCACCGAGGCTCAGAGAAGTGTCTGAAACGACAGACACATCAGCTCAGATCCACTGGTGTGCCCCCAGTTCAGTCGTTCATACTTATCAACTTGCATACCATTCCAAAGGCAGCGAGAAGAGCCTGGTTGATGAGATCTATCCCACAGCGAGGCAGCATACGCTATACAAACTTTCACCAGACACCACCTATTGGGTGTGCGTGATTGCTTCTAACAAAGCAGGATCGAGCCAGACGACGAGTGAGAAGATTTTGGGCAATCCATGCACCCAGTTTACAACAAAGCCCAGCTATATATCCATCTTTGTGGTCTTGTCCCTAGCAAGTGGGGTCTTCCTAATCACCACCATGGTATTGTCTGTGTGTCTGTATCAGAAATGTAAAAAGCCTCACGCTGAGCAATACGGCACACACCTCATCTCTTATAAAAACCCAGCATTTGATTACCCCTTAAAACTGCAGCCATGTAATTAGCCCCAGGTAGTTTTGTCAACATATTTTGCAGTAAAACATCTTATAGCAACACATCTAAGTGGGATCCAGCTGCTCACTTGGTTATGAGTTCCTCACAGGGCTGACTTCATCTCTGTTGTAATTTCAAAGAAATTACACTGGGGACAGCTGTGGCTCCGAATGCTTTGTTTTGTTACAACAGGACACCACCTGGCCTGTTTCTGAGATCTCTATTTTCCATTTCCAAAGATTTGTGTTTGGGGTGAAGTTTCTCTTTTTATTATAATGTATAATTATTTTCTGGCAGCTGATCGGGAGGTCCCAATGATGATGATTTAAAAATGAAGTGAGGAGGGATACGGGTGGCACAGCCTTTATATGGAAGGAGGAAGAGGCATAGTCCTGACGTTCCTTGGCTATAGTACTTCTCTAAACTAATCTAAGGTGATGTTGAAGCACCCCGAAGAAAAGCCCTGATAGAAATAATCCCTAGCATGTATATAGTGCCTTTCAGCTGTAGATATCAGTGTTTTACAAAGGTGCAAGGGTTTATAGATTTTAAAATCAGAAGGGACTAGTGTGATCATCTAATCAAACCTCCTACAAAACAGTGACCATAGAATTTTGTCCTGTGATTCCTGCGACAAGCCCCTAATTTCTGGTTGGTAAAACATCTGTCATAGCATATACCCCTTGTACAGATGGGGAAATTACCAAGAGGAATGGCGAGCTGTTTTTTTTTAAAAGGTCTTTAGGTGCCTAAAGGTACTTTTGAAAATCCCTGTAGGCCCCTATCTGCATCATTAAGCACTTAAAGACCTTTTAAAAAGCTGGCTCAAAGTCCACAGCCCTATTTAGGTGGCTAAATAGCAATGTCCTCTTTATCAAAAATGCTGTGCACACACAAATCCACTTGCCCCTTTGAAAATCAGGCTACCCTATTTAGGAGCCTCGCTATGGATGTAAGAGCCTGACATTAGGCACCCAGCATTGGAAATATGGACGTTTGGGCTTTTGTTTAAATACCTACTCATCCCCAAACACTTTTTTTGAAAGTGTTACCATCCTGCCTTATTAGTGCATGTCCCTGAGACTAAGTCTACATAATAGCTGGCTGGTGCAACAGGGACTCGGTTGGGATTGTACTCGGATAACTAGACTGAGCCACGCTGCCATGGCCACACTGTTGTTATTAAGTATCAGAGGG
The DNA here is from genome assembly GCF_013100865.1 of Trachemys scripta elegans. Classification (NCBI taxonomy): domain Eukaryota; kingdom Metazoa; phylum Chordata; order Testudines; family Emydidae; genus Trachemys; species Trachemys scripta. The sequence continues at coordinate 8,763,666 of NC_048300.1, read as the reverse complement.
GTACCTGTGTTAGTCTGGATCTGTAAAAAGCAACAGAGAGTCCTGTGGCATCTTTAAGACTAACCGATGTATTGGAGCATAAGCTTTTGTGGGTGAATGCCTACGATGCATCCGACGAAGTGGGCATTCACCCACAAAAGCTTATGCTCCAATACATCAGTTAGTCTTAAAGGTGCCACAGGACCCTGTTGCTTTTTACTGTTATTAGGCACTAGCAGAGTACACTTGTGTACATTTACCTGAAGTGAGAATTACAGCTACTGCTGTGTAGCTGTACATTGAGCCTCCTTATGTGTCTTCCAGCAAATGATTGAAAATGAAGGATGGGAACGGTCTTGGGGTCCTCCATTGAGAGGGGCTGCACACCCACAATGCCAGCCGACCTCAGTGGGAATGGCAAATGGGCAGCACCAGCCACTTAAGAACAAGACATGAAGATTTAATGAATAAAAACAAGTATATTATAAGCTCCTTGGGGCAGGGACAGTCTTTCCGTTCCATGTTTGTACAGCGCCTAGCACAGCGGGGGGTTCTGGCCCATGACTGGAGCTCCGAGGTGCTATTACAATACAAATAATAGAATGTTGTGTGGAGTCTCCAAAATGAAAGTAAATGGCTATAATTATATGTGGGTCACAATCATTCCCCCATCAAAGGAATGAAACAAGTGAGTTAGCACCATGATAAATGATCAAAGCCTTGGATTGATCTGCAAAGGTAGTAGAATAGTGATAGTGAGGTTGACTGGAGCTGTCATTATTATACTGAGGTAGATAACTGAGTATCAGTGCAACCTGGTAAGGGTTGAGATAAATCCTGTCCACTCCAGAGGACATTTAGGATATGATTTTCCAAGATGCCTAAGAGATCTGGATTCCAATTTATTTAATTTAAATAGGAATTGGGCATCCAAATCTCTTAAGCAGCTTTGAAAATCTCAGCCTTAAATCACCCAAGGCCCTGTTCATAAGAGACTGGAGTTATCCTGCTGTCTTGATCAAATATTTCTCTCCCTGCTTGTTGTTCAGGATTGCAGGTGTTCATTAGCAACAGCCCTTTATCCTTTAGAGGTGGCTATATATCAGGAGTGCTGTATGAATATGATCTGTGAAGCCCTTTGGGATCCTTGCAGATGAAAGGTATTTGTGTTGTGATGGTTATTTTTACCATGGTAAAAATAGCACGTGCCCTGTACTAATGGAAATAAAAAAATGCAGCATGATAATGAAATAACCACAGTCTTGTTCTTGTTTTAAAGGCAACAGACAAGTGTACAATAACAAGGTCAGGACTTTTTTGCCTGTGTGATCGGAGTGAAATCTGGACATCTCTTTCCACAGTAGTTTTGGAGCATACAATAAAGTATCATTTTTATTGTGGTACACTAGCACGTACTCTGATGTCAAGATTTTTGGGTTTTCATTCTGTTTCACAAGCATTAATATATTTACTAGTGCCTGCTATCACTTTGAGTCCCAATTTTTTCCCTCCTGCTCCACGCCAGCTGCAGTTAATGCCTGGCACCATCTTTTGATAACTACCCTATGCCTTAGAGAATACCTTTTATACCACTCTGAGTCACTGAGGTCAGTTATCCTCACTAACTTTCCATAAACCAAACCTATATTAAAGGTGACTTGCAAACAGAAAAATAGACGCAAAAGAGCACAATCCCTATGATATAGAAAGGAAGCATGAACCAGAATTTTAATTTTTTCAGGCACCGGCAAAATGGAAACATTATTTAAAAACCTGCAAATTAAGTTCCCTACTATCTTTAATGTTTAATTTTTTTTAAAGCTGTTACACACCTATAAAAAACTGTTAATTAGTCTGCCTTTGGCTCTACTTGTTCCAGCAACATGCAGCGTTAAGACCTAAATAACTACACCTCTACCTCGATATAACGCTGTCCTCGGGAGCCAAAAAAATCTCGCCACATTATAGATGAAACGGTGTTATATTGAGCTTGCTTTGATTCACCGGAGTGCGCAGTCCCGGCCCCCCAGAGCACTGCTTTACTGCGTTCTATCCGAATTCGTGTTATATTGGGTCACGTTATATCGAGGTAGCAGTGTGTGGGTCTGCAGGGAGAGTCTAAACTATTTCCCCCGTCAATCCAATCTCACGTGAAAAAAAACTAACTTAAAACAAACCAAGGCAGCATTAAATTGTTTCTCAACACCATGAAACGTGGAAATGCAGCCAATAACCGTGCCACTCTGGGGGGTCACTACTTGTTCAAAGACTCTTCACTTGCAGAATGGACCAAGGAGGACAGCTTTCATCCTGACAAATACAGCCATTTGAACTCAGTTGCTTTTCAGATGTATGCCCCAAGGTGATTATTTTTGCACAACAAAGAGCTGGGATGCGGAGTCCATGACTGTTCTCATGGGTAAGGTGGAGTATCATTTCTGTACCTTAGCTATATTTTATTAGAAGCAGTTAATATCCAGAATAAACCAGTAAGGACAGAAGGAGCAACTAATGTACATGCTAGAAACAGCCAACAGCTCTGCACTGTTTAACAACTTCATTTAATACAAATACCTTGGAGACAACTCCAAATACTGTACAATAAGCTAAATACAAAGACAAATCATGAAACGGTGTAGCCATTGTATTCATTAATGTGCTGAGGCACCTGCATGCTGACATGATCCTTCAGTAGCCTCAACATTTTGCTATTCCCCACCAGAACATCATATTCAAGTGTACCTCACTATACTTGAGATGGTGGTAATGAACAAAAAAAAGGAATGACCTGAATGGACTTTGTCATCTCTCCATTTTAAAATTGTGTTGCTGAAGAAATACAATACTCCCAATTAACCAAACGTGCACATTAAGAAGAAACATTTTATAGGATCTGCTTTACATTTATCCTTCCGTTGCAAATAAGACAGAGTTGGACTGCTGGATATGGTGATAGCTAAAAGACAGGTATTGAATAAAAATTAAACGTTGTCTGTGAACCATTTCTATACAAGTTAAAAGATAAAAAATTTAAATGTTTTATATACTCACCTACAACCACACCCCCTCAAAATCAGTATGTAGCTACAATAAATTCACTTTTGGTGATAGAGCACCATAGTCCAACATATATTACCTATTTTCAGTTACTTTACCTCTTCACACCTCAGTTCTTTGCTACTACATGCAAAACATACATCTGGCTCCAAGGTATTTAATAAGAAGATTTCATTACTGTTAATATGAAATCTCTTGTCCGATAATTTTTGTAGCTATCACAGTATAAGCAAGGAACGGGCATTTAAGTCTGTAACTTTAAATAGTGTTGCTCTATTCTTTGATCACAGGTAGTAAATTGAGATCATAGCAACACCTGATAAACAACGCAGTCAGAGATATAGGAGAATCACGCACAGAATATGCCGCTTTAACAGTTTCTAATGAATCCAGTGATTTGGACAAGCATTTAAAATGCCTTGATTTTTCTCATTTCTATTTACGTTGATATTTCTGCTCCAAGAAGATCTCAAACTGACCAAGCAGTTTTAGAATAGCCAGCATAGTTCACACAGGAAGTTCAGTACCTTGGTTTCTCAACCACTATCAACTAGCAGTACTAGAAACATGCTTCTATTTCAGAACTCAATTTATCTACGTCTGTGACACTACACCATGAGCCCTAATGTCACTAGAACCTTCTCTCTGGGGACAGATAGTTACTTTGGTATTTTTACTGAAGAAGAGAATAACTCTGAAATACTGTATGGACTATTATTCATATCACAATGAGGATTTAAAAACTTGGGGCGAAAAAAAAGGATCACTTTACGTTTCTGAAGGTATCATTCCCTCGTGATTTAATGCTTTCCTTTGCAGCAAACTATAATATTTAGTAAATTCTAATAAGAGATTCTGTCTTGAGACAGTATACAACAGTTTGTCTTTATAACTCCATGCATTCTAGATCTGAGAAGAAAAGGGAGCTTCGTCAGCACGCTATTAGAATCTAATATACTGTTCAATTCTGTGGGAAGTGTGCAAACTTTAGCTTCTGAAAAGCAATTTAAAAAGAGATACAAGATTCAAAATGCAGGACAGCCACTGGTGACTTAAAAGTGCCTAAGAACATTGTGATTTTTCTTAACAATTATATTTTTATTTATAACTTTCAAAAAATACATTGAAAATTCAATACATTTACAGTACATGATCAGACTTCATTTTTACTTCATATCAGTCCAATTGTGATGACATGGTTTGAATTGAAACAACTGTCCTAAAGAAAAACAGAGTTCTTATTCATAGGCCAGTTAGATTGTCCTTTGCAATATAGAAAACAGTGATGTCAGGAGATGGTCCTTTCTGTAACATTTCATTTGTTGTTTATTACCTGGACTGTTTTCCGACCATAATGATAATAACTGTATGCAGACGCTGCTGTTGTGAACGCTGTAATACACCTTTGGGGGGAAAATGGTTAATATAAATTAGTTTCTTTGTGCTTAAATATTTGAATAATGCCCCAAGCTGTATTTTAAATGGTTTCCCTATTCTTTGCTACAATCTGAGTGTGTATATTATGGGACAGCCTATGCTAGCCACAGAGACTGAGATCAAAGGTTGAAGAAAGTGTGATTAAGGACATTCTCACCCGCCCCTTCTCATTTTAATGACTAACTTCGATTGTAAACAACAAATCTCATATTCAAAACTAAACCTCACTGCAAAGCAAAGCGTATTCACGTAAGCAAACTTCATTGTTCAGTAGTCTGCTTCACCACAGACTTCATCATGTACTGGGCTGAATTTTTAATCCAGTTATACTTGAAACAGAAAAGTGGGGGACAAATCTGGCTCAGTGTATCTGCAGTGTTAACCAACTTGAGAACTGGCTGACACTGAAAGACTATTCCCAGACCAAATGGATTACTTCCAAGGGTTTCTTGTTTGTTTGTTTGTTTGTTTTTAAAAATATATGCATGACAACTGCTACCAAAACCACCCCCCCCACACTAAAAATCAAGATAATAATTCTTGCTTGCTACATCTTAAAATATACATAATGCTACTGTTTCAATCAATTGCACTTCGATGATGGCTACACAAGCCATAGTCAAATCTCTATTCTAAAACTAGTATAATCTAATCTGTTTTTATAGTTAACTCTTGTGAGACCTTTTAAAAATTCTGGTAAGTTATATCTACCAGTTCTCCTTTATTCACTATTCTGTTAACTTTTAAAGAATCCTAATATGTGAGAGCAAAAATGCCTTTTACCGAAGCTATCCCAGTTTGCTTCCATATAGTATCAGCTTTTAATAAGTATATTTTTCAACATATTTACTTGGTTATTGAAATAAAGGTCACTAATTCCTCAGAACCTTTTAAAAAATAGGTATACTGGATCCACCAGTTCTTTAGTATAGTTTCTAACTAATAGTAGATTGTGTATTTCTATTAACTGCTCAGCCACTTCATTCTTATAGTAAGTTCCTTTAGAATTCATGGACAAATACCATCTAGTCTGATCACTTGTCGCAATTTAAATTATCTTTTCTTCTAAGCATCCTAAATTGACAGTGTCTCACCTTTATACCTGAAAATAGCTGAGAGAGACTTGGGCAATTTCCTGCAATATCTTTGGGAGATCTTGCTATATTAAGTTTATGTATCATGAGCCAGGGACTGTATGTAATTTCACAGGGAAGGGAAACCACAGCTCTTCTGGGAACGAAGAACAGTAGGGGTGATTAGGCAAATTCACTCAGGTTGTAACACCTCCCGAGAAGTATCACACCACCTAGAAAGGCTCATATATACTAGTTCAAACTGGATTCACCAGAGACCAACTGACAAAAAAAGGACTTTGGGATGCCCAGCCTGAGTTTAAACTGACTCAGGGCCTTCTTTCTGATCCAGCAAACTGTTCAAGGGGAGTCCCAATTCTTCCTGGGAAAGATTGAAAGGACTTTGGCCTACTGAGGCCCTATAAGATTGATAAGTAATTTATGGTGAGCTTTTCGCATTATCATCGTTTTTTTTTGTTTTCTCTGTAATGCTTTCACACCTTAAGAATAAATGTGCTTGCTTCTAAAGAGCTGTGTGGTAACTTGTAACTGCTGGCAATTATACTGTTCATAAACCTTCGGAGAGAAAGCAAAGCACAGACACTGGTGTGTTTAGTCAATCTGGCTTGCTGGTAATATCACAGTATAGCTAGGGAACTTTGCAGCCTGGAAAAACATGAGGGTCTCTGCCAAAAAGAAGTGACTGCTGAGGAGCTAGGAGCCTAGAGGCGGTGCCCTTGAGGGCCCATGCAGGGAAAATACAGGTGCAGTTGCCCTGAACTGTGACAACAGCTATGCCAGGAAAGACTGATGGAAATAAACCATTGTGTTCTTTTTCTCATAGATTGCACCTATACTCCCTGGTAACCTAGTAGGCATCACTGACTCCCTCAAGCATCTTATTTCAGAGATATTTAAAGAACTTCTTTTTTTAAAAGTTATTTGCTCTTCAAATTGGTTAATTTCTAGTTTGTTTTACCTGCCATAGTTTGTCCATTTCAACTGGCATCACTTGTGCTACAATTTTAGCAAAGAAACCTTTTAACTGGAAAAAATGCCATAACTTTCCATTTAACAATATCAGATTTGTCCTGACCTTTCCACATTTATGTATGTATTTTAATTTAGGGATGTGCATACCTTCTGCGATACCTTCATGCTGATTTGGAAGACTTTAGTTTCTTAACTTTTCATCCTTGGGTTTTGACTGGCTTCCTCATGTGTTTAGCTATTTCTCTCATAACAAATTAAGCACTGATATATTGCTTGGTTCTGTTTCAGCCAAAAAGAAAATGTCATCTAGAAGAGTTCAACCATACAAGTCTGTAACCTAATTTAGGCTTACTGAGGCAGACCCTTCGGTTCCACGAATTTAACTTTTTAATTCAATCGGAATTGTTAGTTTCTTTACAAGTACATTACAGATATCACAAAAAATAAAAACGTAACTTACCATAAAGTCTGTAGATATATGCTATCTACATAATCGAAAACAGGAGCCGCTAAAGAAGCTGCCACCAAGATTAGCTGAACTGCTGTGTTCATCTGGTAAAAATTAAATATAAGTTGTGGCTGTACTGAAATAGAACTTTACCACACTCATGTCCTACACGTTACTTAAGAGGTTATTGATAACCTTAGCCAATATATGGAAAACCAGGCAAAATACAAGTTTTGAGATATAGCTGCTGAACGTTTGCTTTGTTAATCAGACAACTTATGTGCTTATAATTAAACATGTGCTTTGCTGGATCACACCCAGAGTACTCAGGACTTTGTGGAATAAAGCCCAATATAAGAATGTGTCAGTATTAAGTTAGGGTTATCATATTTCCACAATCAAAAAAGAGTACAGGGGGGAGGAGCCCCGCTCTAGACCCGCCCCACCCCCATCCACTCCCTCCCACTTCCCACCCCCTGACTGCCCCCCTCAGAACCCCCAACCCTACCCCCTGCTCCTTGTCCCCTGACTGCCCCCTCCTGGGACCCCTGCCACTAACTGCCCCCTAGGACCCCACCCCCTATCTAAGCCTCCCTGCTTCTTGTCCCCTGACTGCCCCCTCCTGAGAACCCCCCACCCTAACTGCCCCCCTAGGACCCTACCTGTCCCCTGACTGCCTCGACCCTTATCCACACCCCCACTCCATATTCACATCCCTGCCCCCAGACAGACCCCCAGGACTCCCATGCCCTATCCAATTGCTCCCCGCCCCGACAGGATCCCCAGAACTCCCGACCCATCCAACTTCCCCCCTCCCCCCCCCCCCCCCCGTCCCCTGACCAGGGCCGACTTTAACAAATGCCCAGGAATCGGGCTGCGCTCCGGCCAGGGTCGTGGGGCTAGGGGCCGGGCCAGAGCCGCTGCCCTGGGGCCCGAGCCGCTGGGGCCAGGGCCGGTGTGCTTGGCCGGAACCGGGGCCGCCGCCATGGGGCCCGAGCAGCTGGGTCCGGGGCCACCGCGCTCGGCCGGAACCGGGGCCACCGCGCTCAGCCGGAACCGGGGCCACCGCGCTCAGCCGGAACCGGGGCCACCGCGCTGGGGCCCGAGCCTGTCCTCCCCGGAGTCCTCCTCCTCTCGTCCCTCGCCCCAGCTTACCTGCTGCTGCCCACCTGCCCCTGCTTCTTTTCAGGCTTCCCATGAATCAGATGTTCGCGGGAAGCAGGGGAGGGGGAGGAGGAACAGGGGGGGCGGAGCGTTCAGGGGAGGGGAGGAGGGGGAAGACAGCTGCCAGGCCGGACGGCGTGCTAAGGCTGCAGGGGATGGGGGGAAACCAGGAAGGGGCTTTGGCTGCCGATCGGTGCTTGGCCGCCGCTTTTTTATCTATAAATAGCCGACCGGGGGAAATCCCGGACATTTTTAGATTTTTAGAAATCCCCCCCCGACGGCTATTTATAGATCGAAAACCTGGACATGTCCGGGGAAATCCGGACGTATGGTAGCCCTAATTAAGTGCTGCCGAAGACAGCAGTCAGAAAATTAAGAGTGCTTCAGAATGGTGAAAGCTCCTGGATGCTGAAGAAACAGTAATTTAGAGACTAATAAATGATCACCTTTACCTTGCTGATGAAAGTTGGTTTTAACTGGGCAGTGGCATAACAGGGATTGAAATATCTACTAAGTGTTCTCTGTGAAAGAAAGATAAAGATTATTTATGTTTAATGTGTGTGTTTGAAACAAATCTCCACAAAGAACACACTACAGAAAATCACTCACAGCACTGGAGAAACAGTTACACTAATCTATTCTTTGACAAACTGACATTTAAAAAAACTATGTAAGACATTAAACTGAAATATAACAGTACAAGTGGCAATACAGAGACAATAAAAGGGTTACTTAATAACTAGTGAAGTGATGGAACCTTGCTTTTGTGCCCTGATATAATTGCTGGATTTCATTTTGTAAAATATTAGTTTATGGTCTCCTAAATTTCATAGTCTCATATGCAATGTTGTTGTTCTCTTGCCAGGTAAATCTTCACTATTTCCCCCTAAGTTTTGGATCTGCATCAAGCTGCATAACAAAGCTTTGGCCAATATGTTTGTTAAGTAATTGCTGCTTCCTACCCCTGCTATATACACATCCTAACAGATAACCTATTCAAAGTCCAAACCTATTTGATTTCATGTCCATCCACAATTTGTTTTAAAGCCAAACACTTACCGGTGGGGATAGTGTTTTGTATCGCACATAAAAAACAGCACCAATTAGCACTATGTCCCTCAAAATGATCAAAGTAGTCAGTGGAACTGAAAAACAAATCAACAAAATATAGATATAGAAGAAATTGTCTGGATTTGAAAAATCTGATTTAAACAGGTTTTTAGCTGTAGATAGACAAAGTCCACCATGATACCCCACTACTACATGTTCACATGTGCAATCCCCATTAACACAAAGAAAATACAAACTATTCGTCTTTTCCATCTAAATAAAAAGCAATTCAAATTTGAGGGGGGAGGGTAGGAGGCAAAATATGTATGATTTAGCATTCAGTGGCAACATCTAATGGTATCAGAAGAGCATTACATTATCCTGCAGCACTTCTTGCAACCAGCACCTTGCCTGCACAGTCAGACCCATGCAGATGGCAGAGGTGAATTGGTTCCACTGTTGTCTGTGGAGAGAAAAACACCCTCCTGCCAGAATCATCATCTATTTTCAATAACTGCCAGTAAGCATGAACTCCAGAGCAGCCAAGACAAATCTGAATTAACTGGCAAGGGTGGCCCCAATCATCCCATTTCGGATTGGAAAACTGGAGTCTAGCACAGAGATTGATAAAGAGAGAAATATCAGTCTCAGAACAGTGGTTTGATGTAGTTGTGTATGACGTATGTTTTCTTTTAAAATGTGAGTTTTATGAGTGGAAAGTGCAATAAAATTATTCTTTGTTAAAAACAGAGCAAACTACTGCTGAAGCTGAACCTAGTGACAGAGACTGTTCAGGTGCTCAACAGCAAAACAGAATTAAAAGTAAGTCAGAATGTTATGATTTAATATTTAAATACAGTTCTTTAAGCTTTCTTTTAAATAGCCAACAGTAAAACCCAATAGACAAAACTGTTGTAAGCTAAAACTCGTTTTCCTCCTTGACAACATAAGAAGTGTCTTCCTGCATTAAGTCCACTTCTCCATACTATTTAGTACTATTTTATGAAAAAAATAAAAATACATGAATTTAACATGATCTTACCTGGAATAAGACTTGCACAAGTGAGGCTGACATACAGAACACTGATAAGAATTTTATCAGCTAGCGGGTCAAGGGCACTTCCCAAAGCAGATTTCTGACTGGACCAGTTTCGTGCAATAAAGCCATCCAACTATAAATACAAGTTTAATATGTGAATGTTTGATAGCTAGAAAAAAAAAAATCAGCATCTACTACGGTTATCAGGATATGTGATAAGCAAAATGAATATAATGTAGGTAATTAAAAAGTTATAAAGTATTATCAGAAGGGCTGTAAAGCGATTTAAAAAAATGAATCATGATTAATCACGCTGTTAAACAATAATAGAATACCATTTAAATATTTTGGATGTTTTTCTACATTTTCAAATATATTGATTTCAATTACAACACAGAATACAAAGTGTACAGTGCTCACTTTATTTTTAATTACAAATATCTGCACTGTAAAAAACAAGAAATAGTATTTTTCAATTCACCTAATACAAGTATTGTAGTGCAATCTCTTTATCATGAAAGTTGAACTTACAAATGTAGAATTATGTAAGAAAAAAACCTGCATTCAAAAATAAAAATGTAACACTTTAGAGCCTACAAGTCCACTCAGTCCTACTTCTTGTTCAGCCAGTCACTCAGACAAACAAGTTTATTTACATTTGCAGGAGATACCACTGCCCACTTCTTGTTTACAATGTCACCTGAAAGCGAGGAAAGGCGTTCGCGTGGCACTGTTGAAACATATTTAATTTGCATACACAATTACCTCTTCTGGATGCAGAAATTCTTAATCTGCATTTGCAAGCAGCCAGTTGCATGCGTAAATACAGTTTATACACAACTCACTGGGGGATTCTCAGTTGCCTGTTTAGGGAATCTTTAAGGCTGTTTTGCACCAACAGAGCAGCACAAAACAGCCTTAATGAGTGGCAGAATCTGGCCATCTTGTCATCATGGCTTTCTCAGGCATTTCTACAAAAGAATTTGTATACTAGCTGATCTCATTTCAAAATACTGACTTAAATTTTAAGAGAATTAGCAAACTGTTTATACATGATGCAGTAAGTGTGATTTTAAATTAAAAAACAACAAAATAAATTTCAAAACTCTGTTATGCAACATACCAAGTCTGTTATCCCAGCCAAAGCAAAAACACCCAATGCAATGTTGAAATTTTCTTCTACAATCAAATAACCCAAAACTGGAGCCAAACCAATTCTTGCCAGAGAAAGTATATTTGGGATTGTCCATGGGTTTTCATACTGGAAAATAAGAAAATGTTAAAAAAAGAAATCAGTCAAGCCTTGCATGTGATTTGAATATTCAAGGTAAATACATATTTGAGTGAAACCTGGATTGCCAGAATGCCTTGAAATACTGGGAAATAAGCCTCAAACCTCTCTTGACCAGACCTAAACCTATAACCGAGACAAGAAGGGGAACCTGAACAGCTCCAATACCACGTGCCATTTTATTCTGATACTTGACCACCCATGAGCAACCTTTTTTTTTTTTAAATAATAAAAAAACGATTTATATTAAAACATACGAAATGCATCTTGGTAAGTTTGCTAGGGAAAAAAAATGTATAATGCGCGTTTAGAATTTTTTTATTTGATAAAACTGAGCTGTCATTAGCTCCAAGTGTTGTGACAGTTTAGTTTTAAACTATAACTCCCCATCACATATAAATTAATATTAATGAATTAGCAGAATTAAACAAGTTTTGTATCTTTAAAGGTAGACTGAGTTGTTAACATGAAACCATGTTTTAGCGTGCAAAACTAAGCTCAGGTGAGCAAAGAACAGATGCCCAAGGAATGGGGAATTTTTGAGACAATATTGAAATGTATACAAAAAAATAAATACTGTAATGGATGCATCTGCAAAGGAACGGATTAAGCTGTAAATATGGACTATGAAAGAGAGGAACCGAAACTGTTTATGCCATAAATATAAAACTCAGGACATTCAACTATCATAGATATAGAACAGCATGGCATAAAAGATAGGAGGAACCTACTGTGTTCGGGGTGCCTGGTAAGATAATAAACCAAGTGCACCAAAGAAACCTGGAAAATGTAATGTGTGTGAAGTCAAGTAAGGAAAAAAATGGCATAGGAGACTTGAAATAAAAGGCTAGCAAGTATGGCCTACTGGAAAGGGAGAAGGAAAGCTCTTACATTTCCAGAGAATACATTAGTCAATGTAACTGCGTCCTCAGTGAACCTGTCTAGATGGGCTTTGGCAGAACTGCAGATTAGGTACCTTATGCAAACGGATTCTTTTGTATGAATCTCATTTTGCTAAATTATTAATAAACCTCACTTAGATCACTCAAACCTCTGGCTGCTCAGGAATTCCCTACAGCTGGACCCGCAAGCTCTGACTTCACTAGGGGAAAGGGGGTGCTCTCAACTCAAGTTAAGGAATTGGATGTGAAATCCAAGGCAGGGCAGTTTGTAGTTTTCAGGCGACTTAGCAGGCAGAGATGGGGGAAGCTCCGTTTTTACACTCCACCTGCTCACTGTCGTGACAACTCACGTCTTCACTAGGATTTGATCTTGAGTGAAGAGCAGAGGGCGGACACGACCCTAGAGGGGTCCCAACAGGGACAGTTACTAGCAGGCCCCTGACGGGTTCCTCCGAGGCAGTGTTAGCAACCAGGCGGGCACGGTGGGAGGCTCCTTCCCCAGGCAGGGGGCTGTGGCTCTCGGGGCGGCCGGGGGACAGGGGATCGTACGGGGGGAGAGGAGTGGTGACCCCGGGACCGGCAGCATCTGCTTCTCACGCACGTACCAGCTCCGAGTACCCGCTGGCGGCTCCTCGGCCCCTCCGCGCCGCATCCCCCCGCGGGCCGGCCTCGCCGTCGCTGCGCCGCCTCGGCGCGGGGCTGTCCCCGCCGGCGGGGCGCGGGGAGCCGCTCGCGAGCCGCTCCGGGGAGAGCGCGCGCAGCAGCAGCAGCAGCCGCCGCGGCTCCCGCCTCGCGCCGCAGGGGGAGGGGGAGGAGGGCGCCCGCGGCGCGAGGCCGCTCAGCGGGGAGGAGCCCAGCGCGAGGCAGAAGCCGCGGCGGCTGTTTCCGCCTCCGGCCGCCCGGGACCGGCTCGCGAGCGGCCTCGCGCCGCTGCCCCCCAGGGGCCGGCTCGCGCCTTTCAGGAGCCCCCAGGAGCACCTGCCCAGCCAGGCGGCGGCCAACATGGCGGCGTCCGCGTCCACCCCCTCCCCCCGTAAGGGCGCTGGGCGCACTTCAGCCCGGCCAGACGCAGGGGAGGGGGCAGCCACGCCTCCGCCTCCGTTCACCGGACAGATGTGTGCCTGAAGGCGTTGGGGTGGGTTTGCGACTTTTGCGACAGCTGCCTTTGTGCTTTACGGCAATCGTCTCTCTCTCTCTCTCTCTCTCCCCCCCCCCCCCCCCCCGGGGCTGCTAAAGGCGCACACACGCGCCTTGGGTCCTGCGGCTCCTCCCCACCAAGGAGCGAGTCAGGAGCCTGCGTGCTGCCTGCCTGGGGGCTGCACCCGCTTCCAGCCACGGCAAAGCCCCTGGGGGCTCAGCCCAGCCCCGAAGCAGTTTGTTTAAGGGCTGCCTCGGACCAGCCTGCAACAGCCCAACGCGATTGGAAACTCACTGCCCCTTAAGAGTGAATATACAGAGTAGGACCCTGCTCTTAGCTCCTGTGTTGCATAGCTGTGGCTTAGAGTATCTCACTCTTCAACCCGGTGTATGAGATCACGTACATGCCAGGGCTCTGATACTGAAGCAATAGTGAGTAGCTTAAAGATTTTTTGAAATGTTAAGTGCCACTCTTCCCTTTTCATTGTTCACAAGGGCTCAAGCAAAATTACAAGAATGCAATCCACAGCTACCTGAAGGCAGTGAGACTTTCCGTTGACGGCAGGGGGCTTTAGACTAGACCTTTAGTGAACTCACGTACGGTTTTTGCCCCTTCATGAACTATTCCACAGTTGATAAATCACTTTCTGAATTACATCATAGGGTAGGCTACAGAAAAGTTACAGTACATTTGTGTTACCAGCTAGATGACCAAAGCCAATAGAAGCTTCTACAGAAATAAGTAGCCTCTCAAAAACCAAAAAAAAAAAATCACAGTATGAAAAACTGGCTGAGAATTTTGCAGGTTTTTTTGAGCAGATTAATTGTACAGACCCAGAAAATATTAAGGTATTTGATAACTGAAGATCAAATTTGTCTTCAGTCAAATCTTGAACTAGATAGTCAATGCAGTCAATATACTGCACAAGGATTCTTTAGCACTAGGGAATTGTCATACACAATAAATAGAAAGCAGAACAATCAGGATTTCCAGTTTTAGATTCAAGTAAATAAAATGTCATAAAAACATGTTGTTGGTGTTTTGTTTTTTAAATGAAGACCTATACCTGAATTACCTCTCATTTGCCTTTTTGCTGTTAGGTCATGATCCTAAGAAGAGTTCCTAATGGATAGATCCTTATACCTACAAATAATTCCATTGATTTCCCATGTTAGTAAAGGAACTGCTCGGTTGGATCCCTTTGCAGGATCGGGGCTTTAAACTGTTTGCTGGTGAGAGGATCCTGAATCTCTCTTTCACACTCTGGGATTTCATCTCAAGGCACAGAACTTCAGAGGCACAGGACTCAACTTTCCTCAAATTATGTTTAAAGAAAATAAATTATAAATTAATAGACATATCCCATCTCCTAGAACTGGAAGGGACCTTGAAAGGTCATCTAGTCCAGCCCCCTGCCTTCACTAGCAGGACCAAGTACTGATTTTTGCCCCAGATCCCTAAGTGGCCCCCTCAAGGAATGAACTCACAACCCTGGGTTTAGCAGGCAAATGCTCAAAGCACTGAGCTCTCTCTCCCCCTCCTTTGAATTTGTTTAAAAACCAATGCTTCCTCTTAAATAAGGAATAATCTGCCTCAACACAGAAACAAAGATGGAAAAGATCAGAACCAAAGTCTTAAAACAGAAAGCCTTCATATTCACCTTTCTGATAAAATCATCATCATCTTCGTAGTGACCTCAATATATAGCATTTCAGACATGTTCGCCATCTTGCATTTGTATTATGGGAAGAATTACTTTAGGAAAAAACTGGATTACCAGGCATCAAAGCAGCAGATCTTATATATACACACACATTGTTTCACTTTTGTTGGATGTCCTTATTTAAGTCAGTTTAACATACATCAGGAATAATACAAATTAATGCACAAAATGTACATTATATTTATGACAAAATTGCTTTAAATTTCCATGCTATTAAGTATTTAATATCATTTAAAGACAAATTTGGGATTCAATCAACAAGTTAATAGATTTTAAATGAAGTATGTATATAAACACATTCTATTTCACTTCTATAATATTTAATATGTACAACTAGAGTTTGATTTTTTCAGATTAACATTTTAAATAAAAGCTCAAGTACTGTACACAGCTCTTTAAATAGTAAGCTGCAAAAGTGAAACTTCAAATAAACAAATTAAATTTATTTCAATTAAATACCACGTTCCTTAAAACTATACATTGCATGGAGCCTCAGCATGAAAAAGTTATCAATTTCTTGAAAACATTTCAAAATAGTGCTAAAGCTATTTAATTGATTTAATTACACTGCTAAAATCTGGGTTACTCTCAAATCTTTTCAATATTACCATTTCTGATTGAGAAAATACTTTCCGTAACATTTCTATTCATTTTAAAAGTAACACCAGGCATCATGAGTTATTTGAGCTAGAAGTAAAATCTATGATTGTCCTTTGATAGGATGAATGTAAATACACATTCTCCTCTTGCTATTATCTTTGATGATGGAGATCCTCGTCTCAAATAACTCTTATTTGAACTACAGTACCTCCAAATGGCAGCACAAAATATCTTCTCTGTTAACACTTCTGGAAGTAAATATGGTAGTGTTACTCATTCCTGAAAGTATTGCTTTTAAAAGGGCAGTTCTTCTGGGAGTGTCATGTCTCAGCTAATAGAAGCTTTGGACACGTATAACATTTAGGAATATCCTTAGTAGACTGCAGGTTATAGGGTAATGGACTCCTATTGCACCATGTCCACCAGTTATTCCATTTCAAATAGGATTACTGTGCTTCAAGAACATTTGCTTCCATTGTGGTGGTTCCTTCACATAGTTTGAAGTTGATAAACTCTTGGACCTTTTTTCAAAAGATAACCCTGGTCATTTAGAGAGCCAACAAAGCTTTCAAAATCAGATACCTGGACGAAAAATAAAGAGTGAAATATGTTTATTCAGCGTGAGAAACAATATTTATTATGTCTGATGTAAAGCAAGGTATGTTGCAATTCTTTTAAACATTTTTAAATGAATCACAGAAAAGAAATTAGTGTGAAGGGTTTAACTTCCGCCACAAACCTTTGGATCACTTGAAGGCTAAGTAAAAGTTGACTGTATCTTTCCTTGCTTTATTTCACCTCGCTAAAAAAATTTACAGTTTATAAACATCAACATGGAAAATGCTCCTGTTTTTGCCACATGGAAAATTAGTGAAATATACCTAAATCAAAGTTTCATGACATTTCATCTGCTGAGGGAGTTTTCTGGAAGAAAGTGTTTCAAAGGGGGAAGATAGTGTGGGTTTAAAAAAAAAAAAAAGGCATGAAAATCTTTTGCAAATAAACAAACACAAAAGCTCTAGGGAGAAATCCCAGCCCCTCTGAAATCAATGGCAAAACTCCCATTGACTTCAAGTGGGGTCAGGATTTCACCTTAGGTCTTTATGCTATAAAAAGAGGTGGAATTGAGGGTGTGGCAAAACATTTTACACATACAGTGAAAACAGTAAATTGTAATTTTTCTCTAGTTTCACAAAAAGGTAAAAAGAGGAAGGGTGACATGTTTGTGAGTTTTGAAAAAGGATTCTGAGCCTTTCATCCCAAGGATACTGGTTTAGAGTGGAAATAGTCACCAAATGACTGATGGATGGCCCATGTAAAAGGAGTTGGTAATCACAATTGGACAGGTATCCACAACATTTAACCTGATTAGCAGCCTCAACAGAGGGGGCTTGGCAATTGACCCTACTATCTCATCCCTAGAGGAGGGCCCTCTGGCTAGAGGGGGGCTGACCTATGTGAAAAATAATATCACTGCCCACATTATAACAGTTCTATGGATAGAGAAATTCAGTTTCCAGCACTTTTCACAAGTGAAAATATTTAAAAGGTCACTTTTCACTGTATGTTTCAGGTAATCCAGCATGAAGTGAAACACAGAATTAGCTGACAATTATTTTCACTTAATGATAATCAAATGTGTATAAGGTGAGTTGAAGATCACAGGATATGTTGAACTTGCTGCCTTATATCAGAGGGGTAGCCGTGTTAGTCTGAATCTGCATCTGAAGAAGTGAGGTTCTTACCCACAAAAGCTTATGCTCCCAATACTTCTGTTAGTCTCAAAGGTGCCACAGGACCCTCTGTTGCTTTCTGCCTTATGTGTTTTTGATATGCCTCCCGTCTGATTAGCAACACTTTCACATTAGGAAAGTTTGGAACAGGAATGAAAGCATACAGACATCAGAAGGAAGACCAGAACAGAAACACAGGAACATCATTTTCAATATGGCAGGCACAACTTTTGGAGCATAAATTGGAGTGATCATAAGGATTATTATTAAGAAGAATTATTTGCATTATCATAGTGCCTAGGGGTCCCAGTCATGGACCTCATTGTGCTAGGCTCTATACAAACACAGACCAAAAAATTGTCCTGGAGCCAGAGGAAGCAAAACATTCTGGGACCAACTTGTCCTTGGCAAAAAAAGTCAGAGACAAGTGTTAATAATAGCAGCAAAGTTAGTGCTTGTTGATGCAAGATGTTGTAGTTAGCAAGGCTAGCGACATTAGAAAGTTTACGATGGAAATGTCTCCATGACAGAGCTGAGAACAGCAGCAATATGTTTTGCTCGTCCCTGTTTAATGGAGAGATATGGCACTTGTCTGCTGTTTCTGATTTTAATTTCTTCATTTAATTTTTCAGCTGATAATTTTAATGACTCCTAAACTGTTTTTCAAGAGAATCTGGATTTCCCCCACTTACTTTTATTTGTAGCTCCTTTGCAATCTGCCGAAGCTGTTGAAATGCAAAGAGATTGTTGTAGGTTCTTTCTGCAATATTGTTGAGTGCAGAAACAAATCTCTTTGCCTGTGACCTATTGCTCATCCCAGAACCATGCTGTGAGCGCTCAAAGTCCAGTTTCCCAAACTCATCAGAGTAAGTTCCTAGCATGCTAAAAAAACACAACCAAATGAGAATCAACAGAAGGTAAAGGTAGAAATGAATGAATTGGTTGGGCAGGGTCTTGCTATCTATCTGAAATATAAGAATGAGTCATTGAAGTCTCAGGTCTCCAAAGGGGCTCACAAATTGTGCAACTCCTCCCACTAAGAATAAAGCTAGCAGTTTGGAGGCCTTCACTAGGGGTCTGTTTGAACCACCTTTGGCCTTAATCAGTTCACAGCAAGAATTCAGCCTCTGAGTAAATGGAAAGACATTTAGAGGTGTATCTTTTCTAAAAGGCAAAAAGGACTGAATCTTCCCTACACTACAGTGTGATCATATTCTTTGAGTTGTCTATAATCATAGTGGTCATGATCCACATGATAAAATTAACATAAAAGGCAGGGTTGTACATTACTACCCTATTCAGCCAAACCCAAAAGATAAGACAGTTTGGCAATAGAGTTTGTATATAAATATCAATGGTCTGAACCATACCATCTAAGCATTCTCTTAGTTGTATGAAAAATAGTATTTTTTTAAAATGAATACCACTATTTGTTCTGATTTTAACACTGTACATCACCTGTATTTCATTATTTCAATTACATCCTTAGCATCTTCTTTGGTTGATTTTTCCCTTAATTCCAGCCTTGATCGTGCCTTAAACAAAAACCATATTTAACAATTAAGCTGAAGTTATGTGGTAGCCACCACATAAAAAAGGCTTAGTCTCCATCATTCAGTCACAATGGTTGCGTCAAGCTCTAAGGACATGCTTGGGACCTGATCCTGCAGGACTCACAAACATAGCCACATTCTTCAATGGAATTTCTGACTAATCATTGCAGGATAAAGCCCTATCAATAAGTAGCAGTACTCCTACCTTCAAAACTATGTTAGTGGGTTGTGGTCTGGAAATTGCTGATTTGCTTTTTAACACTGCATTCACTGCACAACAACAAAGCACGACTAATGCTATTAGAACACAGCTTTAAAATACGTGGCAATAGCGATATTGCCTGGGAGGAGCAGACACAGGTCCCTCTCTATACTGTTAAAAAAAAAAAAGTTCTTCTGAAAAGCCAGGTGGGTATCTTTGAATCCTGCTCCTCTCCCTATTGGCAGATACAGCAGGGGGAGAAAAGGGGAATAGGGTCTAGGGAAGGATGGACAAGTTCCCAGCCTGGTAGATTTTTCTGTGATGGAAAGGCTGGGGAAGCCCTCCACAGCTCCTTATACAGCTCTTCGGGTTTTATGCCCCTCTTGCGACCAGCCATTTAAAGAGTCATCAAGATTTAGTCTTACGAGTTTGACAGTTATTTGGTTTAATGTTATTTTGGTCCATAAGCAAGAACCAGGATACCCATCTAGCATCCCAATTTGCCTTTAAATAAATAATGGAGATATCCCATCTCCTAGAACTGGAAGGGACCTTGAAAGGTCATCAAGTCCAGCCCCCTGCCTTCACTAGCAGGACCAAGTACTGATTTTGCCTCAGATTCCCAAGTGGCCCCCTCAAGGATTGAACTCACAACCCTGGGTTTAGCAAGCCAATGCTCAAACCACTGAGCTATCCCTCCCCACCCCTTTTACAATGGGCTTAGACACAGTTTGGGATGGAAAAGCTGCTTGAATGTACTCACCCTGCTGGAGCTGTGGCATATTGAAAGACTGTATTAAGCAATGAGACACAGATGAATGGATTTTAGGAACAAATAAGCTGAAATGTCTGTCTTCCACTTAGCCCTTTCAGAATGGCATAAAGGGTGAAAAAAAATTAAGATTCTTTGTCTGGGTGTACCTTATTGCCTTGTCAGGCTTGCCTGACAGCATAGGCCTAACACAAAGGCTCCCAATGTTTCATATTATAACCTCACATTGAGCCTCTTGCCTCTGGTTTCCTCTAATGCACCCTGGAATCCAGATCTTGGGGGGAGGGATAGTTCAGTGGTTTGAGCATTGGCCTGCTAAACCCAGGGTTATGAGTTCAATCCTTGAGGGGGCCACTTAGGGATCTGGGGCAAAATCAGTACTTGGTCCTGCTAGTGAAGGCAGGGGGCTGGACTCGATGACCTTTCAGGGTCCCTTCCAGCTCTATGAGATATAAATATATGGAGATATACCTATTTCAAAAGAGAAGCTGGAAGAATCAGGGCAAGGACTAGGCACTCCTTGTGCTGCGAAGGAGTGGTTACAGGGATCTACAGCAATTCTGATCAGCAGAAAACAGAAGGAATAGAAGCAGGTTGGGAGCCACAAGTCAATTGCTGGCAACTTCTAGGAGTGTTAATAGCTATATTAAAATAATACTTTGGGTGCCAGAAGCAAGCAGGATTACAGCTGGAAGTGTACCTCTGTAAGCCGAATCAGTGACTCCAGTTGCCTTGTGGTGATAGGTGTGCTGTCCACCCCTTGGTTCTGTTTCCGGAGCTCAAGATAGAATTCTTGGAGGACCTGAGCAGCTTCTGGAGATAACTTAGGGTGAACATACTGCCGAGCATATCCAACATACTTCCTCAATAGCTGGTGTGGAATAGCATCAAAATTTTCTCCAGGCATGACCTGAGCCAATTACAAACACATCTTTCATGTTCATGGACTCTAAATTACAACAGGATTACAGTATTCAGTAGCTTGTATACACTGGTCTTTCTTCTATGAACTCAACTCTCAGTTCTCAACAGGGTGTGCATTATAAATTACATTAGTTTGGTCTCTTCCAGACAGTACAAACCTCTAGTCTACAGTGAAGAAAAATGAAAGTGCCAAATGCAACTTGGCAATATCAAGAGTCCTCTTTCAAAAAGACTCTTCACAATGAATGAGAATGATACTGAAAAGGTGACTATACTGAATCAAATCATCAGTGTGGTTTAAGATTAGAATCTGGCTGATATAATTTTATGGCCAAAAAAAGAAATAAGACACGGTCCCTGAAGAGTTCTGATCCTGCAATTAATTCCACACAATGGACTTCTGTGCCCATATGGAGCCTGTGATGCATGACCGGAAAGAGTTAAGCATCCTGCAGAATAAATGACTCAAATTCAACCCTTAAAAAACATACGAGGAGATAATGTTTGTGTTTTTGTGTATTTACATATATATTGGGAGTGGTCAACAATGTAATCAAACAGTCCCTGTCTATGCTGTATTCTGTTAATTCAGAGATCAAAAAAAAATCTTAACATTTAAATGAATTCTAAACATAGAATATCTGTATTCATCTCTTTGAAGTGTATAGCAAATCATCTGTGAATGGTGGGAAAATGGTGCCTTGTGTTAATCTGTGTGGATAATTACCAGCTATGCTTAGGAAATGTGTCCACTTCAAAGTCCACATGAGTGCCTATTGTTCAACTAAGGACTCCAACCTGTCAAAGAAGGCCTGGAATTGTATAAAAGATCTTTGGGTCCCAATTCTTTTTACTTCAGATCTGCTTGAGGTTTCATGAAGGGGAAGCCTAAACTATAAAGATTGAGATCCCAGTCCTAAACTGGAACACCCTGAATAAGATATTGGACAATGGACTATAACCTATGGACTAAATTCTAAAAGAACTCTTTGCAACTTCAAAGCTCACCATCTCTGCTATGAATCTGAACCTCAAGAACTGAACTCATATTTGTATGTATATTGATTTTTTAATCATACTCTCTTTTCTTTTTTAATAAATTTTAGTTTAGTTAATAAGAATTGGCTGTAAGCGTGTATTTGGCTAAGATCTGGAATATTCATTAGCCTGGGAGGTAATGTGTCGTATTCTTTGGGATTGGTAGAACTTTTTTATATGATGAATAAGATTTTCATTAATCCTCATCGTATCTGACGTGGGTGTCTAGGAGGAGGCCTGAGGCTGGGTTACTTCAAGGGAACTGTGTTGTTGACTTCTTGAGTAACCAGTGAGATAATAAAGAATCTGTTTTGTGCTGGCTTGGTAAATCTAAGTATTGGAATATCCACCAGCTTTGGGGATTGTCTGCCCCATTCTTTGCAGTTCACCCTAACTGAGTGACCTCAGCTGGCTCCCCTGGGAATCCGATCACAGAGCCCCACAGACATCAACAGGTACCCACCCACACAGAGTTCATTGCAGGATCAGGGCTAAAGACAGAGACACACCAGGGAAGAACCAAACAAGGAGGCAGGTGGGACAAGTGAGGATAGGGTAAACAAAATTATATGGTTATTTGGAAGTAGCCCACGAAAGCTTATGCTCTAATAAATTTGTTAGTCTTTAAGGTGCCACAAGTACTCCTTTTATTTGGAAGTTAATCACTAACACTTGTTTTCATTTAGGAGAGAAACCAGGGTTGAAATGGGGGAGGAGAATGTAGGAACAAGACAGGGAGTAGAGAGT
This sequence comes from Trachemys scripta elegans, assembly GCF_013100865.1. Classification (NCBI taxonomy): domain Eukaryota; kingdom Metazoa; phylum Chordata; order Testudines; family Emydidae; genus Trachemys; species Trachemys scripta. The sequence goes on along the minus strand of NC_048300.1, from coordinate 8,740,803 downwards.
GGAAACAGGAGGAATGGAAACAGGAAGGAGAAACCGGGGAGGAAGGGGTAAGGAAGGTGAGGAAATCCACAAAGTAGCATTGGTAGATGAAGGAAGGAACCACCATCCCTGACAGCAAAGTTAAAAAATTGAGCAAAGTCTGAGCCTCACCAGGGTGGGATGGTGTAAAGGTGGTTCTGTGGGACTAGGCTTGCCCCAGTTTACCATCATCCACCCTACAAGAACTGCTACTGCAGGCAATTGGCAGGACCTGTGGAGCATAGGAACTTTCTATAGATATCCCATGGCTCTTTAAGGCTGGAGTTGGTTCCCCACATGGAAAGTGGAAGGGGAAACTGCTGAGATCCAACACCAGCAGGCAGCCTGCACTGGTTACAATGGGAGATGCAGGGTGCGGGGGTGCAAAACAAAATTGGAGGAGAAAATTCTACCTTTAATTTTTCTGATAATGGTTTATCTGAGACTGCTTCAAGAATGGAGGTGTTTGAATCCTGTGTGTTGATGCGAGTCACTACAGCGCTGCTGTGTACTGCTTGTTTTCCAGCTCGCATTGCCATCACATGCTCAGAAAGCAAATGGTCATGATCTTCATTTGGAGTGTCCAGCAGGATAAATACCAAGTCAAACCTGGACAATAAGGCACTCCCCATTCTAGACAAAAATAATACATTGCTTATAAAAACAGACACAACGGAACTCTATAGCAACTTTACCTATTACCCTGCTTCACAAGTACAACTCAAGAAATAAATCAGTGTTGAGAGCTGAAATCAAAGCAATATTATAATAAAACCTACTTTCATCCTCCAGGAAACTAAAGTACCATTATTCACAAACGGACCAAAAAAAAAAGAGCACTTCCTCTTGCAAACTACATAATTAACATTTCAAAAAGTGCTTACTTTAAATTCTCAGAGACTGTTTTGGCTTTGTTATAATGTCCCCCAACTGGATTTGCTGCAGCGATGATAGATGTCCTAGCTGGCAAGCTGCAAACAATGCCAGCCTTAGCAAGGCTGATACTTTGCTGTTCCATGGCTTCCAGCAAAGCTTGGTGTTGGCTTCCCATCTTATCAAACTCATCTATTCCACAAATACCTGGAAACATAATTAACACAGAATAAAAGGTATCAGAAAACACACAGGTCATTGGTCAAATATTGATCCAGTATGCACCTTGAGCTCGATCCAAAGTCCACTCATTGCAATGTTCCCCTCAGGCCTGTCAGCATGGCTTGCTTCCATTCCATGATGCCCCTGGGACTCTACTGGTGGATTTGTAAGTCTGGAGGGGCAAGTATTAGAGGCAGGGATCAAATTGGTCTGGCTCACAACAGCTGTCTGGGCAGTGCACTATTTTCTGATGACTGCCAACTTGCACTCCAGAATCTAAGCCTTCATTAAAAAAACTTGGAACCAAGATTCTTAAAAAAAACGGTGCCGAACTAAGGAGCCTCTCTTTCAAAAGTGCTAAGCACCCAGTAGTTCCCAATTAAATTTTGAAAATCTGGCCACTTAAGCACCTAAATAAGGACTTTCTGCAAATCTTAGAAGCCTGACTTTAGGCCTCCAATCTCAACTGAGTGCGTCACCCAAGCCTCACCAACGGGGACCACAAAGACCAGTGGAGTCTATCAGGGCTTTCAAGAACCCACCAAGAGGAAGCCAAGCTGGAGGAGACCAGCAGAGAATGAGGAATCACATTTTGAACATTTGCACAAATTTCTTAACTTTATTTTTAAGCATAAGATCTTGTTTAAAAAAGAAAGTTAGCCACAGATCTGTAGTTAGTAGTAGCATCATACATATGTTAATCCTAGACTCAATATCCCAGTGCTATCCCCCAGTTTGAGGGCAAATCTGAACAAAATGTTTAGCTAAAAACATTTGTCCATTCAATTTAGTTGCAGTTTAGTGTGTTACCTTGATCTCCAAGTACCAGAGCACCAGCTTCCAAAGCAAAATCCCCAGAGGTACTATCTCTAGACAGAGTCACAGTCAAGCCAGAGGTGGTGGTGGTATTGCCACAAACATACACACCGCGAGGGGCAATATTGCACACTGCCTGTGGAAAACAATCACAAATGTTTAAAAAGTTACAGAAACATTATGTGGAATTGTAACTTACTCATACTAGAAAATGACCACAAATGGGAAAACATTAGTGTGTTTGACCTTTTTTACTATTTTCAGTTTAACATAAGTCAATAGTATAATGGTTATTAACTGAGTACCCCTAGAGATATACATCCAAAACTGCAGAAGGTGGGAATCATTTTTGGTTTGCATGCTTGGGGTCAAAGTACTATCTGCTGTATTATTGTAAACCCTGAGATTATGCTACATGACATGGATTTGGATGTACTAGATTAAGGCGCTGTAAGGGTTAATTAGATCACCTATATTAAACAGAATCTTATATTGATATTATTTTTCAAAAACAAAGCAGTTCAGACTTAAGCAGATATTAAAAAAAAAAAAAAAAAAAAAACCCAGCCAAATACAGCATTCTCCATCACTGAAATGCAGCCACATCACAAAGCAATTGCCAGACTGGAGGTCCGTCTCGCCTAGTACCCAGTCTCTGATAGTGGCCAGCACCAGATGCTTTGGAGGAAGGTGTAAGTAGTGCTCCCAGAAGTAAGAGTGGAATGTGGGATTATCTGTCCCCCAAACGAGGTCTCCTCATGGTCTCTAATAGTTAAGGTACTGTCTTAAACCTTGAAGCATTAGGTCTCTACAGAAGTTTATGAGAAAAGTGAAAAAGATACAGCATAAAATTTCTCCAAGTTTCATTTTTATGCAGGATGGCAGACAGAATGCAATGGCTCCAGTTAAATTTGGCTAGTGCACTCCAGTTAGCATCACTGCTCTTTTCCAAAGAATCTTTAGTGGCAAGTGACCAGCACCTGTTTTATTAAAAAGAAGCACAAATCTGCAAAATGCTCCTGAAGGTTATGCCAGAACAACATTTGTTCAGCACTGAAGTTAAGAGAAAAGTATTGACTACTGAACCACCAGCTCCTACTAGAGTTTCCCCATGAAAATTCTGATCTGGACAAACCTTGCAGTGTGATCTTGTCATATCTCAGAATGGCTGCAGGCCAACTTTTTGTGAATAGCATCAAAGTATTTAGTAAAGAAAGAGAAAACAAATCTTTCATTGTGTGCAAATGGAAGAACAAGTAGTTTAAATATTTCTTTATAAGCCATTTATACAAACTTGGCTTAGGTATGGTAAACCATCATCACAGCTTTGCCAATATTAGAAATTGAACTGATTCAAAAACTTTTTAATAGGGCTGTCAAGCGATTAAAAAAATTAATCGTGCGTTTAATCGCGTTGTTAAACAATAATGGAATACCATTTATTTAAATATTTTCTACATTTTCAAATATATTGATTTCTATTACAACACAGAATACAAAGTGTATAGTGCTCACTTTATATTTATTTTTCATTACAAATATTTGCACTGTAAAATACAAAAGAAATAGTATTTTCAATTCACCTCATACAAGTACTGTAGTGCAATCTCTATCATGAAAGTTGAACTTACAAATGTAGAATTATGTACAAAAAATAACTGCATTGAAAAATAAAACAATGTAAAACTTTAGAGCCTACAAGTCCACTCTGTCCTACTTCAGCCAATCGCTCAGACAAACAAACTTTGTTACAATTTGCAGGAGATAATGTTGCCCGCTTCTTGTTTCAATGTCACTTAAAGTGAGAACAGGCGTTTGCAGGGCACTGTTGTAGCCAACGTCTCAAGATATTTATGTGCCAGATGCACTTAAGATTCATATGTCCCTTCATCTTCAACCACCATTCCATAGGAAATGCGTCCATGCGGATGATGGGTTCTGCTTGATAACAATCCAAAGCAGAGCGGACCAATGCATGTTCATTTTCATCATCCAAGTCAGATGCCACCAGCATCTGACTCGGATGATTAAAATGATTTTCTTTTTTGGTGGTTTGGGTTCTGTAGTTTCCGCATCTGAGTGTTGCTCTTTAAAGACTTCTGAAAGCATGCGCCACACCTCGTACCTCTCGGATTATAGAAGGCACTTCTGATTCTTAAACCCTGGGTCAAATGCTGTACTTATTTTTAGAAATCTCACATTGGTATCTTCTTTGCGTTTTGAAAAATCTGCTATGAAAGTGTTCTTAAAACAAACGTGCTGGGTCATCATGCGAGACTGCTATACCATGAAATATATGGCAGAATGTGGGTAAACAGAGCCAAAGACATACAGTTCTCCCCCAAGGACTTCAGTCACAAATTTAATTAACGCATTATTTTTTAACAAGCATCATCAGCATGGAAGCATATCATCTAGAATGGTGGCCGAAGCATGAAGGGGCATATGAATGTTTAGCATACCTGACACATAAATATCTCGCAATGCTGGCTACAAAAGTGCCATGCGAATGCCTGTTCTCACTTCCAGGTGACACTGTAAATAAGAAGCAGGCAGCAGCATCACTTGTTTTTCTGAGAGATTGGCGGAACAAGAAGTAGGACTGAGGGGACTTGTAGGCTCTAAAGTTTTAAATTGTTTTGTTTTTGAGTGCAGTTATGTAACAACAACAAAATCTACATTTGTAAGTTGCACTTTCATGATAAAGAGATTGCACTACAGCACTTGTATGAGGTGAACTGAAAAAGACATTTTTACAGTGCAAATATCTAATAAAAATAATATAAAGTGAGCACGGTACACTTTGTATTCTGTGTTGTAATAGAAATCAATATAATTGAAAATGTAGAAAAACATGAAAATATTTAATAAATTTCAATTGGTATTCTATTGCTTAACAGTGCGATTAATCGCGATTAATTTTTTGAGTTAATCGCATGAGTGAACTGCGATTAATTGACAGCCCTACGTTTTAAACATAAAGCTTTGTGCCAGCAAGTGAACTATTTAAAGATTACTGTAGAGAGCACTCAGCTGGACTTGGTCTGAAAAGGAGCACATAAGAATCAGACCGCTCAGAATGTGATTTGCAAATACTGTTCATAGACTAAAGTACATGTGACAAGATACTGCTCTCGACAGACGATGCTTTTAGGGAGAAGGGCATCAGGAGAGGGAGAGTGGAGCAAAGATACGTGTATTCCATTATACTTGCCTCTCCTTTAGTTCCTTCTTTGAATTCTACCTCTATCAATCACATGTTCTAATTTTAAAGATTCACACATTATCTACCCGTTTTCTGGATTTCTCGGTCAACACACCATTTTCCTTTCATTCTGCTTTTCTATCATGGTTCTTCTCTCTCATGAAAGATTTATGCCAGATTTTAAAGCGTATGACCTCGGTTACTAAGTATTTTAAATTAAGTGCATATTATCAGTCCCACAGAAAATAATGACTTTTTCCTGGCAATAGTACTTACAATTACTGTTTTTCCATCTTAATGCAATTTCCTGCCAGTGATATGTTATGAAAAACATGAAATGATCTCGATAATGCACATTTTAAAATATCTGCACAAGCACCTTAGAAATAGGAGAATTCTAAATGAATCTACCAATAATCAGACTAACTCCTCTTAGATGACCACTGAAGCAATGTGTCATTAGGACTTACATGTCACTCAAAAATATTGTCAGTAGATTTACCAGGAGGTCTCAGATATAGCCCATAACCCTGCTATCATAATAGGTTGGGCATTCTGAATATGACCATTCCTCAAAAACGTAACTCCAACAATAATAATACTTTGTCATTCTCTGGGACCTTTTGTCCAAATATCTCAAAGCCCTTTTTACCATGGCTGTTCTCAAACTCAATAAAATAATTGTTGCAAACTAAGTATTATAATCCCCATTTACAGATATGGAAACTGAGACAGAGACACTAAGGCCTGGTCCACACTAATCCCCCACTTCGAACTAAGATACGCAACTTCAGCTACGTGAATAACGTAGCTGAAGTGGAAGTACCTTAGTTCGAACTTACCGCGGGTCCAGACACAGCAGGCAGGCTCCCCCGTCGACTCCGCATACTCCTCTCGCAGAGCAGGAGTACCGGTGTCGACGGCGAGCACTTCCAGGATCGATTTATCGCGTCTAGACAAGACGCGATAACTCGATCCCAGAAGATCTATTGCTTACCGCCGGACTCGGAGGTAAGTATAGACCTACCCTAAGAGGGAGATTTTCAATTAACATTGGAGGTCACTGAGAGTTAGGTGCCTAACGCCGTGTGTGTCTTTGAAAATCTCTAAGTGATTTTCCCAAGGTCACACAGGACATCAAAGGCAAAACCAAGAATAAAACCCAGGCTTCCCAACTCTAAGTTCTGTGTCTCAACCACAGGTCCATCCTTGTTCTCTTTCATTATATAAAAGCATAGAAGTGACAGATATTCAATATGCATGAGTTATACTGGCTGCTGTACACAACTGACCACTTACACACTTCTCGATGTCATTGTGACAAATGAAAATAAAACGAGAACCCTTCCGAGAGATGTATTTTATATTTATCACAGAACAGAAGGGTTGTGCAATTATTTGGAGAACTACAGATGTTTAACAACAGTGAATGTCTAAATGAGAGTATGACAAACGGAAAAAAATGTGAGTATTTATTTTAGTCAGAATTCACAACAACTAGGAACAAAAATGTGGGGCTTAGTAAATTATATACTTTAAAAGGGAGACTTTATAAATTTTATACAAAGAGACAGTCTCTCATTGAACGAATGGTTGTGTGTAAGTGAAAGACTAAACATAAAGGTTTAAAGCAGAGGTGCTCAGACTGTATTCTGTGGACCACCAGTGGTCCGCAAGCTCCATTCAGGTGATCCACAGATAGTTCTCTCTAAGGTGGGCGCCTGGGTGGCTGCGTACAAGAGAATGAAGGGCCACCCACCGAATTAGTGGAGTCGCGCAGGCGTGGCTCCACTAATTAGGTGCCTGGACCCTGGAGAAGATGCACATGTAAGGTGAGGAGGTGGCCTTAGGGTGAATAGGGTGTAGGTGGGAGGGGGCAGTGGGGCGAGAAGAGGGAGTGGGGGGAATTTGGGATATGCAGGGCTGCGGCGGCCAGAGAAAGAGGCGACTTTCCCCAGCTCCAGGGCTGTGGCTGCCGCGGCGGGGGAAGAGACCCCCGCCTCCTTCCCAGCCCCAGCTTGGGGGCTGCCGCAGTGGGGGAGAGAGGGCACATCCATCGCATTAGAAAGGTAAGACTACTGATAATAAAATGAGTTGTGTGCTTTTATTTGTAGAATAAAAAAAGTTAAATTATTAATTTTTTTTATATAGCGCTTTTATTCAAAGCACTTTACAATAGTTAGCTAATGGTACAAACATTTGGAAAGATCATTAAGTGGTCCGCTGAGACCCTCAGAAATTTTCAAGTGGTCCGCGAAAAAAAAAAAAAAAAGTTTGAGAATCACTGGTTTAGAGTTAAAGAAAAAAATTTATTCTGTCTCCATTAGCTAAGTTTAATAGTAGTAAATGAAGCCATACTTGCAACATTTGACTCTTTCCCAATCCAGGATCTCCAACCACCAGAAGATGTGGGTCTCCTCGCACTGGAATTCTGTTTTTGTCATCCACATACTTTTGGCATCCTCCAAACAATGCCAGTGCCAAACCTGCCTTTACAATCTATAATGGTACATACAAATGCTAGTTAGCATTAGACAACAGCTACCATTACTAACAATTGCTTCATAGTAAATTCAGACACACAGAAAGAAAAAACATTGTGTCCTGCAGAAAAGAACTTACAAGGGACTGAACTCCCACCATTGCCCAAAGCACTACCTATTTCTCATTTGGAGGTTTCTATGGGTATTTTGACACAGGAAAAATAAAAAAAAAAACTGTTTATCCAAAAATAAACTTTAAAAAATATATATATCATTTTTTCCAACTTGCCAACCTTTAAAAGGTCTTGGAAGTTTACTGAGGCAAATTTGTAATGGAGTTTGAATTTAGAATGAAAGCAGAGTTCTAAAATTACTTACCTCATGGCCATAGATAGTAGGACAAAGTGAGCTGAAAAACCCAAGACATTTGACATTAGTATGTGATTAATACAAAATCTCTTATTACCATTAAATCATAGAATATCAGGGTTGGAAAGGACCTCACGAGGTCATCTAGTCCAACCCCCTGCTCAAGGCAGGACCAATCCCCAGACCGATTTTTACCCCAGTTCCCTAAATGGCCCCCTCAAGGATTGAACTCACAACCATGAGTTTAACAGGACAATGCTCAAACCACTGAGCTATGATCATTTGTCCCATCTCAATTACAAAAAACTAGTTTCTCCACTGCAATAAGTTCCCTAGAAATTCACTCTCTTTCCTAATTTCCAACAAAACCAGGGTTGTCGGGTTTTTTTAATGCTCTATCAAAGTTCTTGACATTTTTGGATAGTGAAGCATGCTTGTCATCATAAAGAGAGCAGTACTCCACTTAAACCTGTACACACACACACAAATGAGAACCTGTTACACCGTGGTTGCTGCACCCCCTCATATCTGGAACAGAACTACTTTTAATCATCATAAGTCTATTGCTCAACTGTGCTGGAGTTTGAAGGAGGTCTTGTATTCCACAGGCTTAGCTGCAGTCTCCTGGAATCCTCCAATGGTACCGCCCGGTCCTGCATTGTCTGTTTCATGCCCTCGGCTTGGCGCTCATATCCCCTCCCCCAGTGCTGCAGAGGCCATAGGCAGAGCATAGAACAAAACAATGCAAGATGTGGAAGCTGCCGAGGCAATGGTCTCGGACAACTAAAGAGTGTAGCAGTTGAAAAATAGGGGAAAGAGAAGGAGGACAGAAGGCACGAGATAGCACAGGAGTGAACATGTCTATGTACTTATTTTAAGAACAGTGTTCTTTTGAAGTACAATATTTATATCCGGGGGCAAATGGAAGTTCAACTAGTTAAAACTACAAATGTATTTGATTGACTCCACCTCCCACCCTTGGACTACAAGAGGGACATAGGCACAAGTACACAAGGGTGTACTTCGTTTAGGTTACTTGTCCCAGATTGACTGCTTCGGAGGGATCAAGATGTAAGATAGCAAATAATGAACCACACACTTGAAAGTACAAGAAGGGAAAAGCTGTGGTGCTTTTATATCTAAATTACTAAAGGTGTAAGAGACAACATACTTGACAATTAGCTTGAACAGATTGTCCTCAGCTTGAATCTCTTGAACAGCATAAAGATCTTTAAGTGAAAACTCCATGCATACTCGGTGATTAGTCCCATCTTCAGAATTCATGACTTTTTGTCCTTTACTGTTGCTGACAGAGTTTGCCTCAATGTACAACAGGAACATACATTTGTCATTCTTGTTTCTAGATGCTCCTGTTAGATTACAAAGACTGTCAAAAATAGGAATCCATGTTTTCAATGAAGTATTGGGGTTATGCACGGGTAGTGATTAAAATAATTCAGAAATATTAAAATCCATGTGCTAATTAAAAGTTGGGACATATTTATAATGATAACATAGCAAATTAAAATGTCTAAACCCATGATCACAGTTCCTGAATACTGGAAGATATAGCCCTTGAACAATTTAGTGGAAACTATTTTGAACAACTGCTTTCTCAAAGCCTGATAAAAAAACAGGAAAAGCTTCTGGTGACACATTGAGATTCAGAGCTTTATAAAAGGGAAAAGAATGCTGTTTAATTTACTTAAAGTTCAGCACATACTCAAGTGCTTTGCTGGATCAGGGCCTGAATGAAATGCAAGATCAATTTTATTCTATTCAAAATTTTAACCTTGGAGAAACGGAGAGCATTGTGCCTCTCTGAACTGACTACATTTTAAGTGTCTTTAGCCTGATCTACTATAAAATTAAACAAATACGCTGCACACATACACTATTTTATTCTTAAAACAATTTTTTTAAATAAAAAGACAAGACTTGTAGCAGAAAAGATAGAAAAATGTCGTTAAAAATTAAACGCTATCTGTATCCTTAACAGAAAATTACTGATCTATCATAAAGCAACATGGTTCACAAACTGATTATGACAATTCTTAGTAGCATTCTCCATTAAGAGCATTTGTAAGATTTCTTCAACCTGAGAGAAGCAAACGATGAAAGAATGTGCAGCCATAACAGTTCCCTTAATATTTCTTCTTTAAAATAAAAAATAATAATAATAACAACCATGATAACCACCTCCTTTAAATGAAAGATAAAAAGTGTCAAATGGCTAACCTCAATGAGACTATTCTAGAAACAAATCTGGAAAACGGAATCCATCTCAACACCTTGTTTCCTTTACTACTGTACAGAAGATCTTTCTATTCAACTGACTTTCTAGAACATGAGAAGACTGTACTGATAGTTGAGACAAATTCCTCATCCTTAACAGAGCACGAGTGCTGCTACAAGACATACCCACTGCCGACTGCACCAGACTCAGTTAAGGTCAGGGGATGCTAAGGTGTACACGGCTCTCCTCTCAGTTGGCGTATTTTGTCCTCTCTCTTTTTCACTACAGAGCCTTAACTGTTCAATAGCTTTTCCCTATACCTTTTACTTATTTCTAAAAAATGCAATGAATAAGTGACTTTAGGCGTTGAGAGAACAATCAACAACTAGAGAACGAAGAGTAAGTTTTGTTTAGCATTGTGCAAGATACAGAAGGTGATAAGAAAAAATTCAAACCAGATGTATTGTACCTTCTTCGGTGTTTGACACCTTAACAATTCCTGTGATCGTGACCATATCTCCTGGGACACAACTGTCTACAAGATCCTGAATCAGCTCACATTCTATTGTGCGAGGAATTCGACCTGCTTCTCGCTGATCATCTGACATGAGTTCCTGAACCCTAAAATACACATAGCATACCAATGACCAGTCTGCAGTGTTTCTGTTTAAGTTCTTATATAAAAGTCCTCACATTTATGCTTCAAATCAATCATTTTTGATTTGATGAGAAGGGAGAATACAGATTGAGAACATTGGAAAGAGTGCTGTTAAAAGAAAGTCAGGAAATTCCAAAAGTTTTAAGTGTTTCCAGGACCAGAGACTTAATAAGCACTTCAATTTTTCTTCTGCAAACATTTCAAAACGTATTTCCAAAGAACCTTAACTTTATGAACTCTAGATTAAAACTGTCAATTCTACAACTCAGTGAGGTCCAATTACATGTAAATTCAAACTGTAAAAATGTTGTCAGTTTTCAGTAATCTGCATGAGGTGAGCAGGGAAATGCTGATAATGCTAATATTGTATCTTATTTTCATCCTCTAACTTAAAAAAGGGTTTACTGCAATTGGGTCAAGCGTTCAAAAAAAATCCATATTAGAGCCATGACAAAGCAAAGAAATCATCCTCCTAAAGGGAGAATTTTGGAGGTGATTATCAGAGAGAGAAGTCATAGTTACAATTTTATGAATTTTAGCAGTTTTACGGTAGTAGTCACAAGTATAATCTTGGGTTACAAAACAGCCATGTTGGTTTTCCTACCATCACAGCTTTGTGTGGACAAGCCCTGATGTTTTTCCTGATTGCAGCCTCTAGGTGCTACCAAAATACAAATAATAAATGATAGTTTGTACTGTAGGCTACTGTAACTCTTCTATACTTTCCAACATAGATATGAGTGTTACACTTGCTTAAGTGAATTTCTTTCCCTTTTAAATATATTTACATTTATAAATATATATCCATCCTTTAAATATTCTTTTCCCCCAGTCTTTATCTATCAAGGATGATATTAATTTTATAACCTTCAAAATTAAATACACCTCCATCTAAATAAAACTAAAAACATAGTGATATTTCAAAACAAATTAGACAGTTTTCTTTTAATTGTCTTTTTGCCTATCTATGTTGTATTTTAGTCCTGCTAAATAAACTCTAGGATGTGTATGTAACACTTGTAAGTACCAAAGATTTCTCTTCTGAGCCCTTCTTTATATGAAATATTAATAGCACTCCCTGGTGCTACTGTTAAGAATCTGTCAGTGCTATGGTACAACTTAATTTTCTAAGGGTTTGTAAATGAAAAGAGTGGAATTTGGAAAAAAAAAAGGGGGGGGGTCTCAACATTAAGATTGTGCTGCTCACAATAACTTGTTTTAAAGTTTTTAATACTCAGATCTGTAAAATTTGGATACAGAATGTCAGCTTGGAAAATATGGACTCTGACTGAAACCTCCAAGACAGGTAAATTCAAGAGTCCCATTTCTCTATACTGACATTCCACCTATTGTGCCTCTAGCTGTGTTATGGTATTGCTGCACAGAAGCAATGGAACATCATGAACTTTTCTGAGCATGCACTCTGCTGTAATACCGGAGATGGTACGAGTGCAGTGGAAATGGGGGAAAAAGTGTTGGTCTCCTTTGAAGTGATTCTGACATGCTATTGTGGGGTGATATCTTTACTGCCCGAGTGATTTCCTTTAATGGGATTGCACAAATCTGTAAGTCTCCTCCAAAGACAAAAAAGTGCCTGTGAACTGGGCAACTGGTTAGGGCTGTATAGAAGTATTTGACTAGAACCACAAAACTACCTGAACTCAGACTGGAACAGGGTCCTCCTCTTACCTGTGAACATCAGCTCAAGTCCACAAACAATTTTCAGACATACCCTAACACTGCTCAGAGCCTTAGCGCCCACCCCCAAACCATAATCCATTAGCTGCCACTGCCCACCACCCAGAAGCCTTAATACTGTTGATTTCAGTGGGGAGGGAACCATGACATGAAACTATCCCTCTCCCTGGTGGAGCCAGCTCCCCCAAATTTCAGCTTTTGGGGGAGAACAGAGGGGTCATTGCTCCCCATCCCCCAATCCATAAGTCTTAATTATGACTTGCTCCCAACCCCTTACTCCTTCAAGGGGGCAGCAGTAAAGGGGAAAACCTTATCACAGCATGGCTGGGTAAACCATGAGGGCATATAACACCCCCTAAGCCTTACAGTAGTTGCTATCAACCTCTGCAGATGCACCAGCACAGTTGCACTTTTCCTGAGGGGTGGGAAGGCCCCAGAGCTCGGGCTCCAACCCAAGCCCAGAAGTCTACACAGCAATGAAACAGCCCCCCCCAGCCCAAGCCCCATGGCACAGGCCAGCTGCGGGTTTTTATTTGTTGTATAGACATACCCTTAGGGTCTGCTTTCAGGTTCAGCAAATGCACAGAAGATAGCCTCTTTTCATAGGTAGTGTGGAGCACACTAGCTTGTGAATGAGCAGTGCATCCCAGGTGCTGCATACTAGTAGGAAACACACCTATTAGTACCACCAGTATGGCTGAGGCTGGAAGCCAGAGCAGGCAGGCAAAAGTGGGTCCCTAGAGCAAAGGCTGCAGAGGACCTGCATGTGAGGCTTTTTCTCGCTTGGAATGGAGAGAGAACAGTTCCTGGAAAAAGTGGAGCAAACTACCTGTGCCCTGAAAAAGTGCCCATAAAGATTACCAGCTGAGACAAGCAAAAAGATCATTTTGGAACTAAATTTGAATCCCTTGAAGCATTTCCTATACTCTGTATTTCAGGTAAAGCAGGAGATCTGGGAACCACCTCTGGCTACTACTATTAGGAGACAGTCTGTACTGTCAGTTGTGTTATGTTCCTGAAGGAGAGACCTAGTCCCTTGCCTGGTGATTGACAGGTCTGATCCTCTCTCTTCAACTTCACAGCAGAGGTAAAGCATAAGAAGAGAGAGCCTAAACAAGGAAGAATTTATTTTAGTCACCAAAGTGAACAGGTAGGCTGATTATACATAGGGAGCAGATCTGTTGCTGAGCAACAAGGTGACATTTTCACAGTCTATTTTTATAATAGTAAAATAATCAATTTTTTGTTGTTTCGTCAGTCTAAGTCAGACCCTTAACATTGCTGTAGTTTACTAGAAACAGGTTACATTCTTATTTATTTTAAAAGAAGGCAGGGTTACAGCAAGTATAAAATATTACTTCTGAGACACTATACTGATATTAGGACGGCACAGGATATCAAGTTATTTAGTCCCCCTGATAACATCCACCTGTCAGATTACCACAGAAGTTGTCTAACAATGGAGGTACTGTACCAAAAAAGCCCCAAACCCACAATGCAAACAAATTAGGACACCAATTCTAAGAAGACTTACACATATGCTTAATTTTACACACATACAGTGAAATCCTGACCCCTCTGAAGTCAATGGTGGAACTCCCATTCACTTCAATGGGGCCAGGATTTCACCCTGTGAGTAGTCCCATTGAAGTCAACCCACAAATGCATAAAATTCAGCTGTGCTAGAATAGGACCTAAGAGCTTTTCCAAATACTATGCTACTTAACTTTACATCCGTTCTAAAAAAAATTGTAAAAAATCAATTCCAGAAATAGTTTTGATTAGTTTAGACTAGAGGGAACAGTTGACGTTTATATTATTTATTTCTATTGCAGTAATACCTAAGGGCCCCATTTTTTCTATTCTTGTACAAATAAAAGACAGCAAGCCAGTCCCTGCCACAGATAGCTCACAATTTAAGGTACTGTATATTTACTTTATTAGATGTAGAAAGCAGAAAAATAGGGAAACAATTTAAGTATGTGTACTTCATTCCTATTCGGATTAGCTTGTGTTTTCTTCAATACAACTTTAAACCAAGATGTTGACACTAAAATTCAATACAACTCATTCAGCTCTCTCAGTTGACAGCTGTCATGTAACAATGCCCTACTAGCCAACCATTGTGATGTTTTCCTTACAGCTCATTCATTATAGAAGGTAATTTATAATGGATGTGATCACATTTATAGAATGGATGCGATCATGTTCACAGCATGACCTGAAACAGTTCACAATGAAGCCATAGTCGAGATAAGAAGAATTTCAATGAACCTATTATACTGAGTAGGGACAATATATAATATAGAATAGTGCTTTGGTGAAACAATTATTTTGTAGCATATTCTTTTGATCAATGCTTCTTTTTACACAATGGATAATATGAATAAAAATGCACATTTGCTTTAATAATGGGATATCCTTTCAAATCTGTTAAACTAAATTTGTTTGTGAAAGGAACAGACACTCTAAGGTTGCTTACTTAATAGACTGCCAGTCCACCGTAATTGTTAAAGGAGAGCTTCTATCTGCAGCGAATGATCGTCCATGGCACTCAGGCAGAGGACACTGTAACAGTATGAATTCGTGGTCAGGATTGACAAAGAAAATTATTATCTTTATTACAATAGTTTAAGGTGCCTAATTTGATTTTGAAAAACAGTACTCTGTGTGCAGCTCATTAGCAGCATATAAAAAGAAAACCTACACTTAAGCTTAGATTAGGGATACCAACTGGCATGGGTATAATTAATGGAAAACTGTCACACAAACAGTCGTTTAAACATCTAGCATTAAAATAGATTCATAGATTCTACGACTGGAAGGGACCTTGAGAGATCATCAAGTCCAGTCCCCTGCCCTCATGGCAGGACCAAATACTGTCTAGACCATCCCGGATAGATATTTATCTAACCTACTCTTAAATATCTCCGGAGATGGAGATTCCACAACCTCCCTAGGCAATTTATTCCAGTATTCATAGATCATAAAATCGTAGAACTGGAAGGGACCTTGAGAGGTCATCTAGTCCAGTCCCCTGCACTCAAGGCAGGACTAAGTATTATCTAGACCATTCCCGACAGATGTTTGTCCAACCTGCTCTTAAAAATCCCCAATGATGGAGATTCTACCACCTCCCTAGGCAATTTATTCCAGTGCTTAACCACCCTAACAGTTAAGAAGTTTTTCCTAATGTCCAACCTAAACCGCCCTTGCTGCAATTTAAGCCCATTGCTTCTTGTCCTATCCTCAGAAATTAAGAACAATATTTTTTCTCCCTCCTCCTTGTAACAACCTTTTATGTACTTGAAAACTGTTAGCATGTCCCCTCTCAGTCTTCTCTTCTCCAGACTAAGCAAACCCAAGTTTTTCAATCTTCACTCATAGGTCATGTTTTTTAGACCTTTAATCATTTTTGTTGCTCTTCTCTGGACTTTCTCCAATTTGTCCTCATCTTTCCTGAAATATGGCGCTCAGAACTGGACACGATACTCCAGTTGAGCCCTAATCAGCGCAGAGTAGAGCGGAAGAATTACTTCTCGTGTCTTGCTTACAATACTCCTGCTAATACATCTCAGAATGATGTTAGCTTTTGTCCTCCCTGGGCTTCAGAGGCTGAGCTCTAGCCCAAGCATGAATATCTACCCGGCTATTTTTAGCACCACAGCACAAGTTCCATGAGTCCAAGTCTGTAGACCCAGGCTCTGAGAACCGCTGCTGCAGGTGTTTTTTTGCAGTGTAGACACACCCATGGGCTACTCAGGGTACATCTACACTACAGGGGGGAGTCGATTTAAGATACGCAAATTCAGCTACGCGAATAGCGTAGCTGAATTCGGCGTATCGCAGCCGACTTACCCCGTTGTGAGGACGGCGGCAAAATCGACTTCTGCGGCTTCCCGTCGGCGGCTCTTACTACCACCTCCGCTGGTCGAGTAAGAGCGCCGATTCGGGGATCGATTGTCGCGTCCCAACGGGACGCGATAAATCGATCCCTGAGAGGTCGATTTCTACCCGCCGATTCAGGCGGGTAGTATAGACCTAGCCTCAGGCTCTGCAGCTGGCCAGCTCCTGGGCTACCCAACTCACTGCCTCCTGGGAACTAGCCAGCCAGAAAGCCTGTGGTGGGCAGCCAGCAAACTGAAAAAACTCCATTTGGTAGTCCCAAAATGGAATTTTTCTGGAAAATCCCTTTCTGCAAAAAGATTTCAATTTTTACTTTTCATCCCAATTTGGGGCAAACCTTTTTTTTTTTTTTTTTAAATTTTTCACATGAAGGGATTTACATTTTCCAGCCAGCTCTAGTCCTAGATAAAACTGCTAAATACAGTCAGAACACTAAATAGCCCTTTCTAAAACAGGATGGGGGTGGGTTCAGGGAGAGGAGAAGAGAGGAATTATTTTAAATTTGTGGAAGTTTCTATACTTTCGGTTTTCCATTTTAAATGGCACCCAAAAATCAAGGAATTTTTTTTTTTTTAAATGCCTACCTCACATGATGAAGACTTACAGTAACATTGGGATGTACAGTGATTTTTGTGGATCACTAACTTATTCTAACTTTGCTGAAATATTAAATCCATTTCATCCCTCTTTAAATACTATAACTATTTTTTTAAAATCTAAACAGCACATGTGTTGACAGTTTCCAAATACAGGAGATAGCAAAGGGGAGGAAAATTTTAAGATAAAAATATTTTAAATTACCTTTGTGGGAAGCGAATATTTTCCATCAGGCAGAGGAAAACTCTGAATATACCCACATGTGCTGCATATAAAGGCCATCTTGGTGCATAGAGGTTTAATGTTGCTGACACGCACGACAGTGCCACGCAGGGCAACATACTTCCCATAACAATTAGCCCGAACATTCTTCAGTTGAGTCAATGGGTCATAGTTGTACACCCTAAATAAAAAGGTTGCCACACAACTTTAAAACTCTTGTTATCCTTAAAGAACAAAAATAGTGTTATCAAATATGCATGTATGTACTAAACACTAATAGAGATACAGCCAGATGAAAGGTTTTATGAACAGAAGACAAATCTAATATTTTATTGTAAATCTAACCTCTCCCCAGAATACATGACACAACTGTTAACTCCTATTACCCTAAGAGGAAGTGAAGGCTGCCCAGTCAAATTCTAACATTCAGAATTCCCAAACTATAAGAGAATACAGAGTATACACACCTTTCATTATTCTTAACAAACACTCTTAGGTCTCATTTACTCTCTAGAAACTACCATATACGGGGACCCTGTAATAATACAGTAAACCCCAGCCACGGTTTAACACATATTTCAGTCTTGCAGCACAGAAAGGACCAACGTTTGATGGCAATTTTCCATAAGAGTTTCTTACTCTCTCTGGGCAAATGAATCTTTCAAATCCTAATAGAGAATTAATACAGAACATCCTTTACCTTGCATGAATATGTGGCACATTTATTATAGGTTCTTCATCAATTGGTAATCCTTCTTGTTCCTGTAGTTCAGCTGCATACCTTTCCAGGTCCTTAGTTAATACCTAGATAGACAAGAAAAAATAAACACAGGCTAGGAAGAACCAGCTCCAAGGAATGGGTAATAGTGTTTATTGAAGTGTTCTCCTTTAACATGCTGCTCTCCTCCCTGGGTTTGGCATGATAGTTCATTTGCAGTTGAGCTTTGTTACATTATCCTGCTGTTTTAAACCCCTACACAACTCTGCAGAAGGTCTCATTGACTATTAAGCCCAACCAAGGGGATTATTTTACTGCTTTTGTACTTTTCCATTTGACAACCATAGATTTTCCTTTCATATTTTACATGGATCTTAAATTAACATCTTTGTTTTTAATTTTAAAAAAAGGAATGCATTGTACCCTTATCAATGGATTAGTGATTGATTAATCTCTTTGACCGCAGTAGTCAAAAAAGGTTTGGTCTCCTGAGGACTACAGCATAAGGAATATTATCAGGATCACTAAAATAAGAAACCCTACAAGCACATGAGAAACAATTCCAATTTGTCACAAGTCCCTTTATTAACAAATCCACTAAGCAGATAAACAATCCCACAGCACTGAAATATGATAGCAGATAAACAGTACAAAGTGTTTAGCCCTATGATTTGCATTGCTCACATCTCCCACTGGGAGATCCTAGAGTGCCCATCATTATCTTCCTCCTCCTCATCGTTATCATCTGTGGCTGTCATCTTGGCATCGCCCAATGCATCTACTCCCAGCACACAGGCGAGGCAACACCTTTTTATTCTGAGTTATGTTTATGCCTGCTAAGGTTCAGACATATGCATATAGGTTCCAACGCCCTTTTCCTTATCCATACTTCCACACCCCACTAATTTAGGGGTGTTCTGTTTCTCATTGGCTAACCCTTTAGCTCCTCTTATTCTCATTAACATCTATGTCAATGGGGTATCATAGCAACTTGAGGTTATAACAGAATCCTGCAAAATGTTACTATCTGGCATCTTGCAGTATTAAATGGCACATTGTACCATATTTTTCAGTCTATTGCTGCATAGTTTCCAGAACATCAGCACTTATCACATCTTTTATTGTAATCTTACACTTTAGTTGACCAGAAGATAGATAACCTTGTATTAGTAATCATGCCAACCTGTTTCAGGCCTAAGGCCTTGTTTGGCTAAGGACTATAGGCTCACTGTTACAATATTAATAAATACTTATATTTCACCTCTATATCCTAAAAACACTTGGTATCATTTTTCTTGGCTACTGCACAGAGTAACCTCCAATTCTAAACTATGTGCATGTACGGATATCATTAATGTCAGCATATCTGTGAGCACATTTGCTGCTACTGCAGAACCAGCATAAGGTGGCTAGGACTTTTTAAAGCACAGGACTGAGAGCCAGGAGATCTAGGGTCTGTTCACTGTTTTCCTATGTGACTTTGAACAAGTACTTTAACATCTGTGACTCAGTGTCCCATTTTAAAAATGGGAATTAAAAAAAATAAAGAGTTGTTATGAGGCATAGCTCACTAAGCCCAAAGTATTATCAAGATATGATTTTGTAAGACACACAACAATGGTGCAGAGAGGAAGAGGGTGGTGGTGGTTGTTTTTTTGGGGGGGGGGGGGGGGGGGGGGGGTTCAGTGAAGCAGCAGATTTTTATAAGTCAGAAAACGTACATATTTAACATTTGGAGGACTTACTTCTTCTACTTCTACTCATAACAATTGTAAATTAGGTCAAATTTTTGGCCCAGAAAACTTGATGCATTTAAAATTTAATCTTTAAAAATTAAGGCCCCAATCCTGCAAAACGTACTTGGGCTTCACATCTTTTGAAAGCCACACACTTCAAAACTATCAACCTTTAAGAATAAACTAAGTTTTTTAAAAGTCACTATTTCTAAATGTAATAAAGAGTTTAAAAACACCAATTGAAACTTTCATAGCTGTAGTAATTATACATTTGTTTCTGGTTAAAAACCCTTCTGACAGTGAGAATTGGTCTTCCATATAAATATGGTTTAAAACTTAAAGTACAAGCCATAATTACATACATACATCCTACTACTTAACATCTATTTGGAGTCCATATTTACCTGATGTATTGCCAAACCCATGCAGTCCAGTATTTTCTGAGGCATATCCCTTAAATCAGTAGATATATTTGGAATCAATTCAATTAAATCTTTATCTTGTATCAGCTCTTTGTAATCCACAAGAATACTCCCTTTTCTTTCTATTTCATCCTACAAAACATTTCAAGTTACAAAACACATTTCATTCTGAGATAAAACAAAAGGTTTTGATTAATATTATTCCTGAGATACTGTAGTTGAAATATAGACTGAAGAAAATATATACAGATCTATTATGCTATTGTAGCAACAGTTGTGGGTGTCTTACCTTATCATAAAGTTCAATGTGACGTGTAAAAAACTTTTCAAATGCTTGAATCTTCTGGACAAATGGAGAGCTGCCATCATAAGCTAATCAGATACACATCGCATTAGTAATTAACCCAAAAATAATTATGTACATCAACACATCATATGCTTTATTTGTAGCTAGAAATTTATTATAGAAACCAATTCATCCATTAAAGACATTGATTTTAAAAAAAATGGGTATTTATTTAAATAATCCTTCTTTCACATACATTTTACCCTCCATGGTTTTTGCACCTTTCTCTTAAGCATCTACAGCACAGCTACCTTCCTTCAAAGGGGGACTGGATAGAATAATTTCTTGAGTTTATCACAATACAATTAGAGTTAATAAGACAGAAAAGAAAGGAAAGTTGGGTGGGGAAGGGATGCCAACTGTACCAACTTGTAAGACATAGCCCTATAAGAAGATATGGTCATAGCAGGTCTTATGCCATCACGATGATGTCTTGCAGCATTTCACAGGACTGGCAGAATAGGTTCAGGTTGCCTTTCCTAGAAAGGGTGATATTTTTCCCCATTATGTTGTTTGGGCGCCAAGATTGGGGAATGTCTCAGTAATACTCCTGTTCTTCTAAGTTAAGAACTATGAGAATACATACTTTTAGCCAGGATGATATGGGATCAATCCTCAAAGCAAAGGAGGCAAAATTTAATGGAAGGGGTATTTTAATGCTTCTGAGTTGTGGGGTGCAGATGGTTGTCCATGTGGGGGACTATCATGAGGCAGGACCAACAGAAGACTGATGGTGAGGCATTTCAGTAAGTAATTGCATCTCCAGCAGACAGCAGATTTAGTATGATTTGTGAACTGCAATCTGATTATCGAGCATCAGAATTTGTTCAATATTTTGGCTTGCGTTTAACATAGGTTGGATGAAGATGGAGCGCATTTTACATTGTACAACACTCATTTCCAAGCCTTTGCCCACACAGAGATTACAAGTTGTTCATTCAAATTTGTTTTGGATATGGGGGAAGATGAGCAGTAGATAACACTTAGTCCCTGGCAACACCGGCCAGCAGTCCATGTGATTTGGAGACAGAGTCCTTGAGTGAGAGTATGTAGCTCTTTCAGGGTCTGTATACACTCCAGGATCTTCTCCATTAGCTATTGTGGTATTTCAAAGGTGTTGTCACAGCAGCCAACTCAAAGAATCCTGGAGTGCAACCAAGACCCAAAATCACTGGCTTGGATGGAAATCACAAAGCTATTTAAGATTAATTAGAGCTTCAGATCAGCAAAGACTAAGATTGCAAAAAAGGGCAGAAAAAAGGAGAATTCGCTCATGTCTCCCTCCATTTTTAGAAGACCAGATTATTTACATTTTTAATTACCATCTTCCTCTACTGCACCTTAAAAAAAGGTTTTAAAAAGGATCTAAGAATGAACTGGTTTCAGAGTGGTAGCCGTGTTAGTCTGTATCAGCAAAAACAAGTTCTTGTGGCACCCTAGAGACTAACAAACTAACAAGGACTCCTCATTGTTGTTGTTTTTAAGAATGAACTGTAATGTCACTCATTTCTTCAACCTTCTAATCTATTTTCCCTCCTATAATACACACATCTAGGGAGAAAAAGGGAGGTAAAACATTTATTCTAAATTATTTAATATACCTTCAGAGAAATAAAGCTTCCAGCCTTTATATGGAGTAATCTGATCCAATGTTGACTGAATTAATCGAGGTTGTGCTGAAAAGTATGAAAATAAGATTGGTTAAAGCAGTGTAAGTACAGTAGCATCTTAAACTTTGTCAGTTTTACTTATTTACTGTTTAGAGCACTAGTAAGCAAACAGCTGCAGCTGTTGCACAGAAGAGCAGGTAAACATGCACTGCTGCTTTAAAATGCTCGATCACTGTATTCTAGCATCAGAGATTAATGATAATCTGTTATGTAGAACCAATTTACCAGACTCAGACTTTCCAGTGTTTCTTTTCCAGTCTCTTCCTCCATCTCCTCTGCCTCGCCATCTTCCTCTCCAGCCTTGAAAGCCACCTCTTCCTCGTCCAGACCCTTTACCTCTTAATTCGTTACTCATATTACCATGTGACTGAATTTGCAAACTGTGGATTAAACTGATAGGGTACGACTGTCAATGAAGATTTATAGTAATAATTTATGGTGATTATAATAATTTAACTAAGAGTTATTAGTATATTGTCATTTATTTTTATTTTTTAGAAGAGAGGACCAGCCATATGTGGAACAAGTTCAGGATCCTCCCTTCTCAAAACAACAATCATACTTCCATCACCTGGCTACATACTCACAATGGGTGTGAGGTTAACTTTTCAAATTTTATAAAACATTGGCTGGCTGCCCAGCCTCCTCATAACAAATAAGGATTGCAAGTGCAGAATGTATTTTTTCTTATTTATACTCTCTAGTACACCTCTACCCCGATATAACACGAATTCGGATATAACGCTGTAAATCAGCGCTCCGGGGGGGGGGGGGAAGGGGGNATTCATACACCTCTACCCTGATATAACGCGACCCGATATAACACGAATTCGGATATAACGCGGTAAAGCAGCGCTCCGGGAGGAGGGGGCTGCGCACTCCGGTGAATCAAAGCAAGTTTGATATAACGCGGTTTCACCTATAATGTGGTAAGATTTTTTAGCTCCAGAGGACAGCATTATATCGAGGTAGAGGTGTACTTTCAACTAGAGTTGGAATCTATCTAGGTTCTCAAATACCATAAAGATATGGATCATGTAAATGCCTCTCTCTTACTTATAGATTGGTTTGGGGGATAAAGAGCTGTGCACACACACCCAGCCCCCCCATGCAGACACAGGGAAACACTGCTGTATATTTTCTTAATGATAGGTCTTCTCCATTCTTATATGCTTTGATGACCAGTAAATAGATAACGTTGACATTTACCGTAACACCAGTGCCATCTGAGGTAGCATGCATTGAAATGCAAGGGGCAATTCACCCCTCAGTGCTTTTCCAGGCTCTCTGCAAACTCAGGCAGATGTATCAGATGATTACATTTGCTTCATGTTTTGAAAGTTTTCTTTGCGACCACAACAAATAGAAACTGGCTTTTTTGTTGTTGTTGTTGTTTTGAATGAAAAATGGAACTCCAGAAAACAATTTAGAAACCGGTCTGCTCACTTCCACTCTGAACAAATCTTTTGTGACCCATCCTACACATTAAGAAACACTGATCTAAAGTCACAAGATCCTGTTATCCTAACCTAAACAGAAGACAAAGGCTAGGCATCTTTGTTCTGGACATGGACAGATAAATTCAGGTTCCTAAATCCTGTGACCGGATGCTCTTAAAGAAGGAAATAAGAGTTTGTTTACCATGAACAGGAAAGTTGTCATACAGGAACATTTAGTAACTGGTTTTCTTATGACATGGCCGTTACTTGTGGAAGCCTTGGTCAATTCTACTCATTTAATCCCTATATTTACCCGGATGTTTTGTTAGACCTGCAAATAAAATAAATCTATTTAATTACACACACACACACCACTATCCCTTGTTGCATCCCACCTGCAGCACGGCCAACTCTCAGTATAGCCTGGAGGATAATGATCAGGGTTTATTAGGGTAAGGCCAACTGTAGCACAGTAACACAGGTGCTTCCTAGACGGATGGAACGGTTTTCTTCTGTCAGGAGAGATAACTCACCTCTCTGGCAGTTGCTAGGTCAAGGGAAGAATCATTCACCCCAGCTGTTAGGTGGAACTGATCACAGTGCTCAGGGCACAGGCTTTTTCACAGCTCCCAGCAGGGGAGCTAGATCTAGGTGCAGGCCAGGCCTCTTAGCACCTAGGCTCGCCCCCCTATTTGCCCAGGGAGAACGTGGCCCAAGTGCAGCCCCAAGGCCCCGAACCCCACGGACAGAGCCGGCCCAGATCTGTTCAGGAAGATCCCGGCACCCAGGCCTGGCGCCGGCTGCCAAGCAGGCACTAAGCAGAGGCCTGGCACTGGTAGGCTGCTCCCAGCCCCAACGCGAGGGGGTTGCCCCCGCGAGTGTCACAGGCCGGCCAGCGGGCGCTGCTCGCGGAGTAACCCGCGTGTCTCGCGCGGAAGCCCCGCAGCAGACGGGAGACATAAAGCGACAGGCAGCGGCCCGGAACTCACCGTACCACCTGCTGTGCCAGGCCAATTGATATACCTTAGCCCTTCTATTTTGGCGCCAGCTTTGTGTTATTTCCGCTTCCGGTACTAACACCAATCACAGGGTCGGGTTGGGTCGCTGCCCCGCCCCACCACGTTGCCATGGTTACAGCAAGGGACTCCCCGCCCTCTTTCACTGGTTAAGGGAGGTCTCATCTGCCAAGGCCTAGTGCGCTGCATGTCACGTGATATTCCCTTCCCCTCCTCCTCCCCGCTCCGCCTCCCACGCCCCCGCTGAGAGAAACAACGCTGCGCCTGCGCATCCGGCCGCCGCCAATGAGAACGTAGGCCCGGGTTCGCAGCGCGTGCGCAGTGCGGGTCCCCACCGGAAGTGGCGCGAGGGCCCGGCAGGCAGGTGGCCCGGGGAACCGGCAACGGCCGAGTGGGGGACGCGCGCGCGCGGGGCCATGGAAGAGAGCGCGAAACCAGGTCTGCGCATCTGCGAGGGGGACTGCGCCGTGCTCAAGCGGGACGAGGTCTTCAAGGCGGTGCTCGTGCTGAGGCGGAGGTGAGGCCGGGCCGGGCCGCGCTCCCTCACCCGGGCAGCCCTGTTCCCTGCTGCGGCTGTCCCGGCATTGGCGCCGCGGGGCGCGACTGAGCCTGGGCCGCCGCCTGGGCGAGGAGCTCCCCTCAGCGCGGCTCCGTGTCCAGCGGTCCCGGGGACACCTGACGGGGGCCGCGGCGGCTGTGCCCAGCGCCGTGCGGTGCTGGTGGGTCGCTGTGTCCATTGGCCCGTCGGTTACCGTCTGCCCGGCCCAGCTCCTGGGTGTGACACTTCCTCCTGCCTACACCAGGGGGAAGAGACGCAGTAAACAGAAGCACGTGTTACTGTCTGTGTCATGTAGTCAATGAAATGCATCTTTTCCCCGTTGTCCTGTGTCCGTTTCCTCTCTCTCATCCTCCCCGCCCTGTATCTCTTTCTCAGCATTGTTCTCTTCCTTCTCCCTGTGTCTTGTGTTGCCCTTCCCTCAAAACGTTGCTCTATCAGTAGTGCTTTTCAAACTCATCCTATCAATCTTGCCCAGTCTCTCTTCCTTGCTCCTAGACATTGAATAGCATGAGAGAAATCAAAAGGTAGTGGCGGGGAGGTACCTATTGTTCAATGGCAGTGCACAGGTGAGAAATCAACCTCTCACCCTGTAGCTACAGGGAAATAGTTGCCCCTCGTCTGGGGTCTGCATTCTCGTATTAATCTCCAGTGGTCTATCTGATATCTTTGAAATACTTTGAATGCTCATGTTTGCTCATACTGTTGCAAAGTAGAGAAGGAGCCCTCTCTCTGTCCCCTGTCCCTGGCTGCAGCAAAGGTTTGTGTCTGGGGAGTTATGTGGGGGGGGGAGGAGGTCTGCTACTCAACCTTTCTCTGCCCTAGCATCCTGGTTTTGGTGGCAGGGTACCAATAGTGAAAAAAGCTGGCCACGCTTTGTTGTGTTTGCTCTGCAGCTATGAATAGTTACAGAGCCTCTGGAGCAGACTGCAGATTTAGGAATACATCACTGCATTAGTTTATATTTAGTTCACTTTTAGTGTGTTATACTTTCAACCGAAAAGGCTAGAAACTTAACAGAAAGCTTCAAGTATGTAGAAGTTTTTGTTGCTCACTGTGGGAAAGTCAGTTTTTCAAACTCCGGTCACTTTTCAAGTTAGGCTTGCTCTTTCAGAATTGGTCCTGAAAACCAGTGTTGTACACATAATGTAACTTTGACAGGAAAGAGAAAAAGCATCCAGGATGCAGATTTTATGTGTAATACCATTTGCCTTCTCTGTTAATGTGGATAACTGGTTAGAACAGAAGTCTGATCTGCAGGACTCCTGGAGTCTGTTCCCATCACTGTCATGTCTGCAGATGTGCTACTTACCTTCTTACCCTGTATTGCTATCTTGCTAAGATAGTCTACATATTACTCTTAAATTCTTAGACAAATTGTTGGAATAAGTTAGTGTTGAATTTTTAAAAATAATTACTAAAAACATCATACTTAGGTAGAGTGTTATATCATTAAGAGCAAAATCTTCATACCAAGAAGCAGGGCTGGAAAAATCCACTTGCCAAGATTGAGTAGCAATCTTTTCTGGGCAAGTACCATGATTTTATTTTTGTAAGTTTCTAGTTACTGTGGTTGTAAACTAGCTTTCTTAGTATGAACTGACTGCAAACCAATGTTGTGTTGAATCTGTTGAGACAGAAGTACCAGTTCATCCCTACTCTGATGCTGAGCCCAGTGCAGGGACCAAGAAAAAGGAGGCAATGCACCATCAGAAATCTGGGGCTGTCAGGGTCTGCTTTGGCTCCTGGTACAGTAGAGTAGCTTCAGGGACAGCTCTAACTAATTTGCAATTTAGCTGCAACTCTGGACTGTTGTGACCAGGATGTAGGATTACGCCCTACCCCAAGCTTGCCTTCTGTGCCAGGGAATCCTATTGGGGCAAGGAGGCTTCTGGTTATGTTGTTATAAGAAAAACGTCCAGGTATAAGGAGAACTTACAGTTACTTTGAGTTCACTTTATGCCTGGTACATCTATGCAAAGTGGATGAAAAGTAGCAGTTAATTGCTTGCAGAGAATCTGAAATAATCGCTATGAAAGGGATAAACTCTGTCTTGCATTGGAGAGTATTGCATTTGCACAGCAACGGGATATCAGTTTTGATGGAGATACAGTGACATCTTCCTGATTGTGCAGAGAGACTGTTTCAGTGCTGTCACTGCTTTTCAGGTGGTGGGAGAAAGCCAGCTATTTCTGCTGTGGTGTACAGATGCTATTGTTTTGGTAAAGATGCCTTGGAAGAGGGGCCTCCCACCGGTTCTGTGTGGGGGAGGTGGTACAGTGGAGAATGCCACCAACAAGAGCAGGAGTTCTTAACCTTTTTCTAAGGCTCACCCGCCTATGCCCCAACAACTCTTTTTCTGCATATCCAGTAGATTAAAAACCAGGGTTGGCATTAGGGAGTAGCAAGCAGGGCAGTTGCCTGGGACCCCACACCACAGGGGGCCCGCAAAGTTAAGTTGCTCAAGCTTCGTCTTCGGCCCAGGGCAGTGGGGCTCGGGCTTCAGCCCCAGGCCCCAGTGAGTCTAACACCGGCTCTGCTCTCTAGTTTATTTTGGCGGACCTGAAACCTGCTTGCGGCCCCCACAGTGAGCCCCGGACCCTTGGTTGAGAACCACTGCCCTGGAATAGGTGTCCAAATTACTTCCGTATGTGTCTTCAGCTCTTGCCATTCCAGCAGATGACTGTGGACTTGTGTGTTTTTCAAAAACTGCCAAGTAGCATGAACTCTAAAACAATAAATCTTTCTTACTGTTACACAGCACTGTTATTAAAATCTTTTGTTAAATCCCAAAAGTCATAGACCTTTCTTTTACATTCAGTTTCCAGGAATCTCTTCCCCACTCCCAACCCAAATTATAAATGAAGGCACAATATATCCATAAGAATCAATATTGCTACAGGAAATTAAATAACTTCAGCATTAAGCAGGTTATTTTATTTTGACAAACTGATAAGAGTCAGCAAATTCAAAGTCTGACTTCAGGCTTATGAATTCTGTGTAGGTATTCTGTCTTGAGTGCGTCACCATGAAGTACGAGGACACATTTATATACATTTGCCTGGCTTTTATTAAATCATAGCCTTTCTAGTATTTAACCTTGCAAAATTCTATTGATCTGTTGCCCAGGGGCAAGCGAGTATTTTAGGTAAGCAAGTAAAATACCATTAGTTTTTCATTGTCATTATTAAGATGAATACACAAGTAAATTTTGTATTTGGGCCATCATATTTTTGATTATTTTTGCATAGTCAATTTAAATATTTGATTGCATTTGGAAGTACAATAATCATTGCACACTTAAAAATGTATATGAATTACAAATTCCAAGCAAAGGAGTGTTAGAATATGAAGGAATTTAACATTTCTTTGCTTTGTGTTTTTCTATCTAAAAACTTGGTCCTATTTGTGTTTCATTGAGTTGGTAAGAGACAGTCTGGATAACAACCAATGTATGGCACAAAAACTGGTAGATATATTGCTTAAACGAATCCGTGAGGCTCTGCTCAGCATAGAGGTCCATTTGTACAGATCAGTTTGCTGGATTAGGGCCTCAAGGAGTAATTTTGTTGTTGTTGGTTTTTAATCTCAGAGGTTAAACCAAAATGCAAGGTTCCCTTAATACTCTTTTAACTGTAGGGAGATGATAATTTGCACTTATTTGAGTGTGTGTTGGGAAAACTAGTCTTTCCATCTGTTTCTTAGACCTTCTCCCCAAGTCTTTGCTAAAGTCCTTTCAAAGGGACACTGCAGGATTTATAAAAAGCAACAGAGAGTTGCATCCGACGAAGTGGGCATTCACCCACGAAAGCTTATGCTATAAAACATCTGTTAGTCTAAAAGGTGCCACAGGACTCTCTGTTGCTTTTTACAGATCCAGACTAACATGGCTACCCCTCTGATGCAGGATTTATGGATTTCTAAGTCTCCATTCAGCTTTCCTTTCTGAATGACAGGCCCCAAACTTACCCTATTTCTGCTGTTTTCCTCCATTTTCATGCTGACATTTTTGACCCAATTCTTATTCTAAAACCTAATTCAAGACATACCATTACTACATCCTGCTATGTTACCTTGGCAATCAGTATGTTGTTAATACTTCAGTGAACTGAAAAAATATTTTTTTTCTTTTAATCTCAATTTCTTTGGTCATTTAAGTTTGCTGCACTCCTGGGCAGTTTCATGCTAGCATGGAAGTATAGATAGTGATAATAAACACTTATTTACTACACTTACAGGACATTATATTTGAACTTGAATTTTATAGTACTATGTTTAATTGTAACTAGGTTTTAACACCGTATCTTGGGCAAATTGATACTGAAATGATTATTTTTTATTAATTTTGTTTAAAAATTATTTCAGAAAAGTTATTTTCGAAAAGCAGTGGTTCTATCTGGATAATGCCATTGGACATATTTATGGAACGACATTTGAGGTATCTAGTGGTGGGAGCCTTCAGCCAAAGAAAAAGATGGAAGAGACTACCACAGGTATTTGATGGGATTGGCTTGTGATTGGAAAAAAACGGTGCCAAGTAAATGGCTTCCTTACTGAGAACAAAGAGAGAGAGATTATTTTTCCATTAAGAATTTTATGAACTTTCAGTAGCCATATTTTGTCTGTCACAAGGTGCACTTTTTTGTCCTGCTGTGCTAATATTTCAATAGTACTCTGAAGAGTAAAGAGAGATTTTTAATATTGGTGTGAGAGAACTTGATCTTTGACATGGGTAAAGACATACTTTATCTTTATTTTATATATTATGATTAGCTGATTGCTTAGGAAATATAGTGTAAAGCCACTAAGCATGTGGGTTGAATCCTAATGAATCCTTAGAGGTCTGCTTTTTGTGAAATTAAAATCATACATTTCTCCAGTTAAAAAGTATTTAGAACTAGAGTATTTTACAAATTTATATCCTTTTCTTTAGAAACAAAAGAAGCAGGTACAGATAATCGTAACATAGTTGACGATGGAAAGTCTCAAAAACTGACTCATGATGACATAAAGGCTTTGAAGGACAAGGGTATTAAAGGACAGGTAACATTAAAGTTTTGGTGTTATTTCTGTGCTACCCTCATGGTTGTATTTGAGTTTATGAATTGGGGCAATTTTTTAATTTTAGTAGAAATACAGACTTCAGTATTTTTTCTTTGACATTTTGTTTCACTTTTCTTTTCTACATAACTTCTCAAAATGTATTTTTATCAAGACAATATTTTCTGGAAAGTCTTTCATTTAAGTTGACAATTGTACAATTAAAGAGGAACATGATTTGTGAACTCTTATCACATTAAGAACTGTCATGACAACAAAAGAAATAAGGGGGAAATCCAGAACATCAGAGAGAATGTATATAATGTGCACAGTATTTTCATTCAATTTTGACCTTCATTTAAATAAGGTCAGATAGATAATGCAATATTTTCATGGTACAGATGTATATTAAAGGTCATACAATGATACATAACTATCAGAGATCCAAGAAAGAGTTACGGATGTGAAAGTATGCAAATGTTAATGTGAATATAGTACCACATACTTTTAGGTTGAACCTAGAAACAGACTTCATTGATAAATTTGTTTCTATATGCATCTGCCTAGTTAAGTGTTAAAATTAAACATTCTTGAGATGTTAATTTTCTTTCTTGAAGAAGGAATTACCCAAAATGTACATGGGAGAAGTCATTAATTAAACATTTTGAAAGCCCTTTATCTGTTGCTACCATAGTATGAAATTGGGTATGTCTACACTGCAGTTAAACACACATGGCTGCCCCATGTCAGCTGACTTGGACTTGTGAGGCTATTTAATTACGGTGTAGAAATTCGGGCTCGGGCTGAAACCTGGGTCTGGGACCCTCCCCGGGGTTGCAGCCCAAACCCGAACATCTAATCTGCAATTAAACAGCCCTGCAAGCGTGAGTCAGCTGAAAAGGCCCAGTCATGGGTGTTTAATTGCAGTGTAGACATACCCTTCATTATATAAAACTTTTAAATTTCTAGTGTTTCCTTTCTAGTAGAGTTTGGGGGATCTCTTATGTTTATATCAAATAAACTTGCTATATTCTCCTTGCAAGGTCCAGTTTTATCTTCCTGTTCAAAGCAGCTGTCGTTGTTGCTTGTGTGCCTGCCTTATACAGTTATTTGTTCTGTTGTGCAACTGTTGATATCCATCAGTTCCAAAGGAATGCACTAATCAGTTTGAGAGCTTTGATAACTTCTGTTAGTTCTCATCTGTGATAGAAGACATCTCATGTGGACAATTGCTTTCCTGTGTATCATCAGCATCTCTGTGCCATATCTGTGCTATATTGTTAATACATTTTATTAGAATATTCTACTATGGGGTAACTGATTTCTGAAATATAACCATAGACTTCATTTCGTTTGTGATGTTAGCTTCCATAGACAGAGTTCCTTCATGAAATTGCAGTTGAAGTGGTAGAAAGTACATAACTATTTGTTAGCTACATTTTCTTGTGTCAGAGTTTTCATAGACTCTCCTAAATTAAAGATGGAAAAGGCTTGTTTCTTGAGGGGACAAGATTTTTGAACAGTGATCAGCACCTTCAGTTGGGACCAGATTTTCAGAAGAACTCAGCGCCCTGTTAGACAGCAAAATGAAGCGTCAATTATCTGGCATTGTTCTCAATGGAAGCTCTTGAGTACTTCTGGAAAATCTGGCCACTTAAGTTAGATGCCCAATACAGAGCAGAGTTCTTCTGAAAATGTGAACGCTTTATTATAGGTTGGGCTGGTGGTAGAGTGGCACAGATTGTCATGTACACTGGAAGAAGAACACTGCTTCATGTTTCACAGAATTATAGCGTTAGTGATTGGAAAAAGCCATCTAGCCAATTTCTTTGTCAGAACAGACTTGTTCCTGGCAGTTTTAATTTTCTTCCCTGGTGTTATGTCTAGATGTTTAAATGTCTGTAGGTAGCAGGCTTCCCCAATTTCCTTTGGTAGACTTTCTTTAGTATAGATTTGAGTGGCACGTGTATGTGTTACTTGAAATTAGAACACAGTTCTGATATCACTTTGGGCAATTTGTTTTTAAACATTTTCTAAACTCCCTAAATTAATCCTTCTCCTGCCACCTCCATCATCCAAAATACATTAAAGGGACACTATTAATTTGAAATCTAGTTAATTTTTAAAAAATGAGTAAAAGTAGTTTCAAATACTATACATGCCCCTGAGATTCCCTGCCAATTTTAGTGATTTTTGTTACATTTTCCTGTTTTAAAAATATTTTTCTCTCCTCTGTAACTTTGCATGTGACTCATACAGAGGAAACTGACTCTACAGGGAAAACTATGAAATTAACTATAAACAAAGTGTTATCAATTGCCTAAAGTAAACAATCTGAAAATACGGTGACTCTTTACTATTTCAGTTACAATGATCTTAGGTGGTGGTGTTATAATTGTAGATTGCCATATATTTACATTGCGGTAGCACCTGTCAAGATCAGTGCTTCATTTTGCTAGGCATTATACACATACCCTGAAAAGACAATGCCTGCACCAAAGAACAACATTCTCACACTGTAATTTTTAAGCTGCCATTATTTCTTGAAAGAATGTCTCTCATTTGTGTTGTTTTGTTTTGTTTTTTAATTCCCATTTGCAATTACTGTTGAAAGAGACAGATGTTTTATGTGCTCCAATAATGAGCAGGAATTTACCATGCAAACTTTCATTGATGTTAATGGTAACTGCATACATAAATCTTTAGTGAGTGAGAAATGTTTATGTTAACGCCTCCCTTAAAATGTATGCTGTGTGTGAAATAAGTGGGGAAATAACTGGATACAATAAAAATAATCTTTAATCTCTCTTTTTCAAGGAAATAGTTCAACAATTAATAGAGAACAGTACAACGTTTCGAGGCAAAACAGAATTTGCCCAAGATAAGTACATAAAGAAGAAGAAGAAAAAGTAAGTTAAGTTCACAAAACAGGAAAGTTCAGTAGTTTTCTAACTTGTAGAGCTTGAAGAATATTACTGTGCTTTTACTTACAGATATGAGGCAGTTATTACAATTGTAAAGCCATCTACCCGCATTCTTTCAACAATGTACTATGCAAGGGAACCTGGGAAAATCAAGTAAGTATATTTTAAAAAGTAAATTTTTAAAATATGATTGGAAACATGATTTTTTTAAAAGTTATAAATTAAAAATGATGAATTATACATTTATTTTTTCCTGTCAATACAACATTTCTAAATAATGAAAAATAATTGAGGAACTAATATCCCCTTGGACTGGGTAAAAAACGTAA
This sequence comes from Trachemys scripta elegans, assembly GCF_013100865.1. Taxonomy (NCBI): domain Eukaryota; kingdom Metazoa; phylum Chordata; order Testudines; family Emydidae; genus Trachemys; species Trachemys scripta. The sequence continues at coordinate 8,707,304 of NC_048300.1, read as the reverse complement.
AACATCTATATGAGACCAATTGTACCTCTTTATCTCATCACATAAATCACCTCAGCTGCTGCTGAACATATTCTGGTGAGCTGCCAGTTCCCACTTTCTGGTCAGACAGGATCCTGCCTGTGTATTGTGGGTCAGCAGCCAAGAAATGGGGCCACCTAGCAGAAATAAAGAAGGAAAAAGTAAAATAAATAAATACTTGTTTTTTCAAAATTTAAAAAACATTATTATTACTTTCCAGAACCCTCCCAAATTTTAAAAATGCAGTTGGGGTTGAAAACAAACCAAGCCACATTTGACTTAATTTAAATATATAATGGAATAATTACCTATTGGGGGGTGTGTGTGTGTATATATATATATAGTTTTGTTTTTTGCTCCCAACCTGGACTTATTCATTGTTTTTTAATCATACAAAGTAGTTATAAGATATTGAGACTGTTGATTAGACTGCTGCTTATTATGTTAGCCATGATTGTTTAATTTTTATCTTTTCTTTCCCGTCCATTCTCTCCTTCATTTATTTTATTCATCTGTTAACTCTTGTCATGTTGTAAACTCTTTCGGGCTCTAGATAACTTTCTTATTACATGTATACAGCACTGAACACAATGGGGCCTTGATTAATGATAGGGGCCTGTAGGTTCTACTGCTCCAGAGAGAGGGAATTGAAAATATTATAAAAATAATTACAAAGTGTGCATTATTGGGAATAAAATTGCTTTTAAAGACACTTCATGTCTTTACAAAACTGACTCTAAGGTGTTTGACAAAATTATACAGGAACTTGCACTCTGGCTGGTGCACATTTAGATTGGTGCGTCAGTACATTCACCGTTTCATCTCCTACCCTTCAATACTTCCACTGAACACTCTTTTGTATACTAAATGCCTCACTGCGTCTAACTGCATGTTTGTTTTGTTCTCAGTGTATCTTGATTAACAGACTTAGTTGTATTCTACTGCACTTTGACCCTCAATGTCATTGATCTAGTTCCTGAACAATTCCTTTTTTAACCTGCCTCTTGCTGATGACAGCTTTATGGGCTGATGCACAGTGCTTTTAAGTCTAGGCAAAGCTGTTTGGCACTGAAAGTAAAAGAACAATTTCTTTTCTAGCCATTTGCGATATGATACTCTAGCTCAAATGTTGACTTTGGGAAATATCCGAGCTGGCAACAAAATGATTGTGATGGAAACTTGTGCGGGCTTGGTTCTGGGCGCCATAATGGAGCGAATGGGAGGTAAGTAGTACAGCGGCTCTAGTGAAGAACAAAACTGATGCTTGTTTGAAACTGAGACAATAAATGTTTATTTACAGTACTTTACAACACTTTATCTTAGTTTAAAACAATGCTTAATGTTTTGCTTGTACTTTCTGTGGTATTTAAAGGGACACCGTCAAATTGAAAATCACATTTCAATATGAAAAGTTTGTAGTTAAGGTTACTGCAATTGAAAGAACATAGAAAAATATATTCTCTTTTCATTTTGTTTACTTTGTACATGTCACAGCACTTTGTGTATAGTCCGTCTCAATGTTGTGTTGGTGGTCCATTTCAGTTCCTTCTCATGCATCACTCTCAAAGATGGCTGGGGAGCCCATGTGCAAACTCTCCCTCTTGCAGGACCTGGGGAAAATTACTAATAACAGCAGCAGTAAAACTGCAATTTGAGAGGCAGCAGTGGGCTCCCAAGTGTGTAGGAGATGTTTTTGGGCTTGCCCACCCTGCCAGATTGAAAAAGACCTTTATAAATATCAGCAGGGAAGCCGGGGGGAAAACCTCCTATTTTATACAATAACTAAATAGCATGTGCAGAATTTATTTTCTAAGGGAGTGCTATCAAACTTGATTTTTATTTAAAAAATTCAACTTGACAGTTTCTTATTAATAAAGTGAAGTGTTAGTAAATGGGACATGTATGTAATGGGCTGTGTGTTTATCATCTGATATGCCCACACCTGGTGTTTGTTGAGGCACAAGTTGCAGCATAATGGCTTAGTACTCAGGGTTCCTGTGTATTAGCTGACAAACACACACCACATTGTTAGGTTTATTTTAATGTTTTGACAGCCTGTTTTTCAATTCCCATAGGGCTGCTAATTTGTCATGGCATTTTTTAAATCAAAAATCACAGAGCAGTCCAGGTAAATGTAGTAGAAGTCATGGGTTGCTAAACTAACTGTGATTGCTCCCTGATCTTTTATTTAAAAAGTTCTCCTCATGCTTTGGAGTGGGCACCGACCACATGCAACAGCACTACCCTCCGCCCCCAGCTCGCCAACCCTAATCCCACCCCGGTCGCGTGGGAGGCCTGGAGAGAGAGAGCCTGCCCCGTGCTCACCTGGCAGTGGCAGCTCCTGTGGCTCATGTCCCTCAGGGCTAAGCCCGGTGCCCTGCTCTTGGCATTGAGACCTGGTGTGCAGGGAGGGTTGCAGTGCAATGCGGCTCAGCTTTAGTCCCTCTCATCATGACAGAGGGTCCAGCATGCCAAATTGCCATGGTGCTGCGACCCCACGTGCCAAGTTGCAACATCTGAAGCAGGGAGGTGGGCCCAGACCCACTGGACAGGCACCGCTACTGCCAGGTGAGTCATGGCCACAGGAAAAAGATCACTGACCAATGGGACTCACGCTATCTATGACTTTTCTACCACCATGACAAACCTCAGCCCTAGCCAGTGACTTTGGAGTAGTAGGGTTTCCTCTGAAGCAGAGGGACGGAGGTAGTAATTCCAGATTAATTATAAACATTTGATAAATGTTTGTCTGTGGTGGAGTAACCTTGATGTTGAAGAGGCTGTATATCTCACTGCATTTTCGAATGTCCTTTAAACTGGGCAGATTATACCTTTCAACCAAACCATTTGATAGATATAAACAAAAAAAAGTAGCCAAAGGAAATTTTCAGTCTTCTTTTAATAGTTTCCAACTTTTTTATAATGCCAATGTCATTAGTGAGTTTCTGCTGCTTACTGATCACATACCATGGGGGAATACAGCTGAACTTAAATTACTCCCGAGGCCCTTCTGTGCCAAAAAATAAATTCTGCACACAATATTTTAAAATTCTGCAAATTTTGTCAAATAAATGTGGAGGCTCTACCATGGCATTGGGGAGCACTCTGCATCCTCCCCCCGGGGCTTGTGGAGGTGGGAGGTTTCTGCCTCACAGTAATTTATCTCTCTGCCGGCTGTACTGGGCACCTGAAACATACAGCTGGAGAGGGTTGCATGACCGCTCTTGTGGCTTCCCTTTTCTTCCCTGTCAGAAAGTAATTTTTCTGCTGGGAAGCAAAGAATTCTGTAGAGGACATAAATTCTGCACATGCACAGTGGCTCAGAATTCCCCCAGGAGTATTAAATGCTTGCTTAACAAATACATATGGTCTTAAAGGGGTACATTGTGCCTTCTGAATTGTAACCTATTACCCATTCGGCGGGGCACTCCCCATCTTTCCTGGCAGTCAAAAACTGCTTACACGTTAAGTTTTGCAAAGGTTACATTAACATTAAACAGCTTATTTCTATATATCTAAATTGAGATTTGAATCCAGACCTGCAGTGATGATACTGTCAATAGCATTATGGTAAATCTGGTTAGATAGTGAGCTCCTTGAGGGCACTAGATTCTGTCATTGATTACTTACAAATTTGCTTTTATTTATTTTGTATTTAAAGGTTATGGATCCGTTATTCAAATGTATCCAGGAGGGGGACCTGTTAGAGCAGCCACAAGTTGTTTTGGATTTCCAGAATCTTTTTTCAACACTCTTTATGAATTCCCGCTCAGCAAAGTGGACAGTCTTGTCTCTGGAACATTTTCTTCTGAGACTTTGCCTTCAGAACCTGAATATAATGTTCCAGTAGAAGAAGAAAGCAATGGGTCACTCGATGAGAAGCAGACTTTGATACAGGAAACAGAAGAGGAATCCAGTACTGAAGCAGTTATGGAGAGCAATGAAACAGAAGAGCAAGAAACAATGGACCTTGCTGCTGAAGATACAGAATATAAAGAGAGCAAAGAAAAGGGAAATAAAGAAAATGTAAGTGTGTGTCTTTTACTAGCTTTCCCTGGAGCCACTGTAACTATAGACAAGCAAACTGTATTGTAACTTGGAAAAGATTAACCAAAATGTTAGTGAAACTTTTTAATAGTCCTCAAAGTACAGTTTTAAACTATATAGTGACTGGGAGGGAAAAAAAGCAGGAGAAAAGTATTTTACAATAATATATTTTGGTTTAAAACCTGTTGTCCCCTGAATCAGGACCATCAAAATAGACTCCTCTTGTATCCATCAAAATGGAGCTTCGGAGTATTGTATTATTTTGTAAATTAATGACCACAAAGCTGCATAAAGTAAAATAGTCTTTGTTTGTGTGAACTCTCTGATGTATCCTTGCCATTTAAAGTGTTATTTCTGTTCTTGTATGCAAAGATTCGGGAAAAACAAAGAAAACAACAAGAAAGGAGGAGAAAACTGGTGGAAACTGCTGCTTTGTTGGAAGAGAAAAATGCTGATGGGTGAGTTTGTTGCAGACCATACTTTTATTCCTAATACAAATATTTTGAAGGATGTAGCTTTTTGCTCTGGAATAAAAGTGAACTATGCTGCTTGAAAACATGCATCAGTTTATATGGAATAGCACAATTACTCAGTGTGTGGTGTCTTATTCATCTTATCCCTCTGCCTTCACTTTCTTAAAAAATAACTGCTTCTTAACATTATGACAATGGCTGGTAATAACGTGTTAGACTTTCGGGACCAGCTTCTTAAGGACTGTCTGGGGGGCACTAGGGAGTGTTTTGGTAGGAGGAAACTGAACATTTCTGGCTTCTGAGAGGCAAACCTGTTCCTGGAATCTTGCATAGAGAGAATTCCAAATGGCTCTTCCAGGGACACATTTCTTCCTTTAGCCTGCCCTGCCCCTACATCCCTCAGGCTGAGAACAGTGAAGTGGATGATGGCATACCTTGGGGAAGTAGGCTGGGGCAGAAATAATCTGGCATACAATCCAGAGTGGCTCTGGTCATCTTGTCAGTACAGCATGTGAGTGGAAGCAAGCAGGGAGCTTGGAACTCTTTCTGCTATCAGTGGGGCATTGTCTTGTCATAGGAATCAAGGGAGGGCTAGAAAGGTAGAAGTTACCTCTCTTTTGAGCTAGAAGGGAAGGACTCAAGGCTTCTTGCTGGAGAAGAAGAAAGATGGGAGTCGGGTAAACTCAGCACCCGTCTTTGGATGAGTTTGCTCTTCTCGGGGGTTGTAATCATAAACTGTGTTCTGGATTTACTATTCAAAGTGAATGAATTAATTTTTATTCAGTTCAATTTTTCAGCAATATATTCCCCCCCCGCCCCTAGTTTTTTGCTTGTCTGTGATCATAATGCTATGTTTGTACTGGGGTCCATCTCTCTAATTCCATTAAGGAGATTTTAACCCCATTTCATAGGATGGAATGAAAGCGTTCTGAGGTGTTTTTAATAGAAGAAAGTGGTAAGCAGAAATATCATTAGGTCTACAAATGTTATGAAAAATAGAAGTTAGTTGTATCTCACGTATAATGTATTTCCAGAATTAGTCCACCACATTAATCTTGAGGCAGGCCAGATTGCCTGGGGGCACCAATATATGGCGCCATATGAAAGAAAAAAACAAAATTTGATTATTGGACTTTACCTCATCTTACGCTTATCTTCCTGTTGTCTATCACAGTCCCGCACAGTATTTACGCAGCACTCCAAACTCTACTAGATAAGGCTTGGGAATCTTGTTTTTAAGTCATGCTTGGTTAATACATGAGCTGATGGTTTTCCAAGGGAATTCAGCCAGTCTTTGTATCTGAAAGGAAGTCCTTGTTCTGTGTAGCTTCTCAGCAGAGCAGAAGGGCTTATGGTCTGGAAAGTAGTAGTGATCTCCCCCATTTTGGCTTCGTTTTTACTGACCTGGGCATGTGCATCAAAATAACTGTCCCTTCCCCATGTTGGGTAACCTTGACTCTCTCCAGTATTGCAATCTACTGGAGAACAAGTTAATGAGTTAGAACTTTAATGTAGTGTTTGGAAATTAGAAGAAGAGCTTATATAGACGTCTCCCTAAGCATAGTTACCAGAAGATGTTAATAGTATCTTGAAGTACGGTTTAGCAGGGTAACTTTTTTAATTAAAACTTTGGAAACCGGTAAGTGTAAATTGTATCATGCTGTACAATAGACTATTAAATGAGGGTTGAAAGAGATAGTGAAGCTATTAAATAGGCAATGACTTGATTTCTTTTTTCAAGATGTGATCTTGAGTCACAAATGTGAATATAAGGATTAGGTTCTAAACCTTTTTAGATAAACGATTACATTTAAATAGAATTTGCCTGGTTTAAAGACTATCAGGTGAAAATGCATTGAAATAATAAGCCACAGCCAATGGTTAACGGTAAAAATCTAACAAGTGAATTTGGAACTAGATCTCTGTTTTATAAAATCGTAATGAAGGCAGTTTGGAGAAAGTTGGATGTGGCAAAAAACTCCAAGGAAAGACATTATGACAGGCATAGAGACTTTTGTATATGATAAAAAGGATGTATTAACGAGCAAACTTAGTACACTTTTGTCCACATTGCACAATACTGAAGAAGCAAGGAAAGGAAGCATTTTAATTCTGTAGATCATTGGGGTCATTGTGGGTCTTAAAATTGTTGCATAGTGACACAGGCACTTCTGTGATGCCATTGGTATGTTACTTTAATTTATTTTATTTATGAAGATTACTTATAAAGCAGTGGATTATTTAAATCAGCAAATCGTAAACCCCGATGTAAATAATTGATTTTAATCTTGTTTTGCTATGTACGTTGAACCTTTCTTTAGGAAAATAACTTTCTCATTGGTTGATACAACCATTAAAACATGTCGATTTGCAACCAAATATAGCCTTTACATTAAATTTGGCACTTTTTGCTAACCAGGAGGATACACTATATTTAAACTTGGTTATTTAAGCAGTTATACAGCTTAACATAAATTTATTCAGATTCTTAATTTTTTAAAGAAAATGTGAATGACATTTCTTATTTACTTGATGATAATTTTGTGTATGGATTTGTGTCAGGTTACATTTGGATCGAAACTTGAATTGAACAAAAAGTGTACAAAAACCTAGCATTTTAAAAATTTTATTAGCTAAATGAAACTAACCATCTGGTCATCAAAGAAGATATTAAAACCAATGCCCTTAATAGCTATAAAATATTAATAAACTGGAAATATACTTTTGATTCTTTGTTTCTAGAGAACTGCATTATAATAATTAAAAGTGTATTTTATGTGTTTAATGCAGTCAGATGACTCATGGTTTTTAACAAGTCTCTTGCCCCTTTGGAAGCAGAAAACTAACCTGTAAAATTTCTGTTACAGCTTAATTGTAGCCAGCAGATTCCATCCAACTCCTTTGTTACTTTCTTTATTGGAATTTGTTGCTCCATCCAGACCTTTTGTTGTCTATTGCCAATATAAAGAGGTAAATCAAATCTATATATGTTATAGTTATTGTTGTATTTTAAGTTTGAGACAAGTTTAGTTAACTCATTTTTTTTCTTCCAGCCATTATTAGAATGTTATACAAAGCTGAGAGAAAAAGGTGGCGTTATTAACCTCAAACTCTCTGAAACCTGGCTACGAAATTATCAGGTAAGAGCTGCAGGGAGTGCCTATATGTCAGGGAAATGCAATCTTGTAGAAAATAATGTCAAATACTCAACTGCTCATGAATTGGTAGTTTTATCCAAACTGTTATCTCCTTGTGCCTAATTCCTGCAGTGTTCGGAGGATAACCTAAATAGCAAGGGACGTGAAGGGCAATAAGAAGAGGTCCTGTACATTAGGAGTAAGGGAAGGACAAAGGAAAATGTAGGTCCACTACATAGCAGAGAAGGAGAGCTAAAAACAGATGACAGCAAGAAGGATGATGTGTTTAATGCCTACTTTGCTTCCGTCTTCACACTAAAAAGGTTATTTGTGACCATAGGCGTAACACGATTAATATTATATATTTTTATACTGTTAACAACAGCTTCAAGAATATTTAGGTGTGTTAGATATACTCAAATTGGCAGGACCTGATGGAATTTATGTTAGGGTACTTAAGGAGCTAGCTGAAGCAGTCTCAGAACCATTAGTGATTGCCTTCAAGAACTCCTGAAGGACAGGTCAGATCCCAGAGGACTGGAGCAGGGCAAACATAGTGTATCTTTTAAAAGGGTAACAAAAAGGACCTGGGGAATTATAGATCAGTTTGCCTAACTTCGATAACTGGAAAGCTAGTAAAACAAATTATTGAACAATCAGTTTGTGAGCACCTATGGGATAATAAGAACTAGCCAGCATGGATTTGTCAAGAACAAATCATGGCTAACTAACCTAATTTCCTTCTTTGGCAGAGTTACTGACTTAGTGCCTGGGGGAAAGCTGTAGATTTTAGTAAGGCTTTTGACACGGTCATACACGACATTCCCATAAGCAAACTAGGGAAATGTGGTCTAGATTAAATTACTATAATGTGGGTACACAACTTGTTGCAAAACTGTACTCAAGGAGTAATCAGTGGGGTTCACTGTCAAACTGGGAAGACTTATCTAGTGGGGTCCCACAGAGGTCTGTCCTGGATTCCGTACTATCAATATTTGCATTAATGACTTGGATAAAGGAGTGGAGAGGATGGTTATAAAATTTCTGGATGACACCAAGCTAGGAGGGGTTGAAATCACTTTGAGGGATAGGATTAGAATTCAAAACAATCTTGATGAATTGGTCTGAAATCAACAAGATTAAATACAGTAAAGACAAGTGCAAAGTTCTACTTAGGAAGGAAAAATCAAGCGCACAACTAAAAAGTGGGGAATAATTGGCTAGGCAATACCAGAAAAGAATCTCAGGATTAAAGTGGGTCACAAACAGAATATCAGCCAACAGTGTGATGCACTTGCGAAAAAGGCAAATATCATTCTGGGATGTATTAACAGGAGTGTTGTATTTAAGACACAGGAAATAATTGTCCCAATTTATTCAGCACTGGTGAGGCCTCATCTGGATATTGCGCCAATTCTGGACACCACATTTTAAGAAAGATGTGGACAAATTAGAGAGTCCAGAGAAGAGCAATATAAATAATAAGGTTTAGAAACCTGATCTATGAGGAAAGGTTTAAAAAAAAAAAAAAAGCATGTTTAGTCTTAAGAAAAGAAGACTGAGGGGGAACCTTATAAATTTTCAAATATGTTAAGGGCTGTTGTAAAGAGGACAGTGATCAATTGTTCTACCATCAGTGGAGTTGGGGAACAAGAAATAATTGGCTTAATCTTCAGGAAGGAAGATTTAGGTTTGATTATTGGGGGGGAAATGGTGTAACTAGAAGGATATTTAAATAAGAGAATAGGTTACCAAATGATGTTGTGGAATCCAGGTCATTGAAGGTTTTTAAGAACAGGTTAGACAAATACCTGTCAGGGATGACCTAGGTATGCTTGGTCCTGTCTCAGCATGGAGGGATGGACTAGAATACCTCTTGAAATCCCTTTCAGCTCTACATATCTATGAGAACATCTAAAGTCAGCTTTTTGGGTACTGTCATATATGGCACATCTCCCAAAATAAAAGTAGTAACAAGACTCATGTCTGTACCTGAACGGTGAAAACTGGTTCTAAGCAAGAAAAACCTCTATCTGGCTTCTTTTATTTTTCTTTTTTCCTGTTGAGAAAAAGGGGGATGAGTACAAATCTGAGGTTCCTCTTGGTCTTAAATCAGCAGAAACACCTTTTTGATTTATAAGCAGACTGTCCATCTGTTAAGGAGAATCCTGCATTTTATTGACTCTCTCCATCTGCAGTCAATGAGGAATTTCTGTACGTTGGTTTGAGGAAATCTAAGGATGATTTAAACTGTGGAAGTAGAGAAAGAACTGACAGGGATTTGAAGGGGATTTCATATTCTTATGTGAGCAAGAGTCAGGCTAGCTGTAACCCTAATAACGCGAGACTTGTAGAAGTGAGGATTGTGTGAGGCGAGTGGGAAAGAACTGTGTGAGAAGTTGTTGCGACCTTGAGTTAGATAAGTATGGAATGTAGACTATAGTTTAAATTGGTGAGAAAAATAAGATATCAGGATGACCTATGTATAAACAAAATGCAGCTGTTGCTCATTATTGTATGTAACAAAAAGTATAAATGCTTGCTGTAATTGTTTACCTGTTGAGAGTCCTGTTTAGCTCTCTCCCTCCACGCAATTGCTAGAGATAATAAAGTATCTGACTTGCTGCACCCAACCTGAGAGCGAGTACTGTTTTTCTCCGACAAAACTATCAAAGTAGAAATATGATAAATATCTGATAATGAGGATTTTTTTCACATTGAAATTTTTTTATTTGGTAAACTTAGCATCTCTGTTAAGCTTCGTACCACTCCGGTAATTCACTGATGATGGAGATGATAGAACTGGAAACTAGCAATAAACAGACACTGTCGTGTTTACTATTTAAGTAATATGGGGTGTTGGACCAGTGGGGCTTTTGGGTAGTTTTTGGAAAGGTCCAGTGATTGGGAATACAAAAGAACCTGTGATGCTTTCAGTAATTTTTTGGCTTCACATACCTAGGTGTATGAATTTATAACTTCTATGGTGATTGCATGACAAAACTGTTTTTCACCAGTGGTCACCATGGCAAACGTGCAGCCCTATGTATTTCTATTCCCGGAGTCTGGAAAAATGAGTTTCAGCCCTCCAAAGGATTAAGTATCATTGCATAATACAAATGCACTTCTCAGACCTCCTTTGGGTTTTAAAAGATTCTAGTCTCTCAAAGTTTTGTCCAAATTCCTTTTTTTTTTAAACATGCTCACACAGAAAATGACTCCTCACAGAAAATGTTTTTCTTCTTTGTGAAGGTCTTGCCAGATCGCAGCCATCCAAAACTGATGATGAGTGGAGGTGGGGGATACCTTCTTTCAGGTATCACTGTCACCGTGGAGAAGGTCCAATCTGATGCCAGCAGTTTAGAAGCACAGAAAATTGAAGAGCCAACATCTAAAAAGCGCAAACTTCAAGAGCTTCATTGTTAACATCTGAAGAATTGATGTACTTTTAGTTCTCAGGAGTCTTACAATTAGTAATGTAACTAATGTACTTTTCGTGCTCTTGACAACAAAGAAAAATATACCTGTTACACATCTGCCAACAGAAGCAGAGTTGTATTGTAGAGAAAATTTTGTCCATTCCCTCTGGTAACAACATGACAGGAAGGAGGAGAGAAATTTTAGAGGCAACTTTGTGTCAGAATATCTTCGTTGACATAATCAAGCAACAGACACGTTAACAATTCAGTAGCTTCAGAAACACTTTCTGACGATCACATTGAGAGAAACTATTGGGTGAGATTCATGGATTAATGAAACCATTTTATTTGGTTGTTGCAGAAATGACTAAGACTCTGAAGTCCTTTACAAAGGTAGGGTTTGAATTAACATACCTAATTTAGCTTCTTGTTTTACAGCTACAGCAGATTAAAATATTTTGTACAATAATCTGCTTCCCTTCTCAAATGTAGAACCCTGCCATTTTAAGTGATTTTTTTTAACCAATCAGAAAGAATGCAGCAAAATCATGCACTTTTATTTGTAATGGGAAAATGAAAAGAAAGTGAAGGATATTGAAACCAAATCATCATGTCTTGGCCTCTTGTTCCTGAAAGGAAGAAATGCAAAACATCAGGTGTATGTTTGTAAATTAAAATACCAGATGTTTAAAATGTTTCTATTAGTATTGCATATTTTCTTTTTTTGAAAGCTGGATTTGTATTGGTTTTTATTCTTTTTAATGTGTCAAATTTGAAATTTTCCTTATTTATTTTACTGTTTTGTCTCTATTATGTGTCTAGAATTTTTGTTAATTTGCAAAACACTTCACATTTGCCATTTCAATTAAACTCTCAAGAATTTTCTTCTAAAAAGAGACACATTTTGTTTTATTTTCTTCTTTTGGGGAGAAAAAGCTTCTAGGTGGGGGCAGGGGAGGTTGATACAAAACCACCCAAATCCTGTATCAGAATCCAGTAGCGTGAACTGCTCGACCCATGTGTCTCCCATGGAATCAGCAGGCTTCTGCTTGATTCCAGGGCTCCAGATCCTAATGGAGAATTAGCGCTCAGGGATGGAAGCTACAGTATATTTCAGGTGTGTATTTTAATAAAATATTTAGATTACATTAAAATGTAAAGTGTTGCTCACCATTAGACAAGGTTAACACTTTTTGGCAAACTGCTAGCTAATAATCTAATCAAAATACAAATGTGTGCATTTTAAAGAAGTTATGTATATATTAGCCATGAGTAATAGATTGAGGGTTTTTTGCCTCCAGGTCCCTTTGCTAATTTGTGCCTTCTCAATCCTATTTTATGAAAATTCTCTCCTTTGTTACTGAGTGAAAGACCCATAGAAACTGGAAGAAACTGACTATATAGGGGAAATGGCAAAATTGACTGCAGAAAGTGCTGGCATATACACAAAGTGAACTGAAAAAGAGAATGGTTTCCTCTAATCTTTCAGTAATTTTAAGGGTTACAAATAGAAAGTAAGCAGTAAAAAAAAATCCAATATGTGACTTAATGTCCTTTTAATTAGTTATCTGGAGAAGAGTCTTGCTGAATTTAATCTGAGTTTTCTAGGCCTTTTTGCGGGGGGATAGTGGGGGTGAACTCCTTATCTCACACATGCACTTGAATTCAGTGAAGACAGCAAAGATGCTTATAATTATTGCATATATATATTACTGCTAAGTGAGGCAGCCTGGCCCAGAGTGATGGATATGGGGATGGAAGTTAAGGGCTCATTAGTTATCCCGACTCCACTGACTTCCTGCATTGCGATGTTGGTTTAAATCTCCATTGCTGTATGCCTCAGTTTCCCCACCTGTAAGACATAGCTGGTACCTACCCGCCACTTTCATTGAGTTCTTGAGATGCTTAATTAGTTGTCTTTCCACTACTGTGAAGGTGTAAATCTCTGTATAAGTGATAAATATTGAGGTTACTGTTGATTGCCTAACCTAACCTTTGAAACTGGATTACCCCATTTGAAACACGAGAAACAGGATTTAATGCTGATTGTCATGCAAATGTGCTAATTCCAAAAAAAATGCTGACTGATACTTGGATTGTATAATTCAGTGACAAAAAGAAATTGGCTGTAGAAGAGACTGAAACATGAACATAGAGAAAAATTACTTATTTAAAACCAGATGCCTCAGATTAGCTTGATCTCATTTGCATTAGACAGTCTGACAATCTGGTTCAGTATTAATTCCTGTCACATTACCTAATTTTAAAATTCACCATAATCCTTTTTTCCCCAAGTGTTAATGCTACTTGTAAGAAGAATATGATGAGCATTCATTTAATATAAGAAATATATTAGCAGTCAAGTGGAATATCGCATTTCAGACCAACAATTTTATGCATAATGTAATTCATGAAACAAAGTACATATCAAATTAGAACAACTGAAGTGCATCTGTGCATATTATGTAGCTGATAAATGTCCACGCATGTTGATTATAATATAAACCTATAACAAAGTCTTAAAAACTGTCTTGGAGAGTAAAGCACTAAGAAGTAACTTATAATTGCTGCAATTTGCATAAACTCCCTGCCAGTGTATTTTGGGCTTTGCAATTTTACAAATTACTGTGTAATTTTAAGGGAATTTTAGAGCCAATGTGAAGAATTGGATTACAGCACCTAAGGTTTGTGTGTGTCTGATACGTATTGAAAATCAAGTTGATGACATGAAAAGAACTCCGTTTCCACGCATTTAAAAAAAAAATAGAGGGTCGTATACCTAGGTGTAGTACTGGTCACATAGACCATAAACCTAAAGTCCACATCGCACTGTAAATTGATATGATTGGATTGTGACCAAGTGGTCGGTAGACAGTAAAGGAAGTGAGGAAGGGAAGATCGAAGTGAGAGATGTTATGGGGGGGGGGAAACCTGTCCATTTTATAAGAACAGGAGGAATGTGGACTACAGGACCAACAAGTACTGCAAAGGCTGCTGCAATGAGAAAAACTGGTTCAGATTGTGCTAGTCCTATGAGTCTTGTAATTTCATGTTTGTCGAGATAAGCCTGAATGCCTTCCTGAAATCTTTTCTGGTGATCAGTTGTTGAGCTGAGAGAGCTGGTGTGCTGTGTTAGCGCTTGAGTGCTAATAGTTCCATAATTCCAGTTGCTAAAGAACTTGCATTCAGATGTGCATAACTAAATGAAATAGTCCAGGCCTATTCCCTGTCAGAGGGTGACTTTTTTTCAAAGTTTGAGTAAAAATAGTTGTGCTTATTTTTAACAAAAGCGAAAAATATTTTTTTTAAGTGTAATATTTTTTAAACAGCTCTGCTGCCGAAACACCTGTGGCTAGAAAGTTGAATTTTGACAGGGAAAAAACTGTCACAGAGCAGAACTGGCTTTGTGAAAATAGATTTTTGTTTGTTTGTTTGTTTTGATTGCCAGAGTTTAGCTGTTGCTAGTTGCAGTTGGCACATTCGAGATAGTAGAAGTGGGCTTTGTATTTCAGTTCGAAGGCACTGAAGATGGTGGTCTGATCTCTCTTGAAAGTGAGTTGATGGCATGTGGTTTTCCTGTTACCCTTATCCAGGATGAATCTCAGCCAGCTCTCCTTCGAGCTTCAGGTTTGTCGGGACACTGAAGTAAGTCAGCTGTATTCCCTGGGTCTGATGAAATGGTGGCACAGACCTGGGTGTTGAGGAATTGCAGCCCTCACCACCATAATTATATATGCTGACCAGGAGGTTGGCAGAATGGAGCTGTATAGAACCCTGTGTGAGAGGAGGAGGAGGAGGAGGGAAGCAACTTCCTATCCTGTGCTACATCCTGAAGAAACAAATGGAGCCACTCAAGAGCTTCCTCAGGCTTGACAAAGAAAATTCCAGGTCAGTAAACCAGAGGCAGTTGCTGCTAGAGCTAAAAGAATAAGCATGGACTGCATTTGAGCATGGGAGTTCTTTACTAAATGCAGCATTGCAACATCAAGTGGAAGCGTCATCATTTTCCACAGCTAGGGTTTCAGTGGCAACTACAGAGGTACTGCCATTTCTTTGATTAACATTTCTTAAATGACCAAGAAATGGCAGGATGGCTACTTTCTGGTGTTGTGAGAATACAGCAAACCTCTTAAAGCTTTCAGGAACTGAAAAGTTTGTGTTGGAGCTGTTCTAAGTGTGTGTTGCAATTGTGCATTGATGGTTTCAGTGTTGCTAATGTGTGATTTTGGAGTTGGAGGGGAGTTCATAGAATCATAGAATATCCAGGTTGGAAGGGACCTCAGGAGGTCATCTAGTCCAACCCCCTGCTCAAAGCAGGACCAATCCCCAGACAGATTTTTACCCCAGTTCCCTAAATGGCCCCCTTAAGGATTGAACTCACAACCCTGGGTTTAGCGGGCCAATGCTCAAACCACTGGGCTATCCCTCCCCCCGAGTTCTTAATGCCTGAGCTGCTGGAATTAAGTTACTACCTGATCTTCTCAACTTTCATTTTAGAAAGTAAGATATCTAGTCCTCAGGGTAAGACAACCATGACTTTTGGGGCCTGACACATGATTTTTGAATACTTGAGGTTGATAACATCAGTTTATTTAGCATCAGTCCACCAGAAAATAATTGGACAATTGTCTGGAGCCTCATCAGCTTTTTAAAGCATTCTTTACCTCCAAATTCCATAACCTACAGAAGTAGCTAAGCATGGTCTGGACCCACCTATCTGAAGGTACTTATCACAAAAACTTTCAATAAAATTGAAAATCAGTGGGGAATTTGTTTCCTTCCATTCTAGTCCCTAACGCTAAAATATTGCTGAAACACTTGAACTCAATTAAGTGATATCAATAGTGAATACTGACGTTTTCCTTGTTCTACTCTCATCCATGTCATGTTTGCACTTGGTCATTTTTGTTTAAGACCTCTATGTTTAATACTTTAAAAGCTAAACATTATTTCAACACCATTTGGTCTCATTGAGCTGGAACTGGCTTCCACATTTCGTATCCTTAATAGATGCTTTAAATTGTATCTGTTCTGTCTTATAGGAAAAAAAGCAAAAGAATATAAATGCTGTTCATGCAAAGAGAGAAATCAAACAAAAATGATCTCTGGCCACCATCAAAAAATCATGGCCAGGCAATGCAAGTCTGCAGAATTGCTCAGATAAAACTAGTATGGGCACAGTGCAGTCAATACAGCCCTTCATTGCTATGTCTATCAGCCCTGTGAAATGATGAAAGCAGAACACAGGCTTATAAATAGCGGAGCTACCACAAGCGTTGTTTGGAGCCCTATGAATAGTTTTCCACCAAAGAGGTTGTTCAATTCTGCTGAAGTTTTTGATTGAGAACATTGCAGCAGACTTGAGCATTATGTGTATTAAAATGCAGACTGAATTCTTAATTTTTAGCTAAAATATCAGGTCATTATTCCCTATGAATTAGCATTGCAAAATGGTGTTACAGTACTGTATTTTGAAACAGACTCACAGCACACATTCAGTAAGTTGTGGTTAAAGGGCTTTTGGTACAATTACATACTTACATTATATTATCATATTTTCACCATAGCACATACCCCTAAGACTATTATGAATAATGGTTGCTGTAAATATGAATTGCTATTTAAATCCTAAATTATTTTAAAGCAAAGCTTCAATGAATTGTAAATGTAACATGCTATAATGAGCTTGACTGTAGTCAGTACTAGACATGGATGTTAACCTAGAATTTGATTTGATTGAATACTAAACAAAAAAAAGGCGAGGGGGGGGGGATTTGTCATATCCCTAGAAGCTTCTGAAAACTTCTGCTTGCTTATAGCTGATGCTGCTGGCAAAGATTCGTTTCTTTTGTCATAACTGGAGGAAAAAATGGCATTATGCTGTACATTTCCAGGGAGCGGAGAGGTCTGAAAAGTATGCAGACTACACATTTCTTCCTGCAATATTTACACATTATGGGCCTGCTCATGCTCCGATTGAAGTCAATGACACATCTTCCCGTGAAATCCTGGTCCTTGTCCGAGTCAATGGCAAAACTGCCATTGCCTTCAATGGGTCCAGGGTTTCACCCTCAGTGACTTTTAAATGGGACAGACTCAAGTCCTTGAGTAGTCCCGTTAAACTCCGTGTGAGTAGCCTGTGCCTAAGTGTTTGCAGGAGGAGGACCTTAAACTGTAGTTTTGCTTTGAGCTGCTTTGCAGTGTTACATTTAGGCTGAAATATTTTAATAAGCAGCTGGCTAATTGGATTAAAATAGTCCCAGGCAGAACATATGCTGTGATACAGGGAGGCAGCACGTTACACTTTAAATAAATATCCCTTCCCCGATGCTATACAGTAAAAAGAGACATTGTCATGGCACGTTTTGTTTTTTTTTAAACACTTAGATAAATCTGGTTAAACTTGAGATCAAGACATACAAATAGTCTTGAAGCTATTTAAGGGAAAATTCCTTATGCTGTTGTGTGATGCCATATGATTCATGAGTAGCTGTTTCTACAGCCCTGCTACTCATTGTTCTTAGCAAGGAATCAAACTGTATTATGGAGATCCAAGCCCTGTACCAGTTGCTCATTCACTGAGGAACTGGGCCCATTTAAAACAATACTGTAAAACTCCTAATCCACATGCTTTATCATTTGGCACTTGCATGCAAAGAATGAGTAATGTGGTGTGATGTGAGGGCTCCTATTACTGAGAAATGATGGATGAGATGATGTAACTCCTACAATGGGGAGCACCTACTCACACAAATTAAGTTAATTGGAGTACTCCCAGAGTAAGGGAGTACTCAATTTGAACAAGTGTGTTCTAATTTGGTCCTACTTTTACAGTCGACAACAGTGCATGTATTAACACAATTTAATCATTATAAATGGCCAAAATAAACAACCACATGTATTTGGTGATACGATAACTTTGCAAAATTTATTTACTGAAACTAATTTACAAAACTAGTTTACTGACAATGAATTTGAGTCATTGGGGCAAACCATCAAGGTTCTGGCATATTTTTGCATGCTCTTGCTATCTAGAATATAAAGAAAATGTGCATGTGGTTCTATTTTAACCTTCAGAAATAACATCCAGAAACTACATTTCAGTGTTTTATGTAGATCTGTTTGTCTGATCTGGGTTATTTGAAAATATCCACAAAATTTAGACCAAAACAAGTCAAGCAAGGAGAAGGATTTTGGTCCAAGATCAGTGTGTTTATTATTTCAAACTCAGACAAATATATTTGTGAAGAACACTAATACAATTATTTTCACAAGCCTATTAAAATATCTGCCTTACATGTAAGTTTATGTACTAGAATTCATGCGAGTTGGATCTCAGTAGCATAATTGCAACTTAAAGACATTTCCAGCTGTGTAAATCACTACACTTCAGTGGACAGTAAACTGCATTTCCTGTTTTAGGGTAAACAACACTTCAGTGGCAGTGAATTACCAAGAAATATAGGTATTTTAAGTAAATAAAGCTACACCTAGCTTTGAAATATACCACTCGACACAGTCTTCATCCCCTCCTGTTATCGTTGAACTTCTCAGCTATTTTCTGCAGTTCCAAATCCATAGCAGCCAGATTTTCCAGCTCTTTTTCCTATGAAGCATTGAAACCAAGATGGTTTTAGGGCAGGGAACAGGTAGGCAAATGTTCTTTTGTATTACAAAAAATAGAGACTAAGGGCTGGTCCACACTAACCCCCCAGTTCGAACTAAGATATGCAACTTCAGCTACGTGAATAACGTAGCTGAAGTCGAAGTACCTTAGTTTGAACTACAAGGTACTTACCGCAGGTCCACACGCAGCAGGCAGGCTGCCCTGTCGACTCCGCGTACTCCTCTCGCGGAGCAGGAGTACCGGCTCGACGGTGAGCACTTCCGGGATCGATTTATCACGTCTAGACAAGACACGATAAATCGATCCCAGAAGATCGATTGCTTATCGCCGAACCCGGAGGTAAGTATAGACGTACCCTTAGACATGTTGACTGAAACACACCTCCATTCAATTATATATAGATTCAAAGCTGATAAAGCCAGAAGGGACCACTGCGAATCATCTAGTCTGACCTCCTACATAACATGAACCATAGAACTCCCCGAATTAATTCCTATTTGAACTAAATAGAGCCCAAGTCAGCACTGTTTACTCAGGCAAAACTCTCATTAACCTCAATGGTATTTTTGTCTGGGTAAGTTGTAGTGGTGGGTAAATTTTTTTTTCAACTGCAACTTTTTTTAGTGGAAAAATGCAGAGTTGGCAACCCAAAACATTTTTCAAATTTGTGTTGATTTCACCAAACAATTAATTTCAAAAACATTTCTGACACTCCCTCCCCTAAATATTTTTTTTAAAAAATCTGATTTATTCTGTCATTTTCAAAATTAAATGTTTGAAATGACTGCTTCAAAGCTAACATTAATCTTTTTTTTTTAAATGCATAAATTATCAAAATGAATCATTTTTGATTTTGTCAAAAAAAAATTTTGTTCAACCCAAAATTAATTTTTTTTGTCTCTTTGCTTTGCTGAAAATTAAAAAAAAAATATTTTGACCAACAACTTTTTTTCCCCACTTTTTAAAATTGCCAATGAATAAAAAAAATGTTTGCCCAGCTCTAGTAAGGAATTCTGAATAGGGTCATACACTGGAGTTAGGATGCACTTGATGACCTAAATATTACTTTAATTTTCTGATTATTATGTAGCTGATGTTTCTTCTTCCTTTTTAAAATACTGTGAGGCGCTCAGATTCTGTGGTGGAAGATCGTATTTGTACCAAGGCAAAGAAATAGATTAGGTAGATGGATAAACAGTGAATGTATAATTGTTTCATGTCTTGCCAGTTTTCCCTTCCATACATAAAGATATCTCAATAGCTGCAGGATTCCCTTGTATTTCCCACTATTTACTGTCAGAAATACCTTTTATACCATAAATATTGATGTAAAGTTATTTAGTTGTCCAGAGTGAATGGTTAGTTTGAGTGATCACTACACATGCACATTTATAGGATAGTGGAAATCACTCTACCTCTGGCCGCACAGCACTGCTTTCTGTTCAATTATTGCCCAGACACACAGTGTATCCTAATACAGAAGGGGTATATTCTGCAAAAATATGGCTGTACAGGAGATCATACTATTACCATAATTTAAAAACAGGATTTACTCCATGCGAACTGTCTCTCTGTCATACAGCACCTCCCCAATTTATGTGCAATCTCCCGTTGCTACTGCTATCCAGAGTACTTCACTAACCACAGTCAAGGAATGTCTCCAATATCCTTGTTCTATTCGCTGAGGCCAAACCGTGGTCCATCAGCTTTTAAGTCTTATGCTAGCTACTTTCTTTATGAACTTCTGTGCTAGTTTTCCACATGTTGCTAATCCTAGCCGCTTGAGATCACACACATTTAGATTAAGATCCAGGCAAGTTCGTTGGACGTTAGTAATCTTTGTTGTGATCACAGTGGTTCTATTTTATGAAACACACAAATGGCACAATATGGAAATTCACACACAAAATCAAATTCCTCCCAGGGAAACTCTTGGGCATCTACTGCTGTATATTAAGAGGATTGTTCTCCATTCCATGTGCACATAACTCCTATTACCTCCTTCCCTGCTGCCAAAGATATCAGATAGATGCAACACATCACCAACTCAGGTGCATACATCTGATATGTGCTGACATTCTGCTCTTACCTGTAGAATATTCATTTAAATGGCACTATCGGAGCATATTGTGAGATCTAGCAATGGGGTTCATGAGCTGAACAGCTCAAACAAAACTGTCTCAAATTCTACTCTGCATTACACTCATGAAGTCAATGGAAGGCAGAATTTTACTCAATGTGAAACTCAAGATATTTTTTCCCCTGTATTATTCAACCAGCTCTACAAAACAGTTGGTAATTTACAATTTAAAGGACCGGATCTTCGGCAAGAGTAAATCGCTATCTGCATGCTTCTGGGTGCCGTTCATGGTTACGGTCTGTAAGGCAGTCTGTATGATCTAAGACCCAGTTAGGTGACAGATCTCCTCTCTATGTGTGTCCTGCTGTGGGGAAGTAGACTATTTGGAGACTGTGAGGATGTGTGTAATGTGTTTTTAAAATTAGTTCTGGAAGTGCACATCAGCATAGGTCCATTGAATTCAGTCAAGCCACACTGATTTATATCAGCTGAGGACTTGGCCCTTAATGAAACTTCAGTACACTTTTTATGATGTTTCACTCTGAGATTCTACTGATATCATTTTTGTAGGTGGAGCTAAAGTCTGAGCTTGATAAGTAATATCAGTGTCACTTTTCTTTTCATAGAAACTCATAAACACGTACCTCCTCTTCCGTCAGAGGCCTCTGGCTGAGATTTCCCTTGTCGCTCCTGATCAATTGACGCTTTTTTAGGTCTTCCCCAGAATTGTACAGTTCTGGAAATTCAGCCGATTTCTTCCTGTAATTCAGAAGCTGGGCGAGTTGATCCATCCTGTCATACTGTCTTTTCATATCAAGTTTGCGGAGCCTTCCTGGATTTCTCTTCTCGCCGTGCCCGTGATTCAGACCATCCAGAAGTTGCTTTTTCTCCCACCAGTCATAGTCGTATTCAGGGAAGAAATTCTTCTCATTCAGGCTGGGTCTACTTTCCTGTTCACTCCCCAGAATCTGGTCCCCCATATTGTCCTTTTTGTCCAAGTGCCTGCTTTTCCACTGTAGGCGGTGGTAGAAGGGACTGTACCGAATTGCTGCTCTTTTCTCATTCTCTGCAGGGAAGTAACTCTTGTACTCCTTCTCCCCATATCTCACTTTCTCCGTACTATCCTCATTGTCTTGTTTCTGATCCTCACTGTCACGTCTCTTTTCTATTTCAGCGTCCATCTCGTCGTAGCCAGGATAGTGCCTTTTCTCCTCACTGTCCCTCTCCTCAGTGCTGTAGTGCCCTGTCGACTGTCCTTTGCTCTCTCCACTGTGCAGCTTGTGCATCTCCTCATCTTCCCTGTCGTGAAGGTGGTGTCTGCCTTCACCATGATGTCTCTTCTCATCCCTGCTGCTATGACCCTGGTGCTTATCCAGCTCTTCCTCACTCTCTTCACTGTGGTGTTTCCTCCCCTCATAGTGATGTCTCACTGCCTCATGTGGTTCATCATGGTGCCTCTTTTTCTCATGTCGTTCTTCCTCGCTTTCCCCACTAAGGTGGTGCCTCTTGTCTTCCTCTTCGCTGTTCTCCTTGTTCTGATGCCGCTGCTCTCTGTACTCCTCACTCCCGTGGCCGGCGTGCCTCTTCTCCTCCACATCTTCAGAGCTGTGTTTCCCATAATCATTACTCTTCTCCTCACGATGATGCTCTGGCTCTTCATAATGGTGTTTCTGGTAGTGGCTCTTTTTATCCCAGAATTGGTTCTCTTCCTCATCAGATTCCTCAAGTGGGTTCCTTTTCTCACCCTCGTGATCTCGCCTCTCTTTGAAGGAGTCGCCCACTCTGTGCTTTCTGTGATTATGTCTTGGTTTGTAGCGTCGTTTTTCTTCCTCAGCTTCTTCACTCTCCTCAGATTCTTCATGCCCTCTGTACTGGTAGGAACCGTGTTCCTTAGACTCATGGTGATTCCTTTCACTGCTCTCCTCCTCTTCCTCTTCCTCCTCCTCCTCTTCCACACTTTCATGGCTTCTCTTTTCATTACTGTGCATCTTTTCCTCAGTGTGCCTATGACCCGTAGAGTGTTTATCATCCCCAGGAGAGAACTCCTCCATGCTTTTAGCTAGAGAGTGAGACCTTTTGTCTGGAAGCTCATGCTCTGCCTCTCCTGACTCTTCGGCATGATGCTTCTTTTCTTTGCTTCCTTCTTCACTGTGGTTATTTCTCTTATAGCTATTCTCATCATCGTCCTCTTCTTCCTCACCTCTTATGTCCAGATGGTGCTTTTTTTCTCCTTTATGGATTCTATTCTCATGAGAATGACTATCCCCATTGTGTTTTTCCTCCTCTCCCCTGCTCTCATCTTCCTCATGATGGTGTTTCTCTTCGATTTCTTCCTTCTGACCTCTCTCTTCCTCTACACTCATATGCTGATGTTTTTCATCCTCTGATGATTCTTTCAAATGCCTCACTTCAAGTTGCTCCTCCTCGTTTTCATTTTTCTTCTCTGCTTTATGCCTGCCACCTACAAAAACAAAAATTGTGTTTAAAAATGTTAACCCAACTCTTCATTAACACATTCTTCATTCAGAATAAGTGGAATAGTTTTTGATGTTGCTAAATTGGTCAGATTGACTTTTTTATGCAAAAAATTAAACACAATGTATTTTTAAAGCTGGTCAAACCTTCTAAAAATTATATTAAAAAAAATCTATGCATTTTTCTTTTAATTTGCTGGTGTTTTTCAACCAGCTCTAATACTAAGCACTTTTAGCTCACATTACAGTCAATGGGAGATGTAGATCCTCACCATCTTTCAAAGTCTGTCATAGAATATCAGGGTTGGACGGGAACTCAAGAGGTCATCTAGTCCAACCCCCTGCTCAAAGCAGGACCAATCCCCAACTAATCCCCAAATCCCTAAATGGCCTCCTCAAGGATTGAACTCGCAATCCTGGGTTTAGCAGGCCAATGCTCAAACCACAGAGCTATCCCTCCCCTGTTGCAATTTTTGCACCCTAAAACCATTCCAAATTGCCCAAATAAAGTGACTGGTATATAGAATGAACATTATACTCAAAGCAAATAGAAAAACCTTTCAAGGTTTTTGAATGCATAGTACCAAAGTGATACCAAGGTATGATCCTGTAGTTATTAGACTTAAATCTCACACTCTGTGGTGTTTCCAAAATGTTAAATAAGAGCCTGATTCTGAAATCAGTTGTAATAGTATTATATGTACACACGGTATGGTGTAACTCCATTGACTTCAGTGGAGATATTCCCAATTTACACCTGTGTGAGTGAGATCAGAATCAAAATCTTAAAGATATGCAGATTGTAACATCACAGTTTAAAATGTCTTACTTTGTATAGACTGCATTTGTGTTTCTTGGTGCTCTAGAAAGAGGTCTGTCTACATTTATAGCATCCTCTAACATCGCAAAAATTGTTCTCCTTTAGTGGAAGAGCTAATACATATGCCAACAAGAAATTATATAACAGGATGTCAAGAATGGAATGCAAGGTGTCCAACCTGCTATCAGTTTGGGTCTTAGATACAGTAGTAAGGATAAGCACATTCAGCTTAAAGAGCTATAATACAGTAGATCAAGGCCAAGATTTTCAAAAAGGACAAATGATTCTGAATGCCTCAATTTTTGGATTTCCAACTTGAGACTCCTTAAATGTGCTTGACATTCAGCCCTTTATGAAAATCAGGCAGCTTTAGGGGGCTTCAAATTGGGCACCCAAAAACTGAGACATTCAAAATCACTCTTGATTTTTGAAAATCTCAGCCAAATTTGTGCCAGCTGTATTTGAAAATCACTGTGTTCTAATCATTGTGATAGGCTGAGGATTACCATTCTACTGAGAGAAGCATCAACTGTGAGCTTTTATTATTGCTTTTCTTGGTAGGTTAGCTCCAGTCTTTTTATTTTTCTGTAATTAAACATCAGTTGGAAAGACAAAAAAGTGAGTACTGTAGTTTGCCGCACTGTTAAGTTTAGCCACATTTCACTATGGCTATTATAAACTATGCAAGCAGGTTTATACCTGTCTTTTTGTGGTAAATTCCATGACACGGAGGAGAATTGCTACTAGTTCAAGACCTGAGAGGATAATTTTCAGTTCCTTGGAGCATTACTCCAATGCTCTGGATTCTGGAAACAGCACTGGCTGCCCAGTAGTTTCTGGATGGATATGAACCCCTGAATAAGCGGGTACCTGCCTACTTGAAACACTGCTTCTCTCCAATGTAACACTGACTCAGTTGTCATTAGCAAAAGCACTCGAGCTGGAGCCTGGTTGGTTTAAAAAGCAGCTGCAGGCAAACTCCCTCCATTTTGGAATGCAGTCTCTATTTTGGACAAAATAGCCCAAATTTGTTCATCTTCAGGGCTTGCTGGAAAAACTCATCTATTTTCTCATGCTTTACAAGAGAAGTTAAGCATAGGAAATCAGGCATTTGCTTCATTGTCTTTTGTCTGGCTAGGTGATTGGTTTAGCCTGGGATTCTTAACCCATTGTTAGCCACCAGCTCAAGGCCAGGCTAGATTAACCCAGTCCTCTATCTGTTGATGGCAATGGTACTTTTGACATTGAAATCAATGGGAAGAGGATCATGCCTTATAATATTCAGGTGTTTGTAATGCTGGGTAGAATGCACTCTGTTTGAACATTATTTTGCTAGAATTATCAACGGGCTTAATCCTCCACCCTTTTTCCTCTTCTATTTCTTTCTTGCATATAGTCCCACTTCAATGGGATTGCTTACACAAAAAAAGATTACTCCACTTTAAGGATAACTTATCAGTAAGAACGGGGTCTTTACCGACTGTGGAAAAAAAAAGTTATTCTACTGTTCATATTGCAAAATTACATCCTTTCATATTTGCATTTTGGAATAACAAACAAATGATGGCTTTTCATAACACTTTTGAAAAATATGGTTTGGATTCAGAGCTCAGAAAAAAACAAATTATAACATTTTAAGAAGTACTATTAACCTTGAAGTCTTTTCTTATACGTGAAATTAAAATGGCAAATGCATCTGGCCTATAAAATGAGAACACATCATAAAAAAGTCATTGTGTTAATAAAATTAAGTCACATCTACCAAATTCTCTTCATCAGCAATGACACTGATTCAATGAGCATCTCAAATTCATTTAGTATTGCACTTACTCTTCTTAAGGATATCTTTGCACAGAGGATTTATTGGTGGAGCATTTGGTTTAGACAGAGCAGTAGAGAGAACTTCCACTATACATCGTGTTACCTAGAAGAAGCAGTAATTGGAGAAAAGCACATTTCAAGTGTAAGACTTTTAAAAACTCTGCATATGTCCAATCATGCATTATCAGAGAGATGTTTAGCTGTAACAACATTGGACTGTGACTCAAGGACATCTGGGTTCATTTCCCATCTCTACCAGAGCCTTCCCAGGTAACCTTGTGCAGGTCACTTCATCTCTCTGCACCTCAGTTCCATGCCGATAAAATGGGGATGATAATGGTTCATTTCTCCCACCTTTTGTTTACTTAGATAACAGACTCTTCAGGGGTGGGCCTTTTATTGTGGGTCTGTGCAGTGCCTAGCACAATGGGGCTCTGATCTCCACTTCTATGCATATTAGCATACAAATAATAAGTGATATCAGCAACGTTTAGGATTTGTACTGGTAAAATGATTTTAAAAAGAGACGGAATGTGTCCCGTGGTTTGAATAGAGGGCAGGTTTTAATACTTGTCTCTACTTCACAAATCACCTGTGCCTCAGGTGACTCATAATTAATTAATTTGTAAATCACATTGAGATCATAACAGGGTCGCTGGCCCATTAAATGAAACTGAGCTCAGCTCTCCTGTTCCGGTCCACATGCTCCCAGCTGGACCAATTAAGAGGGCAAGGCAGCAAGTGGAGGCTATGAAAGGTCAGTCAGGAAGGGCAGGAGAGGAGAGCTGCCAGAGAGAGAAAGTGGTTCCTGGGCTAAAGTTGAAGAGGAGCAAGAGTGGTTTGCTCCCTGGCCTCCCCCAGCCACAGAGTCACGGCCGGAGAGCTGAAGGCAGGAGGACTAGCACAGGGAGATGCCTGCTGGCTCTGAGGTGGAGTTAAAGGCCAGAGAAGGCAGAAGGAAGGGGGAGCAGCAGAGGGGGTTCCTCGCTGGAGAGCTGGACCCTGACGAACAATGAGAGGGCTGGGGGAAGTGCGGAATGCTTCCCTGCCAACAATACTCCTAGCAGAGAGTCTGTGGGGGTTCCCCTTAGGAAGAGTGGGGTTGCTGTCCTGGCAGAGGGACAAAGGAGAACTGACAGTCCAGGTGTGATGGAAGGCACCAGAATGTGGTGTGTTATGTCAGTGACCCAGAGGATGTGAGTTTGAGAGTCTACTTGCATTGGGGTGATATGGATTATGCTGTGGGGGATTTCAACTGTTTTATTAATAAACTATGTATGGACTAGAAGATAAGCTTCCATGGAGTAACTGGAGACTTAAAAGGGAAACTGAGGTGAGGGGCCACTTGCAGAGCTGCACTGGGGCCCCGAGGGAATGCCTGGGAGGTATCAACTCATTTATAGAGTTCCTTACAGTAAATATTCCATAGAAGTGCAAAGTACTGTCCTAAACAACACATGGTGTTAAACAAGAGCCTTTAGAAAAACAACTAAAACACCAGAACATTGAAACATCTTTTTTCCTGGCTATCACACTGTAGAGTATGTACAAGGATGTGGTGTGGTATAAAGGCTTTATTGGCTGAGTTTGGGGTGACCACATGGCTCAGGAGTGCCAATAAACCAGATCACACCATTTATCTATTTTGTATATGCCACATGTTTAATAGCCAGCTATTTCAGAAATGTGATATCGAGTTTCTAGAAGTACTGTTTTTCCCAAGTCTGTGCTATAATGCCTGACTCTTAGTAGCAAGAGTTCAACTGTATAGTCCTTTGAAGGAAAGGAAAATTATTAACTACTAAAATGTAAAAATAAAAAAAATCTAAAAATGATCTAAAATAGCTTTTTCCCTACATAACAATGTAATGTCATTTTAAGGGCTTTCTGGAGCTAACAACAAAACGTACAGGGCTTCTGGCTTATTAATAGGTAAAGTTCCAGAGGTCTCATAATTCACAACCACAAATCTCTCACTGGGTTAAGACACAACTATTACCCATCCTGGGCCTTAGGGCAATGTAATTTTGGGGGTTTGATTGTGAAGATAGAAAAAAACATTTTTGCGACAAATTGCTTCTTTTTAAATACTCTCAGCTGCCCGAAGCTGCTCAGACCCAGGGACTGTCAGAAGTAAACCAATGGGAACAGAGCCGTGGCCAAGGTGCTGATGATGAGCGCACCGGATAAATAAAATGTATCACGTGAGCTCAGATTACCCTCAGAGCTTTCTTGGAAAACACCTGAGGATTTCCTCATAGAATTAGTAACCAGTCTTCCTTATTTCACCGGTATGTCAAGGCTACATTTATAAATTCCTAAGAGATACCCATTTGAGGCCTTCAAATTTGTGACCTCACTCTTTGTGATCCAGCCACATTTTGGTTTTATTCAAATGAATATTTCAGATAATTTTTCAGGCAGACAAAAAAGATAAAATTTTCAAAAGTGCCCAAGTCCCATTTTCAAAAGTGAGGCCCAGCTTTTCAAAGGTACTTAGGCATTGCTGAGCTCAGTGTTGCAACATCTAACAGACTGAGGAGCCTAAACCTCATTTTCAGAGTGGATTTAGGCACTTGGGAGCCTAAATCCCATTAATTGTCAATAGGATTTTGGCTTCTAATTATCTGAAGGGTTTTCAACGCTTTTGTTAGGATCCTCAGTCAGGTGTTGCAAACAATTTCCTGAAGGGATTTCAGCACTTAGGAGCCAAAACCCTATTGACAATGGGATTTAGGCTTCTAAGCACTTAAATCCATTTTGCAAAGGAGATTTAGGCTCCTCAGTCAGTTAGGCATTGCAACACTGAGTGCAGCAGTGCCTAAATATCTTTTAACACTCTGGGTTTAAGGAACCTATTGAAAGCTGATGGGATTTAGGTGCCTATGTCACTTAAGTGCTTTTGAAAATTGGTGGCGAGTATTTTGATTGAAACTTTCTAAATACAACACTTTATGGGATACGGCTACTCACCATTTCTTCAACATGGTCTTTTTCCATTGGCATGCAACTGATACCTGGAAGGGGGAAAGTTTACAGTATCATGGATTCATGCAACACAAAAGCCAACATTAATTTCACTGACAAGAGTCATTGGGAAAATTGACCTTGAATGGCTGTTTGCTTGATGAGGGGTTTGCAGGTGCAGCCCAGAGTTATTTTATATTATACCTTTATGCAAGAGACAATACCTATCTCAAGTAACTGCTGGCCTGGGTTGTGGGCTGGCATTAGAGAACAGGAAACTGGAATCTAGGCTCCTGGGTTCTATTCCCTTGTCTGCTCCTGAGTGATTATGTGACTCTGGATAAGTGATTTAGTTTCTGAGAGATGCCCATTTGTAACAATCTAAAATAGCTTTCTCCCAGGGGCATTGTGTGGCTTTAATTAATGTTTGAAGCTCAGGTCTACATTCTAGTAGTTCGGCAACACATTTCAACCCACATGTTATTTTTGTGGCTGCTGTTGATATTTCTAGCATAAGAAGGAAACATTCTGAGAGTGCGAGGGCCAAGTAAAGAGCTGTATATAGTGAGTCAGCTCATGTAGATGTGACCACCTTAAGGGCCCATATTCATTCTCAGCTTCTACTGCAACTTTTCGGTAGGGTGCAGAAGGTCTACTGGGGAGATAAAATTAACACCTCCCTGCACCAGCAATAGTGATTCTGTCCCAAGCTGTTTACATTTGGGAAGGAGCTGCTGAGTATGAATACATCATTTCATGCATTAGTGCTACAGTAAGCTCTTTTACTGCTTAACAAGCATTGTTACTGTCCAATAATAAACCTTGTAGAATCACATGAATGGGACTCTCTATGGGTTTTTTTAGAAATGGAATTAGATAAGGTGGCCAGCTAGACATTATGATGCAGAAGCAAGGGGCTTTGGAGTGAAGATGGTCTCTGTGCCTTTGCCTCACCATATTGTGTATAGTTATGCAAATAAAGATCACATTCAACTGTTGCCTTCTTTATGACCATATGACTGGTGGGATTTAGAAGATAGGCACAATAAAGCAGACTAAAGAGAAAATTGAGCCAGTCTGCCCCCTCTCACAAAGAACCAGCAAAATTCTGTGAGGCTGACCTCATCCATACAGTAGAGAGGAGTTTGTGGTATTGCATCATCAAGTGGGAGCAAGACCTTCCAGCCCTATGGTATGTGGGTTTGTAGAGTCAGGAGCCTGTTTCACGCATGACTGAATCTCTGTAGCTCCAATGGCCTACCTTCCACATCCAGCAGCGTGGATATAGTAGATGTGCTACCATAGGCTTGTTTTCTCCTATGACTGCAGAGTTGAAGTCCTAGAGGGGACCCAGAGGTAGTTAATGCACCTCCAAACTGTAATAAGTCCCTACCCAATCATTTCTAGCAGAACTCCAGCTGGAGTGCAGGTGAGGGTGCTGTTTAAAGCTAATCATCTCCTCCACCATTAGTATTTGGGGCTGTCTGAAGCAGGTTATTTATTTAAGTTACAGGAAGAAATAATATACCAAGTAACCACAGAACTGATGGTGCTGGAATCTAACCTGCCTGCATCCTCAGTCTTACACTCAGTGACCTGTTGCAGAAACTCTCTCTGAGAGAGAAAACAGAAAATGTGGCACCATACAATGTCCTGCAGGGTATGTGGCAGCTTTCAAATTCCTGTTAAAACTTATCCCTTGAGAGCACATCACTTGCCCCCTTCCACACACACTAAGTAGAGGCTTCTGTGCTTGGGGTCCCCCTGTAGGGTCGTCCCCTGGATCCCAGTGTCGGAAGAACAATGTAATGGAGGTGGCACTTCCCCTCTCATCATGTGTAAACTGAGGGGATGATCCAGCTCATAGCCTCTTCTCATTGTTGTGAGTTGGTGTGACTCATTCCATCAGAAAACATATGCGCACTTGCAAAGTGTGCTGCACAAATGTGAATAAACTGTTGCCTGCAGCTGTTTTGTGTTCTTTCTAATAATCCAGCCACAGAGCACCGCATCTGACTGACGCTTGTTTAATTTGGTAAGACACAGAATATAAAACGTCTTCATCCCTTGATCACTTTAAAATATTAACGATCCTAACTCTGTGCAGTCTCTTGAGTATTATGTTAATATAGGAATCAAAACAGCACTGTGCCATTCTGTCATTCCAAAACTCCAGTTTCTCCAAGAGTCGGGCTCTTCACAGGCAGATAAATGTTCCTCAAGCAGCATTTGTCTGATGATGAAAGATGACGTTCCAAGGCCAATAAGAGGTGTGAGGCCATCATAACATCAGGAGAAATAGTGAATAGTGGACAAGTGTCATATTAGCCTTCCGTGGGGGAATAAAATGAATATCAAATTCACATGAGCGCTGAAAAATATATATGAGGCAGATTCTCTGCTGTAGCAAAAATCCATTCAAAGCAACAGAGGGGGAAGCCATCAGGCAGCCAATCTGCTCTGTTCTTCCCCGCTGTATGTTGCTCTAACCTGTGCCAGCTGGCAAGAGTCCCAAGGGACTGGTTGCCAGCTGGGGACAGCTGGAGTTCAGCACTCTCTGGCTATATAGTCATCCTGCACTGGGTTGCAATGGGTGCATGTAGGAACTTTCTACACTGGTTCTGTAGCTGCTCGGGAGATGTAGATGTTTTCACTGCCTCAACAGCACAAAGGATTGGAGCAGGGCAGTGAATCTGCCCCATGTGTTTTTTCTATCATGTATACAGCTTTAGCTTGATAAAGTAGGAACAAAACCAGGAAGCGTACAGAAAAGCAAGCCCTATATTTAAACACGGTCTTAACTTAATTTTTAATACCTACCTGGCAGACATCACATGAACATTTCCCCCTCCTGTAACAAATATGTTTAGGCCACGAAAACCAGATGGCCTGATTTTCAAAGGTGTTGAGTGATCACAAATACCACTAAAAGCATGAGAACTGCAGGTGCTCACCACATTTGAAAAAGTAAGCAATATGTCAGCGTTAGTTTTACTTGCACGATTTATGATTGTTTCGGTGTAGCCATGTAGACTCTCCAATAGGGCACTGTTTCAACATTTCATCAGTGCTGATGACTCACGACAGCACAATCTCTGAATGAAATGGAAATTTCAGCAAAAATTATTTTTTAACAAAGATCATATAAGTCCAAGTTTGGTAGGAATGAAAATAAAATTCAGGAGGCTGGAGGAATTAGTCATTTAAAAAAAATAGACTTGCCAATTCTATAGTTTACTTACCCCTGTGACTTTTGAAAGCTATATAGTCAAGATAAGAAATTGCATATACATGGTGTTGGCAGTGATGTCACAGCCAAATAAAAATGAACAATAAAGGCCTGATCCAAAGCCCAGTGAAGCAATGAAACAACTCTGATGGACTTCAGCGGGCTTTTTGGATCAGGCCCTATATGTAAGCATTTATATCTTCCTTTTTCATTTCTGCATTCTTATAGTAACAAGACACATTTTGTGAAATTATTGCACTTCTAGAGCTGGGTTTACTCTGCTTTCCATTTGATGCCTTTTAGTGTATCTAAACCTGAAATAATAATAACCCAGAAATGCATTGTTAACCTTTAAATTTCCCTAGTGAAATTAGGTAGTATGTATAAGAAAATACTCATTTTGGTTTTAGTTATAGAGCTCATGTAAATTGCGTGAGTTAAGTTTAATATAAAAACCTTTGAATTCAAAACAATGTGAACAAAAATCTCTATTACCTAAAAATACTAGCTTTGCTACTTTAAAATCAGCTATTATATTTTGCCAGTTGCTTCTAATTAACTTATTTTGCATAAAATTAGACTTTTAGACATCAATGTAATTGTCATACTGGAGACAAAGTAAACAGATGGTTGATTAGCTTTTAAGTAGTTTAAGGAAAAGGTGTATTTAAAAAAATGATCCTTGGCACTAATTCTACAGTTAACAGGCAGGGTACGAAGATTCACCAAGCACTACAGTGAAAAGGTCCTTACCCTGAGTAGTGCCTTACTCTGTGATGAGTCCCATTGAAATCAATGGGACTAGTGGAGGAGTTGGGTACTACACAATGAGAGTAAGGGTAGCAGAATCAGATCCCAAATGAATAGAAGCAGAATAAAGAATAAAAATACAGATTATGAAAGACTAAATTGGCAAAGCCATTCAAGAAGACACTATGTTTTTGCATCCTTACTTTTAACATATTAAAGCTTTTCTAAAATCGGGCATATGAATACAATTAATTGGTAAATTTAACAGGAATTCCAGCTATGTAATGTTACTGTTTAACCATCCATGAATAGTATATTGATTTTTGTTAATGCTTTCCCTTTAAATTTCTAGAAACACCTTATATTTAGCCAACACCCATTACATAGAAACCGTTGTCTGCCGAAGCATCTCTCCCTAGTCATACTATTCATTCTGAGCATCTTGTTAAACCTCTAGGGCTCTTCGTGTCTAGCTTTTGCAGAGGACTATGCAAACTCACAGACCATTTGACAGAAATAAACCATTCAATTATCGTGTTTTTTTTCCTTTTCCAGAATTCAGGTCTGTTTGACAGTTGCAGCAAATAAATCCATCCGTTGATTTCAAGTGATCCATTGGTTTCAGTAAGGAGGCAAAGTGCCACCATCCAGGCTCAATCTAAATAATTAAAGTGGGTGGATAGAAATGACGACAAAATCTCAACAGATGGCGTAATCCTCCAGGACAAAACATTCCCCTTCTCAATGTAGGTAAAATTTCCCTCCAACAGCAAGAGGTTTTTTAGGTCAGTTGGTTGGACATATTTTTATTTATTTATTTATTAAGAGTATGCTGACTAACATCAACTAAAAAACAAACACCAGTTTGAAAAAAATCGATCTGGACTTTTAATTCACATACCATTTTAAACTGAATCCACAGAGTAGATTTTTTCCCCCCAGACAATGAAATTTTTTTAACATATAAACCTGTTAATAGGATGGGAGTTGGAGAAGAGACAAAGATGCCAGACACTTATTACCTGTTTGTATTCTCCTAAATCCAATACGGGGGCCATTTCTTCCTTTTATTTTTAATTACTTTCAGCTGTCCTAATTTCTACCCAGTCTGTCTAGTAAAGTTAAAACAGTCATGGTTGTTTCTACTCTGAGCCACAAATGATCAAATTTGCGTGTTTGTACTCACACTATCTATGTGTCCATCAACACACTCAGAGACACTGACACACACACACACCTATCAGTGTCTGTGTTATATATAAAAGAAGCATACAGTATGTAGTCTCTATATATGTACACACAATACACCCTCTATACTCTGTACATAGAGGCACACAGGAGATGTAGATACAGCCACTGAAGGTGGGTACAGTCCATGGATGGCTACACGAATAATACCCGCACAAGAGAGGGGCGGGTGGGTGACATTCTCTCTCAGGCTATCGCCCAGGCAGACCGGCTGCCCGTCTACACTCACACTCACACACACACGGGTCTCTAGCTCCGGGAGCGGGGGTCCCGGTCTGGCTGGGGCAGGGGCCCCGGAGCTGTCCAGGGCGGATGCTGCAGGCTGCGGGCCGGGGGCAGCCCGCTCTCCAGGGTGCTGACGGCACTCACCTGCCAGCGCGGCGGCTCCCAACAGGCTGAGCAGCGCCAAGGGCGGCATGGTGCGGGGCGGCGCGGGGTGCGGGCGGTGCGGGGCGCGGGCAGGCGGCTGCGGCGGCTGCTGCACAGGCTGCTCCGGCAGCGCCGCCGTGCCGCGCTATTTAAAGGGGGAGCGGGGGCGGCGGGACTGGGGAGTGGGGGGGGGGGGGAAATCCGGCGCGATCCCGCCAGCAGCCTGCGTCACGAAGCCCCCGGCGGGAGGGCGGGGCCCGAGCTAGAGCCCCCTCCTCCCCCTCCCCCCCGCCACACACAGACCCCGGTCCCCCCCCCGCCACACGCAGACCCCGGCATCCCACCCCACCCCCCCACAGACCCGCTGCCCCACTTCCACCCCCCGCCACACTTAGATCCACCCGGTTCCCCACCCCCCGCCACAAACAGACCCCGGTTCCCCACCCCCAGTCACACACACACCCGCTTCCCTACCCCACGCCACACATAGACCCGCTCCCCACCCCCTCTGCCCCGACACACACACACCACCCACAGACACCCCCCCACGCCCTCCCACACACAGACCCGCTTCCCCACCCTCACCCCCACTGCCGCGCCACACACAGACCCCGGTTCCTCACCCCCGGCCAACCACAGACCCCGCTTTCCCATCCCACCCCTGCCACACACAGACCCAGCTCCCTCATGCCCACCACCCAGACCCCATCCCTTCCCCCGCCACCCACAGACCCCACTTCCCTCCCTCGCCACCCACAGACCCGGCTCCCCCAACACCCACAGACTCTGCTCCCCCTCTCCACTCTCATCCCCTCCCCTCACTATTCCACCCCCATTCCAACACACAGACCCCATCCCCGACTCCATTCCCTCCCCTCACTACTCCACCCTCACTCCAACACACAGACCCCATCCCCTGCCATACACAGCGCCCGCTGCCCAACCCCTCCTCTCACTACCCACCCCCTGCCACACACAGACCCAGCTCCCTCATGCCCACCACCCAGACCCCATCCCTTCCCCCGCCACCCACAGACTCTGCTCCCCCTCTCCACCCTCATCCCCTCCCCTCACTACTCCACCCCCAAACCAACACACAGACCCCATCCCCTGCCACACACAGCGCCCGCTGCCCAACCCCTCCCCTGACTACCCACCCCTACTCCAACACAGACTCCATCACCCTGCCACATACAGATGCCCCCTTCCCTCCCTACCTCCTACTCCAACACACAGAGAGACATTATCCTTTCCCTTCTCTGCTCATCCCACAGCCTCTTTCTTTGTCCCCCATTCCCTCACTGTTATTCACCCCAGCTCCAAGGCTCCCGGAAAAAGAACCCCTTATCTATCTCATCCCACGTCCCCCCTTCCCAGAACTGGGAAGCCAGAGCTCTCTCCTCTTCTCCCTCCTCCCCTCTGCCTACTTCTCCCCTGCCTCATATCCCCCTCTCAAGGTAGCAAGAGGTAGAATCTCTTACCCTTCACTAATCTCTCCCAGGGTGGAAAGAGAGCTCCCCTTCCCTTTTCTCCAAACTAAAGGATGTGGAATCTTCTTCTTGACTCCCCGTACCCATTATCAGGGTAGCCTATACATTTACCTCCATGCATACATGTGGGAAGGGGTGGAACACACACATTTCTACTACAATTCTGATCAAAGTTTTCTGGGAGTCTAGCAATAGCGCAGGCCTTTTTGCAGCAATCAGGTTTTGACATCTTTCCACATCATGCTACTTATTTCATCTGGTGAGTGAATGGCACACATGGTTCCTCAAGAGGTGATACTAAACAAATCGCTTATGAGCTATCTTCACACCAGCCTCTTATTTACTCTTTTGTTGTTATGATCTAGGGAGACAAAACAAAGCCACAGAGAAGAGATTTTAAATAATTTCTTAAACAGACCCCATCTTGTCTGATTATTCCTCCATGAAATGTAAAGTATAAAATCTCATAACAAACTCTTTGCAGAGAGAAATTCTGAATACAGCTACAAATTCTGAATACAGCTGAGCAAAAATATTGATGACACAGGTTTGGGGTTTGTTTTTATGTTGTTTTTTTGTTTCCCCCTCCGTTAAATCTTCATGGGATGGTTCCCATTTCTTTGTATTAGGCATTTGTTTTTTCAAATCATGTTTGCAGGAGCCTATGTTTGAGTGCCAATATTCCTGAAGATGGGTGAATTTATTGTCCCCAAACACCAGCTACTATATACTATCTTATTTATTATTTCTACTACAGTAGTGCCTAGATTGAGAACGGGGTCCCATTCTGCTAGGCACTGGAGAAACCTAGAACAATAGACAGTCCCCTCTTCAAATTGTTACTGATGATGCTAGATTGATATATATATTCAAAGGGAATAAAGGATACATAGGGACACATAACACTGTATGAAATTTCACAGTGAATAGCCATCTATGCATAAAGAAAACCAGGAATTTATGCCCTATTTTAATCCTGTGTCAGAAGGTAACCTTAACTATAGAGTCAAGGTGGAGGGCCTCCATAATCCCTTTTGTAATTTGTGCGAAGTGGTTTCCTTTGGAATCTGAATCCAAGCTAATACAATTACTTAATAAAAGTTAGCTGTTATTTAGAAGCAAATCTATGGTCATTTTAACACTGCAATCCAGTCTGTGCTTTGGGCAGCATTCTCTCTGTCTTGCAGTTCCTGTATCAGTTAAGCAACAATGCTCCCCTCAGGCAACCCCGATGTCCCTGTTCCCTGATATCACTCACTGACTGTGGGAAATCTAGGGAAAGAAACTCATTGACTTCAGTGGCCTGTGCCTCAGGCCCTGGCAATGCTGTGAGACGAAAACTTGTGAACTATCGTTTTCAACAGTTAATTAGAAAAAAGATGTAAATAAAAGATTTGATATTGCCATTTAAAAGTGCTCTTTGGCCTTCCCATTTATTTAGATGGCACTTCTTGGTTGTCCCTGTGTAGTTACTAACTCACTGTGTTTGCACTGCACTATCGAGGGGCATGTCACTTGCCAGTACAAGGTCTATCTTTTAAAACTACCGGGCCATCTTAATATCTGTTTGAGATTCATACAGGGTGAAATTCACCCCAGAGCACAAGACCCACACAAAGCATCTGCACCACTTTTGACCCACTGATGGGGGATTGCTGATGGAGCAGCCACAGAGATGGCTTCATGCTGCAGAAGGTGGCACTGGGGTTGGGACAGGCCCACATTATTTAGGTTTATGTAGGTCCAGTGAGCTAATCCCTCTGTTTTAGTGGCTGCTATTCCAGTCCATACGCTGCAGTAGCAGTCCGAGGAAGCTGTGCTACCTCTCTGTATTCAGCCTTAGCAGTTGATTTGTTTATATTTTATTTTTACTTACAGGATTTTGTAACACGCTCCTCCCCACAGAGTCTGAGTACTCCACAGGCATTAAAGGAATCCATCTGCACAGCACCCCTAGGAGGTAGGGAAGTTTTGTATCTTCAGTTTACAGATGGGGAACTAGAGACCAAGAAGGATAAATGTTGCTCTCAGTTACATCAATACATGTCAAGAGTAACTCGGAGTTGCTACTGAGATCAGAATCTGGCCCAATGAAATTCACATAGCTTTCCAAAGGACACACAAGAAGTCTATAGCAGAACTAGGAATGGAGTAAAATGGGGTGGATTTCACCCCAGCTTGAATGGACACAGGCAGAATATCATCGTGACTTGGACAAACATGGTATGAAGCACATTTAGGTTGGTGCTGGAAAACCCAAGCAATGACATATAATCCAAATATTTCTCCATGATGGATTATTCAAGATCATATTTTCCAAAAATGTCATCACCATAACCTTCACAGGCATGTATCTGTTGTTACACCACCAGACCCCGTTTCCCCCCACCCCGCCCCCTGCCACACACAGACCGGCTTTCCCACCTCCACTCCCCGCCACACTCTGACCCCGGTTCCCCACCCCCCACCAATGAATGGCTTTCCATTGAGTTGAGGTTACGATTTCCTAGAGGTTTGATTGCATTAAAGAGTAAGGGTTACAGCAGGCTGTGGCAATGTTTCACACTGCCGGTGAAATGAATGGCGCATCCTACCCATGCTTTTCAGATGCGTCAGAATTTTCATTTCACTGCTATGCACACCACATAATGCTGTGACAATCTGTCACTTTATGGATAAACAATATTCATCCTATTGGATTAGCTCAAATATAAAAGCTTTTTTTTTTTAATAACTGTTTGGCTCATCGTAAAAAGCTGAAATTTCAAAAGATGATAAATGAAGTTTCATGTCTGCTTCTGAGTTGATCTTGTATTGAGAGATTTCAGCAGGCTGCTCTGTGGACCATGGGCATTGTTTTCCTTCAATTAGATGTTGAGGCAGGTTTATATCTATGCCAGGCTGTCAGTTATTTTTATGGGCCCAATTCATGAATACAATTTTTATGAGCCCAATTCATGAATAAAATCATCCCTTGCATTATGGAGGTGCTAAGGAGATGAACCAAAGGTATACCCGTGTTATCTTTAATCTCACAGCTAACGATAGTAGTGTAGACATGGTGGCATAAGCTTTAGCAACTCAAGTACAAGGCTTCCAGAGACCCTGGGTACATACTCTGGTTGTTAGCCTGTGCCACCACATCTACACTGCTATTGTTACCTGTGCTATCATGATTAAAACTAACATGGGTACATCTGTCCATGCTACAATCACACATTACTGTGCCCTGCCCTGAGCAGGTATACAATGGGGAAGAAGGCTCCACTGCGCTATAGATCCTTGAACTTCTCTGAATTCAGATACTGCAGGTCAAGGTTTCCGTTGCCAGTGGTACACCCTTAGAGGGCATGGGGAAGCATGAGAAGTGGGAAGGGCCATGATTAGGGCCCTCCCCCTGTACTGACCAACAGGGTCAACCAAATGCTATACAGCACATACACTGCACCCTCTCAGAGGGTGATGCAGTGGCCATGCTTGCCTGGTTATTATTATTACTTATTATTTGTATTACCATGGTGCCTGGGGCACCATTTGGGTTAGGGCTGGCTCTGTGCTATGGGAATACAAATAATAAATAGAGAAGAAGAAGAAGAAACAGGTAAACAAAGAAGGAGGGGATATAGCCCCAAACTCAGCTGATTCCCTCCAGTCAACGTGGATCCCAGTGGATCCACTGGATTGGGCTAATGTCCCACCTCCTACAGCCCTGATTCCCTGCCAGCTCAGGGCCAATGGGTCACATTTTCAGACCATCCAATGACACAGGAAGCCTTAACCACATTGCAGTACTTTAAAACAGAAATCCCTTTGGGGCCTACTGAAGTGAGAATAATTATTCCATATTGTATTTTCAGCATGTTTAACACTAAAAAATGCTGCCACTTCATAAGTACTTCCCTGACAGCGACTCAGCAGGGTTTGTTTGCTTCAGGCACTAAATGTAACTTATCTCTTGTAATTATATTCGTGCGTTATTCATGGAAAAGAGGACTTGGGCCTGAAATAATATATAGATTCTCCATGCCTCTCTCCCCCTCACATACATAAGAAAAATTTAATTTGCCTAGTAATTATCAATTAAATATAAATCATCATACAATTTATTATTTTTAGCATACTACAATGGTGAATTAGATGAGCTGGTTTTTGAAGTCTCTTCCTTGCATCTGGGCTGTCACTTCTTGTATTTGTGTAGATTTTTCCTTTCCCAGATGCAGTCTGAAAGTGGTGTATTGGATTTTCAATTTAGAAAGGCAATGAAAAGTGGTCAGACTCTACCATGTCAATTTAATTGATCATTAAGCTAAACAGCTGTAAATATCCCTTTGAATAGGTGGAATCACGTGAAAAGCCTCTTCCCCAAGTGCCAAGCTGGACTAACTTGCTGGGGAATTCTGTATGGGGGAAGAGTGAGAAATCCCATCAGATCACAGCTCCTGGAATGGGGGTGGAATTCTATGGCTAATGGCTGGAACCTGTTCTCCATGGGATAAGAACAGCAGGTCTGCCTTGCTCACCCTCCACTGCAAATTTTCCTCCTGGAGCCTGGAATTGCCCAACACTGAGAAAGTGCATGCATAATGCCCCAGGGAGACACAATGGCTTCCAGCCTTCTCAGAGAGTGGGAGGGGAGTGAGCGTTAAAGGGGTGAAGTAATTTACACATTTCACTCATCTGTGTACAGTGAGTGTAGAATACTAATGGTTTGCACTCCCTTTGCACTAATGACTGCACAAGGGACAGGGCAATGGAGAATTAGGCCCAACCATATCAGGAGCTTCCATTGGGGCAGTGTATCTCCAAACTGCTTCCTATAGCAGGGTTGTGCCTTAAGGGCCAGAATTTCAAGCGTTCATCACCCACAATCAGGGCCAGGTTTTGAAAAGAGCTCAGTTTGCAGCAGCACTGATTATGGTACTCATGGCCAGATTTTCAAAAGAGACAGGTTGAGTATTTGTGAAACTCTGGCCCCATGGGACCATTTTAGTCATAAACCCAGAAAACTAAGGCCCAGATATGCCTTAAAGGTATTTAGGCTCCTGACTTCCATTGCTTTCACACACACATACTTTAGTGGAAGTTAGGAGTAGAGTTGCCAGCCCTCTAGGATTGTCCAGGAGCCTCCAGGAATGAAAGATTAATCTTTAATGTCATGTGATGAAACCTCCAGGAATTCATCCACCCAAAATTGGCAATGCTAGTTAGAAGTCTAAATACTTTGAGGAATATCTGGACCTAAATGTGCAGGGTCACAATCCCACATGTATGATAATTGGTGGAGACTGTACAAAGAAAGGAAATTGCTTCTGAAAAACAACCTAAGTGCTATTTACCATTAAACAGAACAACTTTACCAACTGCATTTATACTGCTAACCAATCCTCCTTTAGACATTAAAACAGCTCATTTACTGTACCTCACTGTGAACTCAAAGTTTTTTACCAGTTAATGTAGCTTATGCTTAATGTTTACAATGACTGGGGCTAGCCTGGCTTACCTAAAACATTGTTTATTTAAATATTTATAGAGTTTCAACTTTCAACAAGGCTTCATTCAATAAGAATAATATTGCTCTGTGGTTGCTAGTCTAGTGTCCTGGAAGCTTCACAGAGGCTAATTCCAATTCCATAGGCTAAATATATATATGCAACAGACTGTAATGATTCCATTTAGCACCATTTTATTGGGTAAATATACTTTTTTTTAAAATGATCTGAATATGTATTCACACATAATTCTGCACTTAAAGACAACAGGCCTCTCCCATTACAGTAATCCTGTATTGTGGGTCAAATTCATCCCTGTGGTACCTCCAGAGGCTTCAATGGGCTTACTCTATGTGAGAGGAGCCGGCTCTGACAAAGTTTTCTGCAGTATGAAAGCATTTGAGATGAGAGCCACATTTCCACCACAGATCTAGGTAACAGCTAGGAGTGTGAAATTTCAGCTGCTGTGTGAAAATATACCTGCAGGCATTCTAGGTAGGAGAGTGACTCAGAAACTCACCCAGAAAAACAGTCGTTGCCATACACCAGGGGTAGGCAACCTATGGCACGCGTGCCGAAGGCGGCACACGAGCTGATTTTCAGTGGCACTCACACTGCCCGGGTCCTGGCCACCAATCCGGGGGGCTCTGCATTTTAATTTAATTTTAAATGAAGCTTCTTAAACATTTCAAAAACCTTATTTACTTTACATACAACAATAGTTTAGTTATATATTATAGACTTATAGAAAGAGACCTTCTAAAAACATTAAAATGTATCACTGGCACACGAAACCTTAAATTAGAGTGAATAAATGAAGACTCGGCACACCCCTTCTGAAAGGTTGCCGACCCCTGCCATACACATAGCCCCGAGGGAAGGACAGCCGGAAGTGAGAGTCTGATTGAAAAGAGCCCACTCAGTTCACCAGGCCAAACCAGCCAGGGCTCGGGAAGCTAAGCAGTTTTAATGGTCTTCCCTTGTAAAAGGTCAGCTCCAAGTTCATTGTGCGTCTCCTGCTCCTGAAAGGCTAAAGTTTTCCAATCCAAACTATCTCAGCCAAAGGAGAGAGAATGATCTCCAGCCAGACTAATCAGAAGTTTTGCAGGGGAGAAAAACAAAAACAAAGCAAAAACAACTGCAGCTGAAGCTCAAGTGCTGCAAAATTCTGGATTGAATAGAGCTTGCGTCAATTGTCAGCAAGGGACAAGCAAGATGATAGCGCCAGGAAACACTGCAATGTGCTGAGCTGGGGATAAAATGGTTCCTTGGGGGGGTTTGGCATGTAATAGAAACTAAAGCCCCTAATCCTGCAGTGAGCTCCAGCCCAGATGGAGGAGAGCTCAATTTTCCCTTTAAAGCCACGGGCCTATGCTGGGATAGGTGTTGAGCTGCATTGCCTTGGCAGGCGCTCCAGGGAGCATCATGCTTCTGGAGTCCATGCTTAAGGGAAGCAGGAGGGGCATGACCACTGCTTTACCTCTGAAAGGGGGTGCAGCATGCGCTCCTCTGCAGCTCGGCATCCCCATTGGCTGGTGTGGAAAGGGCAGGGGCACCAGGCACCTTTGTGGGTGATGAGCTACACTAACTTGAATCAGCCTTTGTGCTCAGGAGGGAGCAGGGATTGAAACTGTGGCAGAGGAGGAATCCTTGTACCATCCTCACACTTACACAGCCACACTAGTCCCGAGCAAGTGTCACCCATGCTAGAAGAATGTGGCTCTTTGTCTCCCACTAGAGGCTAGTCCACATAAGAGGTTTATGAGATGGCTACAGTAGCCAACTTCAGGCCTGATCAAAGCTCGCTGAAGTCAGTAGAACATCTCATTGATTTGAATGGACTTTAGTTCAGGAACATGGCCTTTTAGCTCAGGCTGTTAACACCGTAGGCCCCAGGCTTTCTTTGGACAACTAACAGATGTTTCCAGATCACAGGTCCTGGTTCTCATGGGGGACTTCAATCACCCTGACATCTGCTGGGAGAGCAGTACAGCAGTGCACAGACAATCCAGGAAATTTTTGGAGCGTGTTGGGGACAACTTTCTGATGCAAGTGCTAGAGGAACCAACTAGGGGCCATGCTCACAAACAGGGGAAGAATTGGTAGGGGAAATAGAAGTGGGTGGCAACCTGGGCAGCAGTGACCATGAGATGGTTGAGTTCAGGATCCTGACAAAAGGAAGAAAGGAGAGCAGTGGAATACAGACCCTGGACTTCAGAAAAGCAGACTTTGACTCCCTCAGGAAACTGATGGGCAGGATCCCCTGGGAGGCTAATATGAGGGGGAAAGGAGTCCAGGAGAGCTGGCTGTATTTTAAAGAAGCCTTATTGAGGGTGCAGGAACAAACCATCCCGATGTGCAGAAAGAATAGCAAATATAACAGGCAACTGGCTTGGCTTACCAGAGAAATCTTCAGTGAGCTTAAACACAAAAAGGAAGCTTACAAGAAGTGGAAACTTGGACAGATGACTAGGGAGGAGTATAAAAATATTGCTCAAGCATGCAGGGTTGTAATCAGGAAGGCCAAAGCACAATTAGAGTTGCAGCTAGCAAGGGATGTGAAGGGTAACAAGAAGGGGTTCTACAGGTATGTTAGCAACCAGAAGGAGGTCAGGGGAAGTGTGGGACTCTTACTGAATGGGGGAGGCAACCTAGTGACAGATGATGTGGAAAAAGCTGAAGTACTCAATGCTTTTTTTGCTTCGGTCTTCACAGACAAGGTCTGGTCCCAGACTGCTGCACTGGGCAGCACAGTATGGGGAGGAGGTGAGCAGCCCTCA
Organism: Trachemys scripta elegans; assembly: GCF_013100865.1. Taxonomy (NCBI): domain Eukaryota; kingdom Metazoa; phylum Chordata; order Testudines; family Emydidae; genus Trachemys; species Trachemys scripta. The sequence continues at coordinate 8,663,066 of NC_048300.1, read as the reverse complement.
GTGGTGAAAGAACAGGTTAAGGACTATTTAGAAAAGCTGGACATGCACAAGTCCATGGGGCCGGATGCAATGCGTCTGAGGGTGCTGAAGGAGTTAGCTGATGTGATTGCAGAGCCATTGGCCATTATCTTTGAAAACTTGTGGCGATCAGGGGAGGTCACAGATGATTGGGAAAAGGCAAATATAGTGCCTATCTTTAAAAAAGGGAAGAAGGAGAATCTGGGGAACTACAGACCAGTCAGCCTCACTCAGTCCCTAGAAAAATCATGGAGCACGTCCTCAAGGAATCCATTTTGAAACACTTGGAGGAGATGAAGGTGATCAGAACAGTCAACATAGATTCACCAAGAGCAAAGCATTCCTGACCAACCTGATTGCCTTCTATGATGCAGGGCTGGCTATCCCCCCCCCCCCCCCCCCCCGGCCACCTGAAGCCCCGCCCCCCCCCCCCGGCGCACCGCCCAAAGCCCCGCCCCTCCTCCGAGCGCCGCACTGCGCCAGGCCCCCCCAAGACCCCGCCCCCCTGAGCACCATGCCACCCGAAGCCCCCGCCCCCCCTCCGAGCACCATGCCACCCGAAGCCCCCTCCCCTCTCCGAGCACCATGCCGCCCGAAGCCCCCGCCCCCGCTCTGAGCACCACGCCACCCAAAGCCCCCTCCCCCCTCCGAGCACCACGCCGCCCGAAGCCCCCACCCCCGCTCCAAGCGCCGCACCGCCGAATCCAAAAAAAAAAAATTAAAAAATCGAGCACCGCCCTGCCCCAAGGTGCCGCTCCAAGCACGTGCTTGGTCGGCTGGTGCCTGGAGCTGGCCCTGCTATGATGAGATAACTGGCTCTGTGGATATGGGAAAAGCAGTGGACATGATATATCTTGACGTTAGCAAAGCTTTTGATACGGTCTCCCACAGTATTCTTGCCAGCAAGTTAAAAAAGTATGGATTCGATGAATGGACTATAAGGTGGATAGATTGTTGGGCTCAACAGGTAGTGATCAATGGCTCAATGTCTAATTGGCAGCTGATATCAAGCGGAGTGCCCCAGAGGTTAGTGCTGGGGCTGGTTTTGTTCAACATCTTCATTAATGATCTGGATGATGGGATGGATTGCATCCTCAGCAAGTTCGCAGATGACACTAAGTTGGGGGGAGAGGTAGATATGCTGGAGGGAAGGGATAGGGTCAAGAGTGACCTAGACAAATTGGAAGATTGGGCCAAAAGAAATCTGATGAGGTTCAACAAGGACAAGTGCAGAGTCTTGCACTTAGGATGGAAGAATCCCATGCACTGCTACAGGCTGGGGACCGACTGGCTAAGCAGCAGTTCTGCAGAAAAGGACCTGGGGATTACAGTGGATGAGAAGCTGGATATGAGTCAACAGTGTGCCCTTGTTGCCAAGAAGGCTAACAGCATATTGGGCTGCATTAGTAGGAGCATTGCCAGCAGATCGAGGAAAGTGATTATTCCCCTCTATTTGGCACTGGTGAGGCCACATCTGGAGTATTGCGTCCAGTTTTGGGCCCCCCACTACAGAAAGGATGTGGACAAATTGGAGAGAGTCCAGTGGAGGGCAACAAAAATGATCAGGAGGCTGGGGCACATGACTTACGAGGAGAGGCTGAGGGAACTGGGCTTATTTAGTCTGCAGAAGAGAAGAGTGAGGGGGGATTTGATAGCAGCCTTCAACTACCTGAAGGGGGGTTCCAAAGAGGATGGAGCTGGGCTGTTCTCAGTGGTGGCAGATGACAGAACAAGGAGCAATGGTCTCAAGTTGCAGTGGGGGAGGTCTAGGTTGGATATTAGGGAAAACTATTTCACTAGGAGGGTGGTGAAGCACTGGAATGGGTTACCTAGGGAGGTAGTGGAATCTCCATCCTTAGAGGGTTTTAAGGGCCATCTTGACAAAGCCCTGGCTGGGATGATTTAGTTGGGGTTGGTCCTGCTTTGAGCAGAGGGTTGGACTAGATACCTCCTGAGGTCTCTTACAACCCTAATCTTCTATGATTCTATGAAATGCTGCTGCCAGCCCAAGGACTATGCTTGGAGAATACAGGTTAGTTAGCACATGGCACAAATGCTGATGCTCAGTATGGCTAGATAAGGCTGCATAAAATCTGTGGGAAATTCATTTCACTCCCCACTCACTCCCCCTCTACTTTCTACTATGTGTTTTAACTGCAGTTTTGATTTTTTCTTTTGCCCTTTTCCTTTCTTCCTTTGGCTCTTTGCTTAAGTCTCTCCCGAGGACCAGGATGCTGATTTGTATTCTGGGTCAGCCTGTGCAGCTAGAGAGACTGGTTTGCTTTTCTCCTGGTACACTGGGAAATGCACATCATTGTGTATGTTGGCTTGTCCAAAAAAAAATACAGATGTCCCTGGAATGCATTTGTGCAGGGCAAAGAGTGGGAGGAGAGAGAACAACAGGACAAAGGGTTTCTAATGAAGAATATTCCCACAAGATGCTAAGGGGCTATGTCCTGCTCTCTGCTATGCAGCAGCAGCAAAGGGGGAAGAGGATGTAGAGCTGCAGACAGGAGCACTCAGGGAATCGAATCCGACCCTGGCCCATGCACCACAGCCCCTATGGCGAGGCAACAATGTCCGCCTGTCCCCAACCTGCCTAGTGTATACCCCACCATCTGCCTCATGCCCTAGCAGGAGGCACTTGCTTCTTTTTTCAAAACAATATAACATATGCCCCACTGCACATTCCCCCGGGGGCCCTGCCCTGCACAGCCTGGTTTGGGGAGCACAGCATATGACAACAAGCATCCCTGCTCCCCCACTGAATGCTGTATACGATGTTCTGGTGTTTGTTTGGCCCTTCTGCAAATGTCCACACTACTTCTGGGCTGTCAAACAGCTACGTGAGTTCTTGGTGCTTGGTTTAGCCCACATCTGCCTAAATGCAAAGGTTATTGTGTCTTCCTCTGAAACACCTGATTATGGTCGCTGTCAGAGACCGGGTACTGGACTAGACAGACTTTGGCTCTGATCCAGCCTGGCAATCCCTATGAGATGTTTTAAAGACACTGTCTGAAATGTTTTAACCTATTTGGAGTGAAATTCATCCCAGTGAAGAGGGCCTATGGGGGGACTTCCAACCAGTTCAAGCCCTATGGAGGTGCTGCACAAGGGGGATGCATGGAGTGGCACTGTAGGAGACTTTGGCAACCCAGCACACCATGTTGGGATTTTCAGGCAATGTCCATGCCATCTTCAGCTTGGGCACATTGCTTGTGTGTTGTACCCCTTTCTGGGTCTGTCTTTCTAGAATGCAAGCTGTTCAGGGCAGGGCCAGTTGTCCCATGTGCTTGTAAAGCACCGTGCACACTACTGCAATGTAAATACTAATTACACACTAAAAACTACAATAAAAGAACATTATTGAGGTTGCAAAGTCAAGCACTTGAAAGTTTGGAAATGCCATGTCTCAGGCTGGCTGGCCTTTTCAAGGGAGATGGGTCTCAGCCCACCTATGACACACAAAACTCTCCTCCCAGGTGGGGGAAATGAAGAAGATCATGTGACTCAGTCAGGCCCCTGAGCTAGAGAAGGAGAAGGCCTCACATGATAGCTGCCTGGAGAGAAAAGAAGGAGAGGATGGAAGTTCTGAGAAGAGCACTATGCAGATAGAGGCCCATGGAAGACTCCAGGTAAGAAAGCTGGGGAATGGCTGCTCAGGAAAGATCAGGGAATAACCCAGAGGATCCAATGAGAGGCTGAGGGGAGACATGGAAATACCCTGGGTAGGTTGAAAGCTGAGCCTAGAGGGTGGGCAGAAGAATTAGAGAAGATAGACTCCTTGGGAAGGAGGTGCTGGGCCCAGCTTGGGACAGGAACAAAGACACTGTGTGTTTTGTGTTTGGTTTTTCTGCTAAGGAACTCTACTACCCTGCAAGGGGTGAACTTTTGTTTTTTTTACAACTGATTTAGCTAGCGGGCCAAGTGGCTGCAGCAGCTATACTAGGTGGTGGTGTTTTTGAGGAGCTATGAGAAGGGGGAAACTGCAGCAGGGCTGCTGCAGAGCCAACCCTGCCTGTGAGAAGGTGCTCTGGAAGCGTTGTACCCCCAATGTGTGCCAGGATGAAGGTTGCTAGTGTCCCCCCCCCCCCAATCCCTTTCACTTGTTCCAATTTTCCAAAAACATTTAGCTTGAGGCAAACTCCTGGAATGGAAAACTTCAGCTCAAATACACAATGTTTGGCACAGTTATAAGCAACTGACAACACAGTCTTATAATACGAAATGTTGGGCAACTTTAATAATAGGAGTGCTACAGCCATGCCTGTAATAATGGCCATCCCAAACCAGCCTCCAGGCTTGGTCTAAATTAGGAAATTAGGTCAGTATAAATTATGTTGCTCAGGGCTGTGATAAATTCTCCCCCCCCTCCCCCCCAATGCAATTAAACTGACCTAACACCTGGTGTAGACAGTGCTAAGTTGATGGAAGAATTTGCCCATTAACCTGGCTACCACCTCTCCAGGAGGCGGATTATCTACGCTGACCGGAGAATCCCTCCCACTGGTGTAGCTAGTGTTTTTACTGAAGTGCTACAGTGGTGCAGCTGTGCCATTGCAACATTTTCAGTGTAGATAAGCTCCTGACAGAGAGTCTAGAGCAGTGGTTCTCAAACTGTGGGTCGGGACCCCAAAGTGGGTTGTGTCCCTATTTTAATGGGGTCACCAGAGCTGATGTTAGACTGGCTGGGGCCCAGGACTAAAGCCCAAGCCCCACTGCCTGGGACCATAAAGCTGAGGGCATCAGCTCTGGGTGGTGGGGCTCAAGGTACAGGCCCCTGCCTGGGACCCCTTGGACTTTGGCCCCCCATCCAGGGTGGCTGGACTTGGGTGGGCTCAGGCTTCGTTTCCTCACCTTCTGGGGGCTGTAGTAATTTTTGTTGTCAAAAGGGGGTCACGGTGCAATGAAGTTTGAGAACCCCTGTTCTAGAGCATCTGCTAGCTGTAGCTGCTCCCAGGAACCTCCTAAAACAAGGTGACCATAGTTTTATAATTAAGAACTGGGTCACTTCTGTGGTGCCACTTTTAGGGTCATGAATACCCAGACAAAAGACACAGGTACACATTTATATTTTTTAATGTGTGAGGGTGTTGCTGCTGCTGTCTTCTGGCTCAGTTGTTAAGTGGGCATATTCCTCAGCCTGGAGGACTTTCCGTAGTAACTCACTGTCTCAACAAGTTTGTTCTGGAGCACTGAGTGAGGACCATTAACACTGGCTTGGGTCAGAATTAAAGCTGGGGAAGTGTCCACCCTCCTTTGACTTTTCTCTTCACCCCCAAACACCGTTGCTAGCATTGACGGTTTGTTCCACTGCTCGTTCCACTTCATCCTACTCACTGTAGTAGTACTTCTTGAACAAATCTAAAGAAATCAAATGCTTTGACTGATGAAATGGAAAAGCGAGGACCTTTTGGGTATCCCAAAAAGTTCTTAGGACCTTGAGGCATCACATGAAAATATTAGACAGTCTCTGTAACACTAGGATATATGACAGCTCCTCTTTGGAGGACAGAAAAATGTATTGTAGCCTCTACCTGTATCCTCTTCTAGGGGAATATGCAAATCCTCCACCAATCTGTTGCTCTCCTGGCACCCTTAACTGCCCAGAACCATGGCGAGTCTTCACTGGCATCAGCGAAATCTGCCTCTAGTGCAAAGAGAGATTCAGTGACTTGCCCAAGGTCATATAGGAAATCTGTGGCAGACCAGGGCATAGCTGTAGGAAGTGTTGCCTAGTGGTTAGAACACTGGACTCCAGCCCTGGAGACCTGAGTTCTATTCCTGGCTGGGAGACCTTGGGTAGTTGCCTTCCTGTGCTGCAGTTTCCCCATCTGTAAAATGGGATAATGATACTGATGTCCTTTGAGATCCACTGATGAAAAGAGACAGGTTTATTTATTTTACTAACCCAGTGCTCTAGTCTCAAGACCATCCTTTCCTCCTTCAGAGACCCCAGTAAATAAATAGCCCATGGCAAAGTCAATTGAAACATGATTTAACATTTCAGCCATGAGTTTTCTGGCTTTAGTTAGCCCCAGTTACTGTCTTAATCACATTTTGTCCTCTAATATTGTCTATTAACTGATCTGGTTCTTGCTTTTAAGGAAAAATGCTGGCATCTGTTGTCAGTTAATAAAAATGTATGGGGACCAAGTGGGTTAGGAGGAGGCAGTTAGTGAATAGGTACGCAAGGTGGTATTTTTAAAATGAACTTCTGTTGTTGGAAAAACATGTGCTCCCCACAAAATTGCCTACACTCCATAATGAAATGGAATAATTTACATGTCATATACTGCATGTTGTACACTGACTTTAGAAACCATATGTCATGATGTACCCACGCACAACAAAACACTAAAATATTAGTGGGGGCAGATCCTTGCTGGCAGAAACCCACCTGGCCCCATTCAAGGGAATGGAGCTACATCATTTATGCCAGTGGAGGGTCTGGCGCAGAGACAATACATTGAAATGTTGCAGCTCTCTCCAGGCAGCTCTCTTTACTAATCAGTGGCAGGCAGGTCTTTGGCATGAATCAGTTCGTCCCACTAGAGAAGGTGTGGGAGGGATAAGTTCTGTCAACCAGAACTTATGTGCCAGCTAGGCCATCGTGACAATATTGAACTAATCATCTTAAAGATGTTCAGGAGGAGGAAAGTGGGAATGGCAGGCAAGGAGATGGTGTGATGGGTATATGAACCTCACCTTGGTCAGGAAAAGGATAACAGGCTGCTATGGGCTCATTCAGCCCCTGCTTGCTACAGCTGCAGTAGGTGTCAGGCTTAGAGGGAGGGGTTAAAAGGGGATGTGTAATTTATACCCCTTGCTCAGGACTGTGCGGTGTAGCCCATCGTTTCTCAGTGATCTCATTTCCAAGACCATTTATTTTGAGTTCAGGTAAAACTTTGGTGTTTACAACTAAGGCCTCTTTAAAAAACAAAACAAAAATTACCAAAAAACTCATCTTTCACTAGCTAAAAACTGATGAAGCAGGTTGATGTTTTCAAGCACTACATAAGGGCTTGGTGTTCTTAACTGTCTTCTCCTTGAGGTGAATTGGTATTTCCTGCCCAGATGTGGCAGTGGACGAAAATATGGAATCAGTTGTGGCAACAAAGGTCTTGCCACGGAAGAGGAGAGAGGGGCTGGCTGATATGAAGGCCTCAGCCATCCCTAGAGTTCTAATGCCGAGGCTGAGAGAAGTCAAAGTGCAGTGAATTCCAAAAATGAGGCTGTAAATCTGAAAAGGTGTGGGAGAGTACAAATATCATTCCAGCCAAGTGATGCTTATTTAGCATAAATAGCTCAGGGCAACAAGGAGCAATGCAAAATCTACCATGGAGACCGAGGACCTGATCCAAAGGCCACTGAAGTCCATGGAAAAACTCCTATTGATTTCAGTGGGCTTTGAAAGATGAGCTATGAACGCTTGGGACATCCAGTAAATCTGATCCCCATGTGTGTCAGAGAGAGGAGCAGATCCCCATCTCTGGCTCACCACCCTCTTAGTCCATTATTTCAATCTTAACAATGGCCACTAGCAGAAGCTGGTTCAAAATGAAATGAGCTTGTGATTGGATGTCTGTGGCCTCTAGCAACTGGGGAGGGTGTCAGCCGGGCACTGGGCCTAATTGAAATTTATGAACTAGTTGAATAATAGGAGAAATCAGTCTGTGTAGGTAACAGAGACAAGTAACACAGAAAACTCAGTAGTGCATCAGGGATATGTCAGGAGCTTCACTGTCTGGATCCAGATTTCAAGCATGGAATAGGCCCGGAATGTTTGGGAGCTGTAGTCTTGTTTTGGTCCATAAGAGGTAGGAATTAAGCAAAATTCATATCTGGATTCTGAACTCTCCACCACATCAAAATTTAGGGGTGTTTAGCTTTGGGGTTTTGGTTTGTTCATGTCTTTAAATTGCAGTGGAGGGCAATAGACTGTGTAAGGTCTTTTTTTCCAATAGCTATGCTATATTAACTAACCTGAACCCATTCATACAACACACACAACAGATGGAAACATTCAGGCCTCCTAAATTTTCCCTGCAGTTTGAGTCCTTTCCTAGCAAAGCACAGCATCTTTTGATTTTACTTGTGAAGGCTGCATTTTTCTTTCAAACCAAAATGGATGAGAAAGTGGTGGCTCTATTTTTTTGAGGGAGAGCGGGGAACAGAGAGGCTAAGAATACTTTTAGCATTTCATACGAACCATGTAAATGTCTCCTATCACATACACAGCCCAGCTGTGGGGGCTATTACGAGTAGTCTGCCAGATGCTGGGTTATCATCCAGCTAAACAAATGCTTTGCTGTCTGTTGGTTTCCCCTAGGAATCCAAGAACTATTTATTTCCACTGTAGATAATTTACTCTTTGACAAAATTCTCTTCTTAATTACCCTCCATGCAAATCAGGATTTTCTTAAATGTCAGTGCCAGAGCCAATAAGAACACAGCTGACCTGGATTATGACACTTCTGAGCCTGCTAGGCCTTTCAATAGGGGTGGGATCCAGTTTTGGTGTGTTTTTGATAACACCTCTTAACCCCAATGCCTAGTACACAACTTGGGTGAAAGGATGCCCTTGTTGAAGAGTCAGTCCTCCCTCCATTCAGTCATAATCAGAGAGCCCAAAATACACACCGGCGTGCTCCAAAAGTTCTTCCTGCAAAACCACACTTGGCATTAAGCAAAAAACAAGCAATGCCTACTCCCTCTCCCTCTCCCTCATGCTTTGAAAAAAGCCTGTTGGGCTTTCATTATACTTTATTAAAACTGATAACCAGGTCTACCCCGAAGCGAGGAGAGACTCTGAGGGTATCATCAGACCTTCCCTTCCTACGTCTGGATGTAGAGTTGCAAATGACCATTATCCAAGTCATTGACAAAAATATTGAATAGTACTGGGCCCAGGTCAGACACCTGTGGGACCCCACTTAATATGTCCTTCCCAGGTTGACAGTGAACCATTGATATCTTCTCCTTGAGTACAGTTTTGCAACCGGTTGTGCATGCACCTTGTAGTAATTTCATCTAGGCCACATTTCCTAAGTTTGCTTATGAGCATGTCATGTTGGGCAGCGCTTCAGGGCATAAGCAAAATGGGTTAGTTTTGCTCAGAGGGCAGGTAATCCCAGTGTGGATCAGATGTATGTCTAATATCTTTCTCCTGCATGATATAGCTAGGTCTATTCCAGGAGGCAATGCTGGCCACCTGTTAGAATGGTTCAGTACCTAAGGATAAGGTAGGGGTGTGTGTGTGTTGGTCCTCCCTATGAAATGGCATGATACATTTACCCACTATTGTTGCTAATGTCACCTGCTGTTTACTTGTGTGGACTGCTATGTACTGGGAAGCAAACGCTGTTCAGGCAGAATGTGAACCCTGGTGGCATATTTGACTATTATGCTGACAAACCTTTTTTCAACAGACTGTGATAGCTGTACATTCCCACAGGACATGCTTATGTATTCCTTTGTGCAGCTCCAGCCGAGATTGCAGATCTGAGTCATGGGCTTGAAATCTCAGCGGTCTCCAGTGTGTTTTGCTTAGATGTAAAGTTTAATAACTTCAGGCTATCATCTTCTGAGGCTCTACGTCCATGGTCTTTTGGTTTCTTCCCTGTCTCTGTTTCATTTTTCTTAGTTGGATCTCGTTTCCAAAAGGCTTGAATGCAGATGGGATCTCTTTACTCTTTCATCTGTTTAGAAATTTGCAGATCAGTGATAGCTGGGTACGTTTAAGAGCATCTGAGATGTATATAGACTGGGAAGGCCAGCCTCTGTCTCCTAAGGTCTCATCTGACCGAGGCAGAGCTAAAAATATTTCCAGACATCAGTTTTCAAGTGGAATTAATGTATGTGCTCTATGGGGGTAGTTGTCTGTAAAGGTGCAAGTATTAGAAATACTGAGCGTTCAATCCAGACAGCTTCTACCAGGAAATGTCACAAAGGAAGGTGAATCAAGTCATCTACAAGATTCTCATGGACACTGGAACTTCTTCAGCTTTAAAGTGGGGTAATCTCTACTGCAGGAGGTGATAACCCTCATTCACCTTTGGAAGACCTTAGCAGGATTCAGAAGGTGATCAAACAGCTCAGTGGATAACGAGAACATCCTGAGTTGTAACAGCAAGGATTAAAAATAACCTAGGGTTTGGATGGTATGTAAATCCTCATGCTTCAGGGCATATGCTAACCTCAAACTGTCCAATCAGGGGACAACTTTTCCAGTGGATTATAGGTTATTGCACAACTGCCTATTGTACGGTGTCTTGCACCTTCCACGGAAGCAGCTGGTACTGGTCATTGCCAGAGACAGGATACTGGAGTAGAGGGACCATGGTTCTGAGCCAGTGTGGGAATTCCTTTGTCACTCATATAATCGTGTGTGGGTTTGTATATGTGGCTGGGGCTGAAGAACTTCTCAGTTCCAGTTGTGCCTCTGCCAGTAGTTCTCTGCCTTAATTTCCACTATCCGCATACTGGGGTAATAATTCTTACCTACCATGTGGAGGAGTGGGGTGATGTAAGCTTGATTATGTTAATGTTTTTAAAGTAATAAGTACTATGTCACATAATATAATCTCTTATGATCTCTCTGTCATTTTATGAATTGTGCATATGTGGAAATTGGCTTATGGTATTTACCAGCAATTTGCTGTACAGAGCACAACATTTACTGAGTTAAATGGCTGTACAAGAGTTATGGCAAGCCAGTGCAATGCAACTTTAACTTTAAAGGAGCACATCAACAGCAGAAGTAATTTATACACTCAGCCCCTTGAATAGCTTACGGATAATGTGCAAGAAATGAGAAAACAGAACATCAGTCTTGCATCTGAAGAAGTGAGGTTCTTACCCACGAAAGCTTATGCTCCCAGTACTTCTGTTAGTCTCAAAGGTGCCACAGGACCCTCTGTTGCTTTTTACAGATTCAGACTAACACGGCTACCCCTCTGATACAGAACATCAGTGTCTGTCAGGATTCAGGTGATAATTCCATGTCACCAAACAGTGACGTTGAATAGATGGGGCCAATGAATTCTGGGCAGAGGAGGAGGTGGTGAGGTCTGGGTCTGGATTAGGGTTAGTCTAACGTTTGGATTGGCAGTCAGTTAGGGTTTGGCTTCCATGGTGTAGAAATCTTGTAGACTCGTCTCAGAAATTGTAGGCCAATAATGACAGAACTCTCCCAAGGGTGACTGATCTTGACAGATTCCTGGCATTTTTGGACTGCGATGTCACAGCCGCTCTTGGAAGAGTTAGCCATGTACAAATCAGAATGGGGAAACGAGTTCTTGGGCCTTTTGGTTCTAGGACCAACCTGAAACACAGACTGACTTGAATCTGAACCCAAGGCCAGATTTGAAAAGATTCAGACCCAAGGTCCTGGTCTTGATCTCTGATTCTCCTAGATGGGAATTTATTTCCTTCAAAATGAAAATTAAATGGTTGGTTAGGCAATTAAAATTTAAGTGCCTGAATCAGAGCAAGCGCAAGAGGAAAGGCTTTGTATCTGATTCTTGCTATGTACTGAATACCCTCCTGACACAACTGCATCAACACTAGCATGAGTACATCTATCTGTGTGCGGAGAGAGACTACCATTGTGTCATAAGGGATTGAAAGCTATTTAGTCCCATAGAAGTGCTCCTGAATCACATTACCCTGAGGCAGGGGTGTGCACAATGGGGGGCAAGCAGGGGTACGGCACCCCAATAATCGGCAAGGGCACAGAACACCTCCGGCGCCATAGCAGGGAGAGCAAGCTTCTCCGGTCACGGGGCCGTGGCAGGGGCACAGAACGTACCCCTCCAAAAGCAGTGAAATATTTATTCCTGTGATGCCCCTGCCCTGAGGTTAAAAACCTTAAGTCAGATCCTTAGCGGGTGTAAATCAGCATAGTCCAAATGACTTCAATAGAGCTATGCCAATTTACACCAGCTGAGAATCTGGCCCGTTAGCCTGACTCATGTCTTAGTAACTCCTCTGTTAGATTACAACAGGCAACAGTGCTACACTGTGACTAGAACAGATAAGCAGCCATGTGAGGATGGTAACGATCTGCATTAAGACGGCAACTTTTCTCCTGCAGGATCTCCAGGGTACTTTACAAACCTATTTGCCAACTAAAGAACCGCTGCACCAGCCATGGAAACCAGGCATCTCGGGGGTGACAGACAGCAGCAGCTGCTCCCATTGAAGTCAATAGCAAAACTCCTGCTGGCTTCCCCGGGGGCTGCTGCAGAACAGAGCAGTGCCACTGATTACTTTAATCTTGGAAGGGAGGAATACTGTACCCATGTGAAATTGCAGAGGCAATTTAAAGTGGGCAGAAAGCAATTACCTAGCCTGGAATCTGGCCAGCATAGATCTGTAATAGAGACCAGATCATTCCAGCGAGGCACTGACAATTTCAGAAATGGGTTTATACAAAGTGCACCAAAGACCAGATCCTCATCCGGTGTAGATGGGTAGAGCTCCATTGAGCTATGCCCATTTATTCCAGCTGAGAATCTGGCCTTACAGCTTGATGGGACTTTGGCCCCCTGAATCCTTTTTGCTTTCATTAGTGGACTGTGCCCCATCTCTTGCTGCCCACTGTTAGTCAAGGCACAGTAGTGAGGCCCTCAGCCCCAAACTGATTCTCCCAATTTGACTAGTGTCACTGGAGAAATCCACATTTAATGGATTGCAAACCAGTGGGCAATAACTTGGGCATGTGTGAAGGGTGCTAAGCCATGCCTTCTGGGCAAAGGGAGCAGAGCACAGTAGAGGAACCATTCCACCTATGAGAGGTGGTCTGGGAAGGGAAGATCTTACGTAGCGGTGTTTGGGTTTACAGACTGACATGCACCTCCAAGGGCTGCAGCAGAAGATCTGATGAATTTTTCAAGAGAAGGCTTCCCTAGGGATCCAGTTGGCACTGTCACAAAAACAGTTGCTTGAGAGTCATTTACAATAAACTGGGGAGGGGGGTAAGAAGCTGTTTCCGTTGCATTTTTTAGCCCCACCACAAGCCAGTGTTAGAGACTGACAAAAAGAAGCCGCTGAACCATCCAAGTGGGCATGCTTTGTGTACCTGACCCTGCACTGCTGTAGGGCTGAGGGAACATTGTCTATGAGAGCCAGTGCTGGCTAGTGAGCTAAGCACAGGGCTCGAAGCCATAAAACCTGTGTGGCCAAATTGGGACTGACATGTAGTGTGAGCTGGGGCAAGTGGGATGAAGGCCAGATCCAGCACGCTGATGCTCAACTCTGAGGGGGCAGGCAAGGGCAGGGCAGGATGATCTGCTGTTGCTCAAAGCTTCCTGTGACGCACAGGCTCCTTGGCAAAGGGTCCCCTGTTCTTTGCAAACAACTCTTGGCTCAGACCTGACAAACTCACCACACCGTGTCTTGCAGGATATTTGTCCATAAAGAGTAGCACATGAAGTGTATATAGAAAGCTCATAATGTGTCAAGATTCATAATCACTTCAAAATGTCTGTATGGGTAGTAGTTAAGGAATCATGTAAGTATATTGGAAGTATGCATTATGGTCCTGGAGCAAATCTGTTTGGGGTGTTCTAGGATCCAGACAGGCCAGCAGAGAGCGGGGCTGAGCCAGCTCCCCAGCAGAGGGATGAGGTGTGTGCTCTGTGCCAAGGGTGCAGGTCTCTAAGACGACGGGGCCCAGTGGGGGCTGAGTTTGCGGGGGAAAAGCCTGCACCTTTTCAGAGCCTTACCCACACAGCCATTGATTCTGGTAAAAGGGCAGAAGGCTTCGTCCAGGCTCAACCACTCCCCTCACCTACCCACCACCTCAGCACAAGCCACCCCCAGGCTTTGCAGTTGAGCTCCCCAAATTCCCCAGTGGCTGCATTCCCCTCAGTATCTTCCTGCCTCCCCCCCCCCCCCCCCCCACACACACTTCTGGCACCACAGGCTGCTGTTCTGGGAAAGGTTGGTGCGCCCGACGACTGGCTGAGCTGGGCCATGGGGCCAGACTCGGGCAGACATGCCAGGAATTGGTGCTGCCTGACGGGCCATTCCATGGAGGCTACTTCTGCCTCGTGGCCTTTATGCAGCTCTGCTGAGGAGCAGGAGGTGACACAGTTCTCAGGGTACTCAGGACTATGTCACCTTATTACCTCTACCTCTAGCATGAGGGAGCTTTGCCCATGCCTCATTGGGTGTCCGCTGCCTAACACCACCAGCCTTTTAGCCACTCACACACACTCCCCTCTGGCCTATGCCAGCCCTGTCTTTGCCTTGCAGTTAAGAACAGGTGCACCCAAGTCCCCGGGGCCCTTTGAAGCAGTCCCCTGTGATATCCAGCCCTGACACGGGCTAATCAGAGAAATCCCAAAGATCCTCTGCCCTCAAAGGTGTAGTGTACTCCAGTAAACCACCTTCTCCTGTATAACACAGCACTTGTAATAAAACAAAAGAAAGTTTAGGAAAGGATAAAAGATCCTGCTAGAAACAAGAGAGTGATGGAAACAACTGGTTACAATACAAAATAAACTCATAAAATGTGAACCTGGATCTCAACTCTATAAATAGTTACTTTTCCTAGCTAATAAAGTTGGTTCCCCTGCCCCAAACTCCAGTGACTCCAGTCAGTTGCAGAGCCAGCTGGTTTCACAGGAACCAGGATCAATTTTTCATTAGAACACGCCCACTCCTCAAGATGTCTCCTCAATAAGAGGATCTAGAGTGCCTCCCTCCCCCCCACTCTGTGTTACGCTGAAATAGTCTTTTTTTCTTTATTCATAGGCAGGGTGATCCCTGGTCTATGTAAGGTTCCTTTTGACCTCCAAGGGGTTCTGATTGTTCGCAAGTTGTCTCTGAGGGTTTTCCATTAAAAGTCTTGGGAGGGAACCAGGCTAGACCATTAAGCCTTGCATTGCATCACCGGCTGAACAGAGCATGGCAACGTCAACCTCCTGCTTGAATGGACCATCACTGAGACACATTCTTATGAGGAACACCTTTAGTGTGTCAGATCCCCACAGGGTCTCACTCTTCCTTCAGCTTAGCCTATGCCGCCTTGCTGCCCCCTAGACTGAGCTCCTGGCCTCCAGCACTACTGCTTCACTCCATGAGCTCTGCTCAGCAAGTCCAAATGAGACAGACGCCTAGTAGAAACTTGTACCCTCTTCAGGGACCAGTGCAGGCTGTCTCACTGACTTCCTTGCTTAGTCACTTCCCAGGTCAGAGCTCACAGTCTCTGCAAGAAGCTGACTGTTATTCCCCCACCTCTTGGTCCTTTGTTCTCAGAATGGGGTCTCTGTCAGCTTCCCTGCTGACAGTGTCAATCCATGAGTCACTGGAGCTTGCATTGTCTCTCTGGGCCCTTTGTCTACCGAGTTTATTTTCAGCCAGTTCCTTAAGAACTCTACTTATTCCACTCAAACAGGGAGGTGACACACCCCCCCACCCTTTTTTTAGTCTGCCGCAAGAGCAAACTTCAACCCTTTCTCCTCTGTGATGGGGTGTCCACCCCACACAAGACCTGAAGGGGTTAAGGTGGCTAGGGAGGCCAGTTAACTGCCCAGGCTGCACCAGGAGGAGGAGCCAGGGAGTAATTAGACAGAGGCTCAGCTGGAGGGGATGTATAAAGCCCAGTAGCTGGGGGCTGAAGGGCAGTAGTCTGCTGTTGCTCCCTGGGAGAAGTGAGGTGTGCAGCTGGCAAACCCTGAGGGGGAGCCGGAAAGGTGGGAAAAGCATTAGGGCCTAATACAGTGCAGCCTCAGCTGCTGAAGAGAGGTCCCTGAGCTCACAGGTACTGACTTTCCAAAGTGCTGGGGGGTGCTGGACCCACAGCTCTGCCCCAGGCCCTGCCACTCCACCCAAGGCCCCACCCCTGCCTTGCCTCTTCCTGACGCTGCTCCACCCCTGCCCTGCCTCTTCCCACCCAGTTCTGCCGCCTTCCTCCTGAGTGTGCTGTGTTTTTGCTTCCCCACCCCCTCTCCTGCATGCTGCAAAACAGCTGATTGAAGAGGGCGGGAGGTGCTGAACTCTGGGGCCTGCGGATGGGAGGCAGTGGGGAGGGGGCTGCTGGTGGGTGCTCAGCACCCACCATTTTTTCCCCAGGGGTGCTCCAGCCCCAGAGCACCCATGGAGTTGGCCCCCATGCCTGAGCTGGGACCTGAAGTAGAGGACGGGCTTGGGTTCCCCTACCAGCCACTGGGGAAGTGGCTTGCCTGGAACAGTTTGCCCTGAAAGACTTTGATACCCTGGAAGGGGAGGACCATAGTGACCTAGCTGGAGGGCCAAGTCATGAAAAGGAAGCTGCAGCTCCTGGAGCACGAGGGGCTGCAGGGCTAGAGGGCGATGGGTGGAGAGACTGTCAGAGAATGGCCCAGCACCTGGAAGGAGCTAGTTCTGAGAGCTACCCTAGTGGTGAGTGGACCTGCTGACACTCCCCCCTGGGTAGCAGTGCAAAGTATAGAGGGAAACCGAGACACACCTTGGATTCATAAAAATATTACAAAGAATTCCCACTTTGTCACACCCTGTTCATCTGGCTAGTGTTGTCCTTTCCCAAAAGTGATGCTCATCTCCACTGGGAACTCAAACGCACCATTGTGGAGGAGGGGGCTCTCCATGACTGATTTCCGACGAGGCTGGGTTTCCTCATTTTCCCCCAAGCTGGTCACCAATGCCCATGTGCTGGCTTCCAACCAGCTGGCAGCATGCTCACAGCAAGGCATCCTTTGAGACAGGCTGGAGTAAAATTAATTCCAAGCTGCATGCAGTGTTACTACTACAGGTCAGCAGCTTCGGTCAAATTTGGCCCGGGTGCAGTGGAGTATAGAAAGTAGACCAGACAGGCCACATAAACTTTGTGGGATAGTAGTGGGAGGAGTATTGGATGGAGATTATGGTAATTGGTGGAGACTGCTGTGATGTAGCATCAGTGCTCTGGCAGCTTCACACCTTTCAGACAGGATAGTCCCTGGTAGCTGCTTTTGCTCCCTTGAAAACTCTTTTACATTGCTGGAGCGGCATAAGGGGGCCATAGCACTAGAGAACTAGCCCAGTTGAGTCGTTACTTTACTGAGAGTCCCATATCAATGGGACTACTATTGGAGTCAAGGTGTCAGAATTCAGTCCTGCGTAAAACTCCCCGCTATTTTTTTCATTGTGTTTTTATTGAAAAAACAACAACAAACCAGACCATTTTAATTTGGTAAATATGAAAACTGCTTAGTTCATTCCATGTAACTCATCCTATAGTTGCCAATTAGTTTGTAAAATTCAGACACTGACCTAAATTAGACCAGATGTGCTATTGCTTGCAAGTGATCTTTATTACTGCAATATCGCTCTAGCAGCATAAAATGCCAGATTGTGCTTAATTTGTAATTAGAGAGGTTCCGGGGCTCAAGCAATTTTTTTACATTCATAACTGATGCAGCAAGCCCAGAGATGTTGGGGCTATGAACAGCTTAGCCTAAGCACTGATTCCATTTCCTTCAAGTGTTGAAAACAGTCAGTTTTTTGCTTAAACCCCCTGACAAAGGGGGGGGGGTAATACTTGTTTCCCAATTTCTTGAATAAGAAACAGCAGATAGATGTTTATCAGGAAATGAGTAATGCAAACAATCTGGCTTTTTAGCAGAGGTGGAAGCATATACAGTAGGTTCCAGAATAGGTTTGTAAAAAATTAATTAGCAGTGAGTGGAGAAAGAATGATGATGTGTTTGTTCACTGTGGAGATCTTGTTTCATTTAATAAAAATGACTAAACTAGAGAGAACTGATGTAAACGCCTCTTAATAGCAAGTGTCTCTGCAGATACTGAACACTGCACCTTAAAGTAGGGACAGGCAGATATTTAAGGCTGAAAGGGCCAGATTTTCAACAGTGGGCTTTTCAAAAGCACCTAAACAACTGAGGCGTCTACCTCCCATTGATTTCAATGGGATGTAAGTGCCTAACCTGCTTCAGCACCTTTGAATATCCCAGTAGGTGTCTAAAGACTTCTGAAAATCGGATCCAAAGTTGTTAGGGGGTGTGTGTGTGGTGGTGGTGGTGCTGTTTTTAGAATTTACAAATGCTAACACTAGAGTTCTTTTCATGAAGTAAAAAGAGGAAAAAACAGCAAAAACTGTTTTCATCCCACTCGCCAAAAAATTTCTCCTGCCAGGTTTGCAATCCAAATATTCCAGCATTGTGCCAATGCTTCAGAACCAGACATCGAAAACTGCTGAGAAACAGAAGTGAAACGGACTAGTTGAATTGCTGAATGAATGTGTATAGATCAAGCACACAGCATAAACAGTGAAAACCAAGGGTTTGTCTACACTTAAAACACTGCAGTGGTGCAGCTATACCACTGTAGCACTTCAGTGAAGATACAACCTACACTGACAGGAGGGGTTCTCCCATGGGCATAGGTACTTAACCTTCCGGAGATGCGGTAGCTAGGTTGACAGGAGAATTCTCCCATCAACTAGTGCTGTCTATAAATGGGGTTAGGTTGGTTTAACTGTGGGTACGTCTACACTACTCGCCGGATTGGCGGGTAGTGATTGATCTATCAGGGATCAATTTATCGCGTCTAGTGTAGACGTGACAAAATCGATCCCCGATTGCTCTGCCATCAACTCCGGAACTCCACCGCGTCGAGAGGCGGAAGCGGAGTCAACGGGGGAGCGGCAGCGGTCGACTCGCCGCCATCCTCACGGCCAGGTAAATCGACCTAAGATACGCCGACTTCAGCTATGCTATTCGCTGCCTCTCTCCTCCCTCCCCCAGTGTAGACCTAGCCTGTATTGCTCAGGGTGTAGATTTTTCACACTCCTCAGCAACATAGTTACATTGACCTAATTTCCTAGTATAGACCAGGCCTAAGGCTATATCTACACTGCATCAGGGGTGTGACTGCAGCACGTGTAGACATACAAAGATCAACGTTAGCTCCAGTATCTCAAGTAACAATAGCAGTGAAGCTCAGGCTAGTTGATCCCAGGATCCTGGGTGGGCTTGTACAGTCTGTGCTGTGTTGCTGTGGTTTATAATAATAATAATTAATAAAGATATCCCATCTCCTAGAACTGGAAGGGACCTTGAAGGTCATCAAGTCCTGCCCCCTGCCTTCACTAGCAGGACCAAGTACTGATTTTGCCCCAGATCCCTGAGTGGCCCCCTCAAGGATTGAACTCACAACCCTGGGTTTAGCAGGCCAATGCTCAAACCACTGAGCTATCCCACCCCCCCTTGCTATTGTTAGTCAAGATACCTAAGCAAGCTTTGATCTAGCTATGTCTACACATGCTGCAGTCATACTTCTGATTGCAGTGTAAACCTACCCTAAGTCAAACCTGTGGTGTTAGTGACCTAGGTAAGGAGATAGTTTTTCACCTGAGTGCCCCTTTAAATATTTAAAAACATAATGTTCAAAAATTTAAGACTACAGTGACTGAATAAACCAAACCTAAATGACTGAGCTAGGGAAGGAAGCACTGTTTGATCCTGGCTAAACAACAGTTCCCAGGGCATAGCTAGTACCAGAGGTGCTTCAGTCAGATGGACAGCTGCATCAGAGACAACAGAGATCAAATTAAAGCTATTTGCTATCTCAGCATGTTTCCAACTAAGGTGTAGATGGAGGGCCTGATCCTGCATTCCTTGTGCACCTTGGGCCTTATTCTTCTCACTCACTTCAACGTACCTGCATAGATTGCCTACAGAATTACTCCTGGTTTTCACCAGTACCAGGGAGAAGACAACTGGTCTCCTAGAACTCCCATTGACATCAGGCTCAGGCCCAGTGTGTTATAAAACTGCACGTGGGAGGCTGCAACCTGTGATATGAAATAGGAGCCCCAATGATTGATTTCAGTCACCTTCCAGTCTCACTAGACGAACAATCAACAATGAAAAAGTAATAATGGACCAAATCCTGAAGTCTGTAACTTAGTCACAGCTCTGAGTGAAGCCAACAGGCATTTTGCCTGAGTAAAACCAGAGTAGTACAGGGCTCAGGACAGACAGAATGACAGCCCCCACAGAAATAGATGGACTGCTGTAACCAGCTGTCAACTGCTTATCAGCTGTTAATACAGTAACAAAAACCACACCTAAACAGAAAAAATATTCTGAAGTACAATTCCCTCCTATCTGTCAACATACCCGGAAAGTAATCTCTAGGCATCCTGTATAGGAGTGACCAAGAATAACATCAATGAACGGGCTGCGGGCGAGAGATGAATATTAACTCGCTCAAATCCTAAAATGGTGTAAAGGGGCACAGCCTCTTTGATGTTAATGGACAGATCGAGCTCTGGAGAAATCCGTGCAGGTCCGATGGCGCTACGGTGAATTGTGCCAGCTTTGGTTTTGTTTAAAACGGCTGAAACCCTTGAGCTTGGCCGTACGCTTCCCACAGCAGTTTAACAGCAAAGCAGCAAGCACATGCGTTGCACAAGAGCCTTCACTATGAAGAACACACCCCTGGAGTCCCATTTCCTGGGTAACTCAGACATACTAATACCTCCCAACCCTTAAATATTTTTCAGGTTGTCTCTCTATAGTTCATACAGATGGCGGTGGGAAAGGGATTTCCTGTCTGGTAGTAGCTCCCTAGAGCTGTGAGCATCAGCATGAGGTTGCTAATGCTACAAGCCATCCAGAGGCAGCATTTCTAGCTCTCACTTTTTCCAAGTGGTGTATCCAGGTCTCTATCACATTTTTAACACCTAGTTTAAGCCGGTGCATTTACAGACACCTTCTTGAAATGCTCTTGGGGAAATAATAACTGGTATGAAGCCAATTAATTTTCGATTAGCATCTCTAATGCTAGGTCTACACTACGGGGGGGAGGTCGACCTAAGATACGTAACTTCAGCTACGTGAATAGCATAGCTGAAGTTGCGTATTTTAGGTCGACTTACCTGGCTGCGAGGATGGCGGCGAGTCGACCACTGCCGCGACACCGTCGACTCCGCTTCCGCCTCTTGCCGCGGTGGATTTCCGGAGTCGACGGCAGAGCCATCGGGGATCGATTTTATCGCGTCTTCACTAGACGCGATAAGTCGATCCCCAATAAATCGATTGCTACCTGCCGATCCGGCGGGTAGTGAAGACGTGTGCTAAGACAGACAGATTCTCAGGAGTAAATCCATCGATGCCAATGGCGTTAAACTGGTTTGAGATCACAACCAGGTTTTTTCTCTCGTGGACACACAGAGGGCACAGTTGTCAGTCTGTTCAGAGAAGGAGGTTGCATAATGGTTTTATATAAATATTCTTTTTTTTTCTGCAGAATATCAGACTAGGTGCAGTATGATCTGAGCAAAAACATTTGGAAACATCTATGACAGGCTTGGTAGAACTCATTAAAAATAAGATTTTGGGCAATATCTGTCTTAAACATTGAAAAAACGCTTAATCAATTTAAATTTGTACAGTTGCAGGAAATTATGGACTGGGGAATCAGACAATAACTGAGACATTGAGATTAAAAAACATAACCTTTATAATCACTAAAACACAAATTGTCAGCATCACATGTCAAAATATCCTCAGAGCAAACTAAGTTCTCAGGCAAAGAAAAATGCTGCTTATCTGTAAATGTCAATTATTGATGGAAATATTTTTTTATCAAGGGTTGTGTGTGCATGGTGAAACTGACATCTGCCAATACACATCTAATCATTCCAAGCCTACACACCCTGTAAAGATACCTGCCTAGGCTGGTGCACTCCCTATCCTGTTTGTTGCAGTAAATGGGACTTACAGGTATTGGCACAAGTATAAAAGGGACAGGTCTCAGTGTGGGGACACTGTTCACAGTGCTGGGGGTTCAGGTAAGTTAAGCAGCCCTGGTTGCTGGCAATCTTAGATGATGCAGAGATAAGGGCTTGGTGTGGTGGTGGCGGCAGTGGTGGTGGTAGTAGTAGAGAGCCTTGTCATTATGGACCACACTGACACACTAACTCTCACTGAATAGCATCACATTCCATGAATAGCCCTATGGAAATAAATGGGAGCTACTTGAGTAGTAAGATTCACTGAGTATGAAGGTAGCAGGATCTAGCTCTGTATAAGCACCCCCTAGCATCAGAGTATGGAGAGCCCTTAGGGCAGGTTCGGAGAACGGCATGTTTTCTAGCCCATGGTCACAGGGTGAGCTTTAGGATAGTAGCAACATTTCAAACTGGAGAACAAGTCCACTAAGCACCAGAGTCACCGCTAGATGCTGGGAAACAAGTTCAATACGTAGGTGAAATTCACACTGGAGTCTGGGGGCAGGAGAGAAGATGTAATGGGTGGTTTTGCAGTTTAAGTGGGAGGCTCAAGGAAGGATTGACCTTTCCTGAGGCAGAGCCGTCCCTACTCAGAGCAGGAGCTAAATGCCACATGGTGCCCTCTACTAAAAGACACAGCAAAACCAAATAAACAGCTTGCTCACCCCTCCCTTAGCCCCAAACATCAGGCCCTATGATTTCATCACATTCTGTTTTAAGAGAAATTGGAGGACATCATCAGACAGTCCCGGTGTTCGCTTTCCTTCTTCCAGTGCAACTTCTCCATTAGCTGGTGCTGAGAAACCAGCATTGCTGGAGTGGTTTGGAAAGACCTTACATCCATCTCTGTTCAAAACCATCTGGGCCATGTGGAGACAGCACAAGGAATATTTTCCTCCTTCCTTGTTTGCCAGGTCCTGAATTTTGAGAGAGAGCCATTCTGAAGCTGCATTGTACGTGGGATCCCCTCTGCCGGGCTGCTGCTGACAACATGTTTCATAGAAGCTGTCTAGAGACTTTCTAATGCTGATGTCTTCTGTGCCCTCTTGCTCATATGTCCAAGAGGATGGAATCCCACCAGGTTCAGCAGGTTGAAATGGCTCTGCAGGCAGACGGTGTCTAGGATTTGCTTCCTCACAGTGTCCATGCCAAACGCTCGTGCTAGCTGCATGCTGAGCTTCTCCAGGATCTGGGCTACTAGCACCTGCAAGCAGAGAAACACTGAAATATGTCAGATGTTCAGGAAACAGAGAAACTAGCCACAGGCTGCAGCTGATTAATAGAATTGTCCTTGTGGCGTCGGGATTCAAAGCCTGTCTGATTCACTGCTGTCAGCTAGCGATCTCACAGCAAGGGCTCCCTAAGGCGTGGTCCTATAGATCCTAAAATGGAATAGGTGCATACATCCCTGGGGGGAGGAAAGCTTTAAACACTGACCAGGCCTCCACAACAGGCTGACTGAACAGGTTCCTCAGGAGATGTGCTGAATTAGAACTCACAGGTGTCCTGGCCTCCCCCACCTCTCCAGCTGGCCCAGTCCACTTTATGGTCTGCGCTGGCTGGATCTTGCCCCCTAATGCTCCTAGAAAGGGGAGGGTTGCAGGTAACTTGTGGACTTTCTGCTGCCAATGGCCATAGCCAGGACTGAGGGGATCTCAGGATTGCTGCCCTAGGCACAGAGGTGCTGACTTTCTGATTTTCCTGGGGGGGGTGCTTGACTCCCACTCCACCTCTTTCCCCCTCCAAGTCCCCACCCTGCCTCTTCCCACCCCCAGTCTGCCCCTTCCCCAAAGTACCCTGCCCTTGCTCCACCTCTTTCTGCCCCATTCTACCCCTCCCCTCCCCACAGTGCCTCCTGCCTACCACTGAACAGCTAATCCTCCTTGGGTGGGCAGCACTGGTGGCGGGAGGGGAGGAGCTCATTGGCTAGGCCCACTCTTCCCCTCTCCTCCCCCCCCCCCGGGTGCTCCAGCCCTGGAGTACCCATGGAGTCGGCGCCTATGCCTAGGCATCTTCATGGCCTTATCTTCTCCACAGCTCACTTTGGTTTTACTACCCCTTTCTGTTGTGAGCTTTAAAACCGTGTTCCTCATCTTACCGTTCCCGCTTTGTGTAAAGAGTCCTCTTCCCCAGCCTTCTACCAGCACCTTATCAGAGTGTCTTACTACGGGATTAGGCGTTGCGTAGGGTTACCATGCTCCTCCATCCCGAGCCCCATTTTTCCTGCTCGCTCAAACTAAATTCTCCCACACTGCCTTCATGTGGGACTTTTAATTTGCTTAACCTCTTGATTCAGTCTAGTCTAGTTCTTGTCCCACTTCCTTATTGATCAACATTCCTGATGTCATTCAGTTACACGGATCCACTCCTCCTCCCAGTGAAATCAATAGGAGTGATCTGCAACCAGGCACCTATTTATTACTAACGCAGTGTTGACAGTGTTACAGGCACTCTGCAGTTTGTGTGAAAACAGGAGAGTTTACAACAGGGCAAATACATCTCACAGCCTAAATAGCCTTCACAGATCGATGGAGACAACAGGCTCCTCTACCGACACCTCTAACTGCATTCTCTCCTCCATCCCTTCCTTTAAGCTAACTGGCAGAACACCTAAGGTACTGAAAGGAAGGAATTTCTAAGGGCTGGCCCAGGTCAGCTGACTTGGGCTCACAGGGCTTGGGTGCTGGGGCCGAAGAATTGCTGTGTAGATGTTTGGGCTCTAGGGTCCCGTGAACCCGAATGTCGACACAGCAATTTTTTAGCCCTGCAAGCCCAAGCCCCAGCCCCACTAGTGCAGGCCGGTCACGGGTCTTTTATCCCTGTGTAGACATTAGCCTAAGGGCTCTTTTCTGTTCTTCACTCAGAGGCGGTGCCAGTGGCTTCAGATCACATGAGCAGTGTGCAGAAAGTCAGCAAATAGCTGGGTCTTTTATAATTCATTGGCATGTGAAGTGGCGCACAGCCCTTCGTTTAAATTAGCAATCTTGTTCAAAGGGAACATCAGCGCTAACCATGAAGGGCTTTCTTAATATGGGGACACAAAGAGTTGTATCCCCAGTTTGCGCTCAGAGATGCATTAAAATTAAGGTGGCAGAGTAGCTATACTGTATATTGCTTCAAGAGTGCTTCCTGCCCTTACGTTCCACCTTTTGATCTTTCCTTCCAAATTGACTTCATCCTCCATTCTGAGATGAAATAACTTAGCCTTGTCCTGCACAAAGGCATTTCTAATTCAGTACAAAGAGAAGCTTATGTGGCTTCCTTTTTACATCAATCTATGCCATCCCAGTAGCAAATCAAAGCTAATCAAAGACAGCAGGTCCATTTTCCCTTAATAATCCATCTGCCTCGGTGTGTGCGTTAGGTCTGCATTGAATCTGGCATCTCCAGTAACTCAGTCAGATGTCACTTGAACTCAGACTCCTGTGGCAGCCTGCAACTCCCCATGCTGCCATCCCCTCGCTACCTATTACATGTAGCTTGCCGTTACACTTTGTGAAAAAGCAGCAGTTGCCACTACCTGCAAATATAGAAACCCTGCATGATCCTGTTGGTAAGAGCAAAGTCCCATTAGCTTCGCATGATCAGAAAAGATTTCTGCTGTTATTCCTTTCTCCTATTTCTAAACAAGCATGATCATATTTGCTGCCTCCTCTTCTTAC
This sequence comes from Trachemys scripta elegans, assembly GCF_013100865.1. NCBI lineage: Eukaryota > Metazoa > Chordata > Testudines > Emydidae > Trachemys > Trachemys scripta. The sequence continues at coordinate 8,637,641 of NC_048300.1, read as the reverse complement.
TTACAACCCAGTGGAGAAATGACCAGCAAATATTGAAGGGATTTTTTTTGACTGAGACAGAAAATACTCCTATAGAGTTACAGGGAGTAACTATACTTTCAGTAGGAGGCCTCTGTCCTCACAATAGTAGTCACTGTTGGCCTGAGCCAAAGCTCCCTACAGTCAGTGGGAATCACTTAATTGGCTTAAGTGGGAATCTTTCCACTGATTTCAATAGGCTTTGGATCTGACCTTATGAGACCCCAACTCAGCGGGAGTTGCTGCTGACCATGAATGTACAGAATCGCCAACCATGATGCTAGCACTGAGCTGATGGCCACTAGCATGCCTGTACCTACCACGCATATGTGACATTACCAGTTAAGTATGGAAGTGACCTCTACATAATTGTGATTACCTCATTCAAGTCTCTGCTCCAGCCTATAGCTTCTTTTTGCACAACAGAAACCTCTACTCATACGCAAGTCCCATCAAAATAACCTTTAGCATCTTCCCCCTTCTCTGGACCGTGTCACTGCAGGGAGGTGATCACACTTGGAGACAGAACTCCAAGGGCCGGACCCAAACCTCAGAAAAGCTAACAAGAGATTTTTCCAAATGAAGATACATAATTGCTCACTGTATCAATACCTTCCACATTATCCTCTTAACTTTCTCTAGTGAGTCCCACCTCAAATTACAGCACAAATAATTCCCATCCCTTAATGCTCCGAACCATCCTGAGTGCTACTGCTTTTTAGAATTCACATTGGACAAGTGTCTGAGCTCCCACGAGGACTCTCAAGGACTCTCCTGACAGAGCCACAGCTTAGATGGTGTTTAACCATATGCCTGGGCTTCGCATGTCTCCAAAACTAAAGTCAATCTGCCATTATGCCACACAACCCCCTCTGTGGGTTTAAATCCAGCTGGGCAAATGTTGCCCCCTTCCCTCCTGGGAAGCTCTAGTAAACTGGCTTCCGACAGGTGACTCGCTTAGGAGGTGAGGGAAGGAGCCTCTCGGGTGAAAGGCACTTGTGAACACTCTCTGCAATGGCTCATGAACTGTATCAATGGCTGGGGCTTCTGTGCTGCCCCCCTCCCGGGTGGGGGGAGGGAGGGTACAAGGCCAGTGGAATTGAGCCAGCATAAACCCACCCTCTGCCTTCCCCGGTAAGTCACCCTCTCAGTGAGGCTCCAGAGAGAAGAGAGTGCAGGGGTACCGAGTCCCTGACAGCACGGCTGTACCACAGTGGCTCTATGGGGCCTAAGCTTCCCGGGGCTGCCCTTGGGGGCAGGGTTTCAACCACCTAGAGTTTCTCAGGTCTTCCACGGAGAAGCTCAATGACCATATGGATGTTACAAGGCTTCAAGGCAGTGGTTGGCATCCTGCAGCCCCCACGCGGCCCATCAGGGTAATCTGCTGGCAGGCCGCCAGACAGTTTGTTTACATCTGCACAGCCACCCGCAGTTCCCAGTGGCCGCGGTTCGGTGTTCCTGGCCAATGGGAGCTGTGGGAAGTGCCGCAGGCATGTGCTGGCCACCGCTTCCCGCAGCTCCCATTGGCCGGGAATGGCGAACCGCGGCCACTGGGAACTGCGGGCAACCGTGTAAATGTAAACAAACTGTCTGGCGGTCTGCCAGTGGATTACCCTGACGGGCTGCAGGTTGCCCACCACTGCTTCAAGGGGTCTGACCCAAAGCCCACCAAAACCAATGGACAGGTCAGTCAGGTTTCAGCAGATATAGGAGGCTTGGTTCTCAGCTGATGTAAATCCCTGTATCTCCATTTGTCTTCAGCTGAGCTGCACAGACTTGCACCGCCTGAGGATCTTGCCCAAACTGTCTTTAAATATCTTCACACGTCTATTTATACCGCAGACTGCATGTGAAAACCCATTCCATTACTCATTGTGCTTCACCCTCATGACAGATAATCATCAGTAAGAAAGTGTATTACTTGATCCGCCTCCACAGTAACTGGAGATGGGCGTTTGTAACTTATTTGCACAAGATGTGGGGGCTGATAACGGGATATTCTGTACGTTTATAAACCCTACTGATAATTTTAAGTCTCCATATCTTACAACTGAGCCTCTGCATGTGGAAAAACTGCTTTGGACTTGGGTCTCCTTTCAGTGGTACAACAGCACTTCAGCTTTATTATTTTCACTTCCCCAATCAGCTTGTGCCACCATTTGAGAGTTTATAGCCAGGCTAATGGCTCTGCTGAGTAAATATAGTGGGGGTGTGAAATTAGATATTCATCACCAGGGCTGAATTGCTGGAGAGAGAGCCTTCTCGGTTAGGGTTGCCTGTGCCTCTTGCGGTTGCTGCTAAAGTATCAGGCAGGCTGTAGAGTCTATTGCTGTGGTGTCCACGTCCCGTCGACACAGAGGTTTGGTTGGTGGATCTATGTAGTTACTGTGCCTCTTCTGCAGCTCAACCTCTCCCATTACTCTCCTTAATGCTAGTGCAGATGGAACTCCCAGAGAACACAGCATGCCTGGCATATCGTTCCCCCGCAAGGGTCTTCCACGTTCTGTCTCCTTCCCTCTGTAACAGAAATGTGCCCGTCCCACAGATGCAGGGCTTTCAATGGCCTGGAAGATGTCCCCCATTGTTCTGAAAGTATCCAAAGTTAAATACTATAGCAAGGTTTTTGTAAAGAACTGAGTAACACTGTTCTCAGAAGAAGCATGTTACGCATTCTCTGATAAGAATAACTCAATCTCATGCTTCAGAATATAAACTCTGAGCCTGGTGGCAATTAGAGAAATCTGCCTAGGAACAGCAGTGCAAAAATGGCCAGGTGCATTATGGGCCTGTTCTAAAGGCCTTTGAAGTCAGTGGGGATCTTTTCACTGACAGCGATGATCAAGCCCAACAGGAGGTTTTAGATGCTTGTATAGTGTCCGCTATTAGCGACTAGTGGAGGAAGGATTCAGGACATGATGGAGCAGTGGTCCTAGATAATAGAGCAAATCTTGTTTCCAAACTATATAACACAGGGAATTGCAACACTATATGTGAATTCCAGGGCTAAATTTGTGTATAGCATCACTCAGCTCCATCGATGTATGTTTTCTTTTTGAGGAGAAGGGAGAAGGGGCAGGCTAGATCCATCAGCACAAGCTCAGGACTAGCAAAGTGAACCCCCATTACACATGCTATGGCAGTACAGCCCAGGAAGGATAACTTTAAAATCCAGCTAGGAACTGCACTGGCTGAGGTGCTGAATCAAGGTGGCCTCATCCCCACCTCCATTTGGGGTAGGATTGACTGGATCCAAGTGCCCTGACTCTGGGTTGAAGTGGGACTGTGGGCAGCTCAGTGACTTTTCCCCTAGGACTGCTGGTAGATATTACTATTGCCAAGTACCTGCTATAGTTAAAAACTGGTGCAGAGGAAGTCATTTGCAATGCACAACTAGTTTTATTGGTCCTTCAAAACCCAGGAGTTATGCTATATATTCTTAAGTGCCCTCTACCAGCACTTTGTCTATGAACTGTTTACATTATCTATATAGAGACAGACAGACCGAACCCAGGAATATTTTGAGTCCTGTTTCTTCATAAATGTGTAAAAGCAGTGTAGAATGTACCCACAAAGGATGATTTTCAAAGGCAGTGGGAGTTAGGTGCCCATGAAAATCTCCTCCTTGGTTATTCCTCTTACCCCAGCCTCTAATTGTCTGCCTGCCCTTCAGTAGTCAGCTCTTCAGAGCAGGGACTGTCGCTGATGGAGTGTTTGCAAAATGAACTGCGCATAATGTGTAAATAAATATTATGGGATTAAGATGTGCTCAGAAAGACTAAAGTGCAAGACTATTGAGGCTAGGTTGTCTGCTGAAGCAAGGTTTAACAGAGGGACTATGCTCAGTAAGGCACATTGTTGTATTTCATAAGCAATCCTTGCACTTTTCTCAATATAAAAAGAGGACTGCAACATAGTGACAGTAGGCTCTTTTTCTGACCATCTTCCAGCAATTTTCCAAATAATTAGTCCTCCGCCCAGTAAGTCTAGTCAAAACATTTTCAAAAAAGACTGTGCGCTTCTGCATCAAAGGGGAAATGAAAATTTATCTCTGAATGCAGCAAATCTGTCATCTTGTTATCTGCCCTTAGTGTTTTGCTGCATTCCATAAGCCGTTAATTTCAAAGCTGGAACTACAGAAAACTGCAAACAGTCAATCTTTAGCACAGGGAGATATAAAAACTTCCTGCTGCTGACCCATTGTCCACGAGTGTTGATCAGCATGGCAGGCGAGTGCAACAATGTTCCAGCTGTCAAAGCATCTGAATAGGGCAGGTGTGCTGAAGATGTTATCCGGACCTATAGCGAAGATGGGGCTGGGCTACTTTCTTTGTACCACTCTAGAGGTCGCTGTCCCATTGTAAGTGCGATCTCTGGTTAAAGACACTAACTATACTGGAGACAGACCCAGCATCCAAAGCACAGGTATGAATTTTGGAGGCTTTAGGGCACTTATCTGCAAACCATGTGGCCTAAAAACACCATAGTTTTAAAAGGGGGGCCTTAAATTAGGAACAAGGAAAGAAAACTGCTGGAGAAACTGAGTTCTCTAGTTAAATATTATTTTAATGTAATGAATCTGGAACCACAGAAACTGCCTCACCTTCAGTATGATGATGTAAGGTAACCAGATGGCACAAGGGCACACTCGTATGTTGCTCTGCTGATTGCGGCTTTTGGATCATAAACGTCTTGATAGCGAGTGTGCTGGCGTAAAAAGACCATTTAGCCGTACAGCGATGTTGTGGCTTGGTGTACCCGATGATGGTACTTAACATGGGGCTGTTTCAAATAGAAGCCTGTCTGTTTCGCACTATAACAAGCTTGTCTAGTCTTCTCAGAAATTCAGACCGGAACGGACCATTACGATCATCTAGTCTGACCTCTTGCCTAACACGTGACATAGCTGCTCAACTATTAAGTCAGGTTCTATGTAACCCTACGCTCCCTGCCTGATGTGAGCGCTACACTAATGGAGGAGGCTGCCAAAACTTTATTGCCCTTTAACCCTCACAGCCCTGCTCAGCTGTTTCAGGGCATTGGGGCCCTGCTCTGCCTTTTGTCAAGGGTGAGAGGAGTAACTGAGACATGCAATATGGTGGAATGAAGCAGCACGGGGAAAGGAAGGGAATAGTGGAGCCAGGAGGTGAGAATTTAGCTGAGGCGAGGGCAGGCCCTAGCTGGCCACTGTTGCCTCCTGGGTCTGAGTTCAGTTAGTGGCTGTATTCCCTATGATCTGAGACACTGCCATGATGCTGCGCTAAATTCAAAAGCCCGAGGGACGGCAAACAGCGGGAGGGCGATGCATGTGTAGAGGCCATCAGACCACTGCAGTACAAGACAGCAGTCCTTCCAAACTTCATCTGAGGAGAGAAAAGACCATCTATTGCTGCCCAGCTCCTAACAGTTGTGGTAGTGGACAGTGACAGCAAGAGGCCCAGGGCACTCTGGAAGGTGGTTCCTCTGGCTCTTGCCTCCCCAGTCAAACTACTCCCCCTTTCCAGGCTTCCCTTTCCCCACTGAGCCCCCCTCAAACTGTGGGTAGTTTTGTTAGTCATCGCTTCACTAAACTAAAAATCCTGCCTGCACGAATTTCTGAGAACCCGTTCACAGTAGTGATCAAAGGAACAAACAAGGTAGAAGTTACTGGTCCCAAATAGGATTCTTGGTTTCCCCATAAAGAATGATCAGACCCCCATTAGCTTCTCTTCCCACACACAAAAATATGTACCCCTCCCTCCCATTTCTCTCTCTCTCACTCTCTCTCACACACACACACACACACACACACACACACACAATTTGGCATAGCTTCAAATTGATAATGGAGTCGTACCAAATTTCAGCAGCTGAGGATCTTGCTCTACTCCCACTAACACGAGGTAAGAACAGATCCCATAACCTACTGGAATTCCCAAGACAACTGCACAATTTACAATTATGCATGTTAAACACTTAAAATCTCTGGAGATATTTAAGAGTAGGTTAGATAAATGTCTATCAGGGATGGTCTAGACAGTATTTGGTCCTGCCATGCGGGCAGGGGACTGGACTCGATGACCTCTCGAGGTCCCTTCCAGTCCTATAATCTATGAATCTATGAATCTATGAAAAAAATAAAACTGCTTTTCATTCAATTCAATAGGTTGTTTTGACTTGCTGATTTCCAGTGGGGAAAAATGTGGTGGTGGTGTTAATTATTAATTATTATTATTATTTTGGCACTGCTTTGAGAAAATACAGCAAACCCAGTCCCAGAATTTAGCACGACAGGACTAGCTGAAGATACCCCCACTTATATTAAGCAGCACCTTGCTGTGCGAGTCGTCCCATTGACGAAGTGCTCACCAACGTGAGTAAGAGCTGCATAACTGGGCTTATAGGGCCACATTTTTACTCACTTTGGCTGGTACTTTACTCCAAAGGGACCTCCATTAATTTTTAAACAGCTGAAAGTGTGTGTGTGATTTGAGAGTCCCTTTAAATAAAGCAAAGGCAGGGGTTCTAAACTTTTTTTTATGGGCAACCCCTTTTACGCAGCAAGCCTCTGAGTGTGACCCCTCCCCCCTTAGAAATTAAAAATGGTTTTTAATATAATTTTAATTTCAATTTCATGAGTGCTCAGGACTGTCAACTAAAAAGGAATGGTAGCTTAGGTACAAGTAATTTATGACTTGATTACATTTGGTATGTGCAAAATAATAGAGCCTAGACCAGTAATGTATATTCTTGGGGTGGGATCCATAAATAGACTTAGGGGTTGCAATGCTGTGTGTGTCAGCACCTAACTCTTAGGTACTTAGAAAACAATGGGAACAACACTGCAATCCACAAAGCCTGAGTTAGGTGCCTAGGCTCCCTATACAATGAATGGGGAGAGAGGCACCTTAGGCCAGGTCTACACTAACCCGCTAATTCGAACTAAGGTACGCAACTTCAGCTACGTGAATAACGTAGCTGAAGTTCGAAGTACCTTAGTTCGAACTTACCTCGGTCCACACGCGGCAGGCAGGCTCCCCCGTCGACTCCGCGGTATTCCTCTCATCTAGCTGGAGTACCGCAGTCGACGGCGAGCACTTTCGGGTTCAACTTATCGCGTCCAGACAAGACGCGATAAGTCGAACCCAGAAGTTCAATCGCTCGCCGCCGAACTACCGGGTAAGTGTAGACCTACCCTTAGACTCTCATACGCAGAGTCAGGGCACTAGCCCCTGGGAGATGCCAACCAGAGCAGCATGTACTAACCCTCACCCCCTCTGAGTTAGGCGCTGAAGTCTGGGATGACGGGACATGCAGACTGGGGGAGTGGTAAATAATTAAGAGGACAGGTCACTGACAGACTGATCAGGGTCATATAGTAAACTAGGCACAAGAAAACATGAATGAATTTTAATATGGCCAAATGTAAAGTCCTATATCTAGGAACAGAGAATGTAAAGGAGCTGTATCCTGGGAAGTAGTGACTCTGAAAAAGACATTGAGGATGGAGGGGAATGAACATGACTCATAGATAGATGAAGAGGTTGGATGTTAGGAAACACTATTGCAATAGGAGAGTGGTGAAGCAGTGGAATGGGTTACCTAGGGAGGTGGTGGAATCATCCTCAGAGGGTTTTAAGGCCCGGCTTGACAAAACCCTGGCTGGGATAATTTAGTAGGTGTTGATCCTACTTTGAGCAGAGGGTTGGATTAGATGACCTCCTGAGGTCTCTTCCAACCCTAATCTTCTATGATTCTATGAGCTCCCAGTGAGATGCTGTGGCCAAGAGAGCTAATGCAATCCTTGGATGTATAAATGAGAAGATATAGAGTAGGAAGATTAGTACCTCTATATTTGGCACAGGTGGGACCACTCTGGAATATTTCAAGAAGGATGTTGATAAATTGGGAGAGGGTTCAGAGGAGAGCCAAAAAATGATTAAAGGGTTAGACAACTTGCCTTACAGTGATAAGCAGGTTGAGCTCCTGGAGTCTAACTTACAAGACATCCTTCAGCCGTCTCTTTAAGTTCCCACAGGGGGAACAGAAATCTGATGATAAAAGATCTTCAGTTTAAGAGACAAAGGTATAACATGATCCAGTGGCTGGAAGTTAACAATGGCAATGGAAGTTGACAAATTCAGCCTAGCAATAAGACACACATTTTTAACTTGGGTAATTAACAATTGGGGAGGTCTTCTCATAAATCAGGAACTGGTTAAAAGATAGGAAACAAAGAACAGGGAAAAAAAGGTCAGTGCCCATAGTAGAGAGAGGCAAATAGCAGGGTCCCCCAAGGATCTGTATTGGGACCTGTGATGTTCAAAGTATCCATAAATAATTGGAAAAGGAGATTAACAGTGAGGTGGCAAAATTGGCAGGATACAAAATTACTCAAGATAGCTAAATTCAAAGCTGACTGTGAAGAGTTACAAAAGAATCTCTCAAAAGTGGGTGACTGGGCAGCAAAATGGCAGATGAAATACAATGTTGCTAAATGTGAAGTAATGCACATGGGGTCTAAATTAGCTGTTCTCACTCCAGAAAGATCTTGGAGTCATGGGGAATACTTTGAAACATCTGCTCAATGTTCAGTGGCAGTCCAAAAAGCTAACAATGTTAGGACCCATTAGGAAAGGGATAGATGTGACAGAAAATATCATAATGCCACGATGTCAGTGGTGGGCAACGTGTGGGCTGTGCACAGCCCGTCAGAGTAATCTGCTGGCGGGCCGCCAGACAGTTTGTTTACATTTGCATGGCCGCCCGCAGCTCCCTGTTCCCGGCCAGTTCGCTGTTCCCAATGCGGGAAATGGTGCGGGCCGCAGGGATGTTATGTGAAGCATCTGTCACTGGCCATTGTCAGAAGACAGGATACTGGGCTAGAGGAACCCTTGGTCTGACCCAGTATAGCTGTTCTTATGTGTTATTGACAGCAAAAGAAGACAGCTAGAATGCAAACTGTTGCAAATTAAGATCCCTCCTGGTTTTCTGAACTCCAGCAGGTTTATACCCATTTGGTCACAAGAATCTGTCTCTAATGCACGTAACCATCATGGTATATGATGATGGAGACATGCTGGAGTGGTGGTAATTGAGGTTTAAATGACAGTCTTTTTTCCAATTATTTCCAATATTAAAAACCTGGAATTGGCATGTACCCAATCACATACTACAGTGACAGGCATGATATAAGAACCAATTAAAATAACTGCTTTAAATACAGAGGAAACTTAGAAGTGAGTTTTCCCAGTGATGTTCCTAGTTTATTTTTAGTTGTATTGATCCTGTACATTATATTCACAGCTTGAAGGCGGTTGTTTGTATTTTAATTCTGATATTTTAAAACATTTAAAAAGATTAAAAATGGTGCACTATACAGTTTGTGCATTTGCAGCCAATAAAAATAAAATTATGAAAGCTTCTTTTAATCACATTCTTAATCCAGTAATTATTAAAAGCTACCATGTATCAGACAGGGATTCTATTATCAAAAATAGGCTTTGTCTGAAACAAAAATAATTAAATTCAAATTGCCAGCTTCAAGCATTCACTGTAGATTAACGGTATTGTGGCCTGGTATCTTATTAGCTAGCAGATGAGGTAATTAAAAAAAACTCTTAAAACTGTCTATAACTCTTTTTTTCATATTTAGATATATAGTATCAATAACTGTGAGCTCCAATCACTTCCATCTATAAAATGCTGATGAAAGTAATAACTGTCCCAATAATTTACTCCTGATAAGACTGCTTCAGCTAATTATCTGGAGTCTGAGTGAAAATTGATACCGTTATTAAGAGGTCAGGGAAATGTTCTCAGTGACAACCAGGAGTAGTATCACAAAAATATGTGCTGGGCAAAGTTTTCTATAAAACCAAACTCTTATTAGCCACAACTATATATCCTGATGCACTTTCATTCATGAACAGCCATAATCCAGGAAGAATTTCACAATGCTACCCTTAAATTTACCATGAGATCATTTTATTGATTTTAGGTGACAGTTTATTCAATTTTTCTTAAATTGCCATTTACTAAAATTCCATTTAATACACCCATCCCATATAGATGGAAACACTCACACTTACGTTTATGAAGGGCCTTTCATCCGCAAGAATTACAGAGCACTTCATGAACTATTGGCTGAATCTTGTTTTGCATCGAAGTTGATGGCAAAACTCCCACTGACTTCCATGGGGCCAGAATTTGCCCAGATATATGCAGGAATAATTTCAACCACTGAAGAACCACCATCAAAACCAATTGAAATTGCAGGTGGGAATGTAGCTAGAAAGGTAAGCTGCCAATCTTGGAAACCAGGGACAAAATTCTATCCGGTCTCAGAGCCAGTGGGATTGCCTGGGGTGTAGAAGAAGGCAGAATCTAGGTCATATTGGTGGTGGTAGGTGGTGAAGGATAGATAGAGTTGTGTGTCATCTACCCCTCTGATACTAGACAGAGTTGTGTGTCATCTGCATATTGCTGGCAGTTGAGTCCATATTGTCTGACCAGTTCACCTACTGGGCTGTGAGTATATATTGAACAGGGCCAGAGAGATAATTGACCCTGGTGGGACTTCACAAATGAGGGGCCTAGTGGTGGAGGTGCACTGATGCCTTCCTGGGAGGATGTACCCAAACCATGTTAGTGCATTACCCTTAATCCCAGCCACTTCCCTCTGGCGAGACAGCAGTATCCCATGGTCAGTAGCGTCAAATGCTGCGGAAAGGTCCAGTAGGGTGAGAATGCATGTCTGTCCTACTGCGCTGAGAGGAAGAGATCGTCCATCAGTACCACTAAGGCAGTTTCAGTTCTGTGGGTTGGTGTGAGTTCAGACTGGCCGGGTCTAGAATATTGGCTTCAATTATACCTCTATCCCGATATAACGCGACCCGATATAACACAAATTCAGATATAACGTGGTAAAGCAGTGCTCCAGGGGGGTGGGGCTGCGCACTCCGGTGGATCAAAGCACGTTCGATATAACGTGGTTTCACCTATAACGCGGTACAATTTTTTGGCTCCCGAGGACAGCGTTATATCGAGGTAGAGGTGTAGCTGAACTTGTAGCTGGCATTTAGCTAGCTTCACTCAGGGCTTTCTCCAGAATAGGAGGCTTGACATGGGCAGTAATTGGCTAAAACCAGCATATCCAGGCTAGAACCAATGTATCCAAGGTGTGTTTCTTCACTGTCAGTCACACTGCTTGAAGGAGAAAGTGAAGATTCCTTCCCTGATAAGGCATTAGTTATCTTGATCATGAGCGGTAACAGTTTCTCGTGACTGTCTTTCACCCATCCAGGAAAGCCGTGGGGTGGAGTCAGAGGTTGTTGGGCAGTGTCAACTAAGGAATGTGCTGAACTCCAGGAAGGAAGGTGGGCTGTTTGGTGGATGCGGTGGGGGAGTGGACCGATGCAGTTTGGGACGCCTTCCCAAACGTGCATGAACTTTTCAGCAAAGTAGCTTGTAGCTCTTCACAACACTTCAGTCTAGGTTGAGGCCTTTTGCTGCTACTGTGATACAAACAAGAACCACCTCTGGTATTTCACTGGGGAGCTCACACATCTCAGGACTGACCAAGTTTGATTTTTTTCCTCTTGTAGACTTTCTTTAAAAAAGATTTAATTAACCTTTGGAATTTTTTTTTATCTTTTTTGGTAAAGGGCTTTAAAGTTTGCTTTCTCATATAGAAATTTCCAACACACCCATACATTTTTTTTTTTGTTGGAAAGATGGTGAAGTTTATAGCTAGATCCTCTTAGACTTCAAGCTACCTGTATTTTATAATAAAAATAAAAGCTGGGTTCCCGGCTTTTATTGCATAAATGTAAAGGTGGCCTGTAAAGTAAAATTTGTGTGTGTCTTTTATGATGCATAAAGAAGCCCTTTTGCTTAGCTATGTTGCATAGAAAAGGCTGAAGAGATTTAAGGTTTTTAAAGTATTTTTTTCTGCTTGTTTTTACAATTAGAAATTCAGGTCTTGCCTACTCTCGTTTTCCCAGCAGACTCCACAGGCAGTTGATGAACTAGCAGGGTTTTGACATAAAAGAAACCTTGCCCCTGAACCCCAATTAACTGAAAGGAAAAGGAATTTTTATTCTAACTCTTTAAAAACTCTGAATTTGGTTAATACCTATTTAATTTAAGCAGTTGGGAGAAAAAATAAATATTCAGCCTGCCCACCCCTTCAGCTAAGAGATGAGAAAGTTCGCAGGGACATCTCCAAGTCATCTATGGTGTCCTCTGACTCCCCCACCCCCCCCAAAAAAAAGACTTTCTTGATATTCAAGTTAAAAAGACATGCAGCAGACATGTAGCAGGGAAGACGGAAGAAAAGGAAGGGTGTCCTTTTCTCTGCTCTTTCGCCAAGTCAGTTTGCGCTCCCGTGATACAAAAGCAAAGAGTCAGTCAATGAAATTAAAAGTTGGCAAACTCAAAGCAGTATTGTTTTTAAATCATTTTCACAAAACATGGAATTAGACTGTGGAACTCACTGCCACAGGAAGTCATTGAAGCCAGGAGCTCAGCAAGATTCATAAAGGGATTGGACACTTATAAGGACAGCAAAAATATCCAGTGTGATAATAGTTGTGAAAGAGATATGAAACCTCATGCTTCAGGGTTTAAGCCAATCTCTAACTAGTCGATCATTATGAATCCCAATGTGGGGGTCAGATTATCCCATATCTACCTGATGAGGGTTCTTACACCTTCCTCTGCAGCATCTGAGGCTGGCCACTATCAGAGACAGAACACTGGACAAGATGGTCCTTGCATCTGATCCTGTCTGGCACTTCCTATGTACTCAAAGATACTTAAAATATAAAGCAGCCACCAACACATTTTACTAGGCATCTCAGATTCCAGACATGCACCAAAATTTGCCCACTTTCCAATATTCCAATAGAAGCTGACAGTTCTTCCTGGAGGCATCTACTGAATGTGATAAGCAGCCACACCATGTGCTAGCGATCAGTTACTCAGGTTTGTATTCTTGTTCCGTGTACTTCCGTATCAATCTCAGATGACAAAAGCTGCAGATTGCTGCACAAATGAGATTTCTGTGACATTTGGTCCAGAAGAACGAGGCACGTCATGTTGTTCTGAAGTCAGAATTGTCACAAGACAAGTACCGAGCGCCTAGAGATTTTTTCCAATGAAATACGAGAAGCCAAAGAGGGAAAGTTCACTCTGAAGTACCAAAATAAAGCATAAAATTCAGCAAGGGATTCTTAATACCAGCTAGCTGTGTGACCTTGAGGAAGTCGCTCAGCGGTGACCTGTAAAGGAGACAAATGGATTTGTGACCTCTTTTGCTTGCTTTATGATGTGTAAAGAGCTCATTCATCTCAATGCTGACCCTCGCATTTCTGTGCCAGTGGGCAATGGGGTGTGTACCCCACACAGGCAACGAAAGAGGCTAATTATGCCCCTGGCTCTACCTGGAGGGCACATCAGGCTTAATTAAAGGTGAAGCCCAGCTGGGGAAGGAACTGGGTAACGACTATAAGGAAAGGAAGCCCAGATTAGAAGGAGCCTGAAGTAGAGGAACACTGCAGTGCCTCTCTTGAGTAAAGAGCAGGGGAGCTTCACCAAGAAGCTTATGATTTGGGCCTGGCCCTGATGGGAGAGAGCAGCAGGGATGAAGGAGACTCTTGGAGTGGGCCTGAAAAGGCCAACCTACCCTTGGGGGTAGATCAGAGCTGAGGATCCAGTGTCTCTCTGGAAGGAGAGAGACTTCAAAGTGAGCTGGCCAGAGGGCTGAGTAAGGAGAAGAGGTAGCTGTTGGTAGGCTATTGGCAGGGGGGCACTAGAGAAGGAGAGCTTGCTACACCATGACCAGCCACAAAAGGGGTGTGCCAGAGGTGAGTCTACCCTTCCGAACTGTAGATGCATAGAAGTTACACGTCTAACACTACCCAATTGAGTGTCCACGTCTGAGCATGCAAATCCGTCAGTGGCCACAAATTGCACCTGCAGGCAGAGAAGCAGTCTCCACCTGCCTGACAACACTTCCCTAAGAATGTAGGCTGATCGAGGAGAACATCCAGACAGTTTTTTGGGTTGCTGCTATGGTTTAGGGTTCCCTAGCATAGTACATCTCAACTTCAACCAGAGCTGGGACAAAACATTTTCCCTGCTCTTAATAACTGGCTAGTGCATTGGGGATGGACATGTGGCTCTGCTCCCTTCCTCCCTCCCCGCCCCCACTTGTTTTGGAGACAGGACACAGTAGCAGACCCCAGGTTCAGTGAGGCCCTACTGGGGGGTGTGTGAGAATCTGGGGATTCACTCTTCCTTATATACCTGTGTGGGCATGTAGGCAAGTTGGTGATCCAGCTTTATATCATCTTTTATATCTGCACACAGTGGTGCTAGTTGATGTCCCAGGAGCAGAACAAAATCAGCGAGAGGCACTCTCTTGTGTGCAAACAAAACTCTAGCGGGTATTAAGAAGAGGAAGGATGGCCCAGTGGTTGGGGCTGAGACTCAGGACACCTAGATTAAATTCCCTGCTCCACCACAGACTTCCTGCATGACCTTGAGCAAGTCACTTAGTCTGCCTGCCTGCCTGAGGTCCCTACCTGTAAAATGGGGATAGCTACACTTCAGTGCCTTACAGGGGTGTTGAGAGGATAAACACATGAGATTATGAGGGGTTCAGATACAATGATAACAGGGGCCTTAGAAAGATTAAACTTTCAAATGAGCGACTTGTCATCTTTTAATCTTTTTTTAAACTCCCCAAAGTCATGGAAGGGTAGGAATCACTTTTTTGGCTTGCTTTTTATCTGTGTGCCAAGAGAAAAATCGTGTCATGCTTTCCTCTTAATCACAGCGGTTGATCAAGAAATGAAATAACACCCATACACAAGAACTGGAGGCCCTCTGTATATAACAGAGATAGCTATCTGCCTTTGTTCCAGCCAATGAAGGGAACACCTTGTTACTAAGGAAAGTGAAGGCTCAAATATTATTAAACAGTTGTCAAGGAAACTTCCCAAAAAACGAGAGAGAAAAATCCATCTTTCGTATAGGACAATAAAAAGCCAGCTAGATATAAAAGTTTACTATCTGGGGGATGTTTGTCACTTTGTAAACTCCTTGTCATTTTTGGTTTGCTTACTTCAATGCATTTTTAACAAGCATTTGGTTCCAATAAGCTCTGGTGTAGTATTACATTAAGGTAAGTAATGAGTAGAAAAATTATTGGAGCAGAGTGATGGACAAATTTACAGATCATTCTCATACCCTGGAGGCTTAGGAACAGCTATAATTTGTTTTTCTTATTTTTACTCATGTTTAGGATTAACAACATTTGCCACAGATACTTTTTAAATGTAAAATTGGATGTCCACTTAAATTAAATGAAATCTTTCATGAAAACTGTCTGCTTTCTGCAGAAAATTCTGACTCTTAATTGAAAAAAAATACCCCCAAACCAACTGTTTTATTTGGAAATATAGATGCAAACCTGCCTTATGGAAATCCGCACTTACGGAAAAAGTTCCGTAAGTTTTTTTTTTTTTGTGCATAATTGTTGGGTATACGTTCCCGACTTACGCAAGGCATTCCGGAACGGAACACTTGTGTAAATCAAGGAGCATCTGTACAGCCACAGTGCCTCACAGGAGTTGTAGTCTGGGGCCTTCAGCCCTCTGTTCTCCTATATGGGCCCATCTCCTGAGCTGCACTACATCTCCAATGATGCACTTTGGCCCTGGGACTCCATGATACTCTACAATGTCTCAGCAAGAGGGGAAAACATGGGGCCTGCTAAGAGTGGTTCTGACATGGGCAGCAGCAATGCCTCACCCTTGACCTGAAGAGACCACTTCTTGGGTAAGAGATGAGTTTAGTCTCCTTGCCCATTCAGTCCTTGGACTCTCAGCTAGGTGCCAATACATATGAAAGTTGCCGGGGTGGTTTGTCTGATGTAGACACTTGTGCTCTATGAATTGAACTGAGATCCAACTTATTTCACCAAGCACAAACAGTAACAGCTTTTGGTCCCTACCAATCTGTTATGCTAGGTGTTACAGATAGCATCTTGTTACCGATATCCTTAGCCCTGCATTTTTAAACACAATCGGGCATGAGCAGAGTCAGATGCACTAATCATAGCAAACAACTTACAGGAAGAATTCTCTGTTTGACTATCCATGAAGACGACTTTGGGTGAAATTCTGATCCCACTTAAGTAAACGGGACTTTTGTCAGGGACTTCCGTGGAGCCAGGATTTCACCTTTTGCATTTTTTTTTTAACAAATCTGATTTATTCAGAAATTGTTTAGTGAACATTTTGGACCAGAGGTGTTACAGCAGTGGTTTTAAAACTTTTTTCCATTTGCGGACCCCTAAAAAATTTCAAATGCAAGTGCGGACCTCTTTGGAAATTCAATTGGAATTTTGGTCTGTGGAAGTCTTAGACTGAAAATTGATTGAACAGAATTCAAATATAAATGTTGCACGTGCTCAGCCCGCCTTTGATGCAGCGTGAGAGCGCGCTAAACTGTGGGCATCTATGGTAACGACAACACTTCCCAATTTTGACCAGTAGATGGTATTAAGATTAATCAGAAAAAAAATCAAAAAAGAATGCCTTTTCTGGGATCTGAAACTTTGTTTTCATAGTTACCTTTCGTGGACCCCTTAGACATAGTCTGTGGTCCATGGACCACAGGTTGAAAACCACTGTGCTGTACCAACTTACTCCAGCTAAGGATCTGACCCTTTATATGAAATCTATTAACCTATGAGCTAATTGGACAATTCACTTCAATTACCTCTAACATTCACTATTTCCGTAGATAGCCATGGAGTAAACTGTGAGGAAAGCCTGTAAGTGTCGATTACAGGGCAGATTTTCAGAAATGTGCTTAGCTCTTATTTAAAGCATCTAAGTAAAGTGGGTAGCTCTTGCTTAGCATCCAGCAACTTCCATTGTTCTCATTCGGTAACTAAATGGGAACGTGCCTCTTCTGAAATTTTAGCCTCCCCCTTACCCGAGAATATAAGAAGAGAACTAAGGCTTTGTCTACACTACCACTTTTGTCGGTAAAACTTTTTTCACACCCCAACCAACAAAACACCCCCTTCCCGACCGACATACGTTTCATTGGCAAAAGCGCCAGTGTGGATAACTCTCTCCTGCCAGCAAAGAGCGGCTACGCAGAAGACCTTACAACAGCACAGCTGTAGTGGTACAGGTGTGCCGCTCTAAGGTCCATCGTGTAGACATAGCCTAAGGAATGAAAGTCACAGTACAGACAAAAAATAGAGAAAATATAACAAAGCTATATAAACAGCTAGCACCCATTTACAAGGGAAACGTGTAGTCAAACAGGTGCTGTGCCTAGGAGAGTAGCCCCCTGTTTAGGACAGATTAGTGGCCACAAGGTAAATGCATCAAAAGGAAGTTTCTACAACCTTGGATTGAGTTGGAGGAATTCTGTTCTCTGCCAGCAGCAGGCTGAGCTGATGTCTCTGGCCTGGCCAACCAAAGAGCCAAGGCTTTCTGCAGGAGGCATCCTGGCTTAGCTGGGCCAGTAGGGACCCTTTGAAAAGCGGGAGCCAGCCACTAGGTTTTTTTTTTTTTTTTTTTTTTTAAGGGGCAGCAAGTTCCTCTTAACAGAGTGGTATAGCTTACAGTTCCTTTCCTCTCTGCACTTGCAACCCATCGGATCTACTCCAGTATCTTGCGAGTTGAATGCAGGCTTTTATGGACTAATTTTTTTGAACAGGAAGATGGGGAAGCATATGTGGATACTTCTCTGCTTACTTAAGAAGATGTGTTGGTGGGAGTAATTAATGACCTGTGAAGAGATTTTTTTTTTTTTTCAGAATTGCTGTAAGTTGAAATGGGAATGAAAAGCTCATTTAGATCAAACCATCAAGATGAAATGCAGTTACTTTTAGCACTCTGGGAGCCAATTAAGTAGACAAGACGAAAGGCAAAAGCTATTATAATGTGGAATGTCTGTCTCCCAGATATGGAGCTTCTGAACACAGCTTCGTTATTCACTGAAACGTGGGGCCTAATGGTTACATAAGACGAGGAACTTGATTTAATTAACAAAATAGCTTCAAAACATGACACTCACCATTCCTAGGTAAGCAACGCCAAGTCTATCCTTAAGATGGGTGCACATGACTTTCAGTGGGAGGGGTGCCTGCAGAGCCAACCGCCCAGCTTCACCATGTGTATTTAGAGGTAGAGGTGATGGGCTAGATCCTCAGCTGCTATAAATCTACAGAGCTAGGAGGATTTACACCAGTTGAGGATCTAGCCAGATATGTTTGTGGGTTTCTATGGCCATTCCTACCTGCAGTGCCCAGGAAAGGATATGTGGCTGTAACTAGTGGGCCTATGCCCGGTGCAGAATGCTGGTGCTGCTCCTTCTCCACCATAAATGGCAGAAAGGCTGGTTGAACTACAGGTGGGGCTGCTGCCGCTGTTTCCTGCTGCTCCAGATCCCATTTCACATCCTCCCCTGCTTTGTGAAAAGGGTTTTCAATCCTATTGTGACCACGTGGGGGCAGGCGGTGTACTGACCCGCTCCTAACAGCACACACGCACACGGGCTAGGATATAAAATTTCCCCCTTCCTGGTGTTTCCTTCACCGTGACTCTGTGGGAGACATTGCTGCAGAGGCTGCACTAATATCAACACATTCCCCACCCCTCTGCTGTTCTGGGCCAGCACCATTCACTCACCTGGTCTGAACTGGCCCACAACCTCTCCTCACCGCCAGTGGCCTGCACCTGGGTTTCCAATGGCAGAATCTCAGGCTGTGTCTGGTCCTGTGACCGAACTGCCCAACTGCTGTATATTAGGCTCATGTTTTCAAAGGGGCCTCAGGGAGTTAGGCACCTGGCCCGCACTGGGAGCAGCCTCGCTAGTCTGTAACATCAGATGTTAATGTGTGAGTTATATAACTGCATCCATCTACATGACACACTGAAGGAAACCCACAAAAGGATTGTCAAACGTGCCCAGGTGATTTAGGAGCACAGACCAGGCTTTTCAAAGGGGTTACCAGGAGATAGGTGTTTTCCTCTCCCTGCATTTCACTGATATTTGGATCCCTAGCTCCCTTAGGCGCCTTTGAAAATCCCACCTCTACCTTGTCAGTCACTATGAAGTGCCCAATCCCTACACACACGAGCATGCTTGTCTTTTACCCTATTCGACACAGCAAAATCCCAATTTACATCTGCCCTGGTTGACCACAACATATACATGTGGGTATATTTCATACCTGGTTTGATGCTTCATGACAGAATTTGCTCCAATTACTTTTATAATAGACAGCAAAGCACTCGAGAATATGTTTAAGTCCTTCTCTATTCAACAAAACACTGAAGTCGACAGGACTTAAATGCACGCTTAGTTTTTAGCATGTGTTTTAGTGGTTTGCTGAATCAGGGCCAATGGCAATTCTTTGTTTGCTTTAAAATCACTTATACAAAGTTGTTTGTTTCTTTAAAAAAAGAAAAAGCTATTGTACTCTTCACAAAAACAGCCCAAGGAACTGAAAGAAGGTGATTGAAAAGAAAATTACATTCTAGATACAGGTAAATTATATTAGAGAGAGCATGTTGTCTAACAAGAACACTTTGGACTATGATACACATCAAACTAAATTAAATTACCCTCCAAAGCAGAGCACCTGTAAATTTATCAAAAAAATAAAAATAGGAGTGTTGAGCTTTTAATTGTTTTTATTGCAGACACAAACCAAAAACACTGATTAACTTAATGGGCAGAAGAGAGGTAATTAGTCTGCAGCAGATGTACCCGTAAAAGCAATGCTGTGACAGTACTCCCGATTTAATCTGCCTTCGTTTTATGAAGACCCCCTGGCACATTAATTTTTTTCCCCTCTAGGGTTTAGGTCTTGAGAACTGCTCAGGATACTCAACCTAATTACCCCGATATCAGTATTGTTTGCTGCCTGCTGTATAGCGTATGCCGTTGAGCCTAATCAAAGCTCCCTATCTGAAAACAGGAGTTTAATTTCCTTTCGAAAACTTTTGTGAAAATATTAAAGATTAGGAAAATTGAGATGAACAGATTACTGAGCAATATGAAGGGAATCATATCAAAGAGGTGTTTACAGGGAGGGGAGCTAGCACATATTTGCATAAAATAATCTTTCATAGTTTTTGTGGTGTTTCAGTCATTTTCTCTAGGAAATTACCTACAGAGTTTCAGATCTGGGCAGAATATTGCTATAAGATTGTGACTCCACACGCTTTATAAAATGCTTAATAGGAGAAGGCAACAGCCACACACCAACTTTCCAAGACAAGAGAGAGACAGCAATTTCTTACGGTCATTTACTGTAGTGCCTAGATGTCCCAACTGAGATTGGGGACCCATTGTGCTAGGGTTGGGCACACACAGTCAGAGACCGTCCCAGCTCCAAAGAGCTCTCAATCTAAATCAGGGGTGCGCAAACCATGGCTCGTGAACTACATGCCGACTTCTTACAGTTAAAGTGCGGTTCACTGAGCCTCCCATGACCCCACACCCACATTCTGAACCTACCAGATGGGGCGGGACGGGGGGGGGGAGGGGAAGAGCTCAAGACTTCTGCCTTGCAGCAGAGTGATGGGGTAGGGGCTTCTGCCTAGCGGGGAGAGCGGTTTCAGGCTTCAGCCCCACAGGGTGCACCTGCCGGGGCTTGGGACTTCAGCAGGAGTGGGGCTGAGTAAACCCATTAATTTTAATGGGATTATTCACAAGCAAGGTACTGCTTACCCTGAGTAAGGATGGCAAAATCTGAGTCTGAGTGATCAAAGGTTACTTCCACCCTCTACTTTGACTGCACGTGCTCTGCAGATTAAAAGCCACCTACTATATTTCTTCCATTTCCCCAAAGTGCTTTTGTTATGACGATAATGCCGTTGTACTAAGGATGGTTTATTGTACTGCTCGCTTCTCTTGTTTAATTTTTTGCCTGTAACCAAGAGCACTGAGGCACATTTGTGGCACTGACATTTTTCAAATCCTGCATTGCGCTTTTGGGAATATTCACACTGAACATTAAACAGAGCACTGACGTTCCTGCAGCCATTGCCCAAAACCAGCAAAGCCCTTCTACGGAAAAGTCCTATAAAAAGAACTTACGGATGAAACCAACAGTGTTCTATAGATATCACTCCACAAGACTACGAGAGAGAGAGAATATCCTTCTATAGGTTATTTAAGCCAATCTATAGAACAGCAGGGATGTAGCTATTAAATTCTACAGGGTCCTACAGAACAGTTTTCACTTTCTATTACATTCTGCAGAGCTTTTTCTTAAGGATGCACACTACATACAGTGACTTAATTCTTCATAGAGGCTGGTTCAAACTCTTGGTGGCCCTCCCCTAATTCACTAGTGCTAATATGACAGCTAGCACAGAACGCGAGCCTAGAGGTCCAGAACTGTAACCCAGGGTTCACTGAGTAAACAGAGAGGTGGAAAAATCCTTAGTCAGCTCCCTCCTTTCTTTTTTTGTTGCTAATCTTACTGTCACTTGGATCATGGGCATGCCAATATTATCGGAAGGTGCACTTGGAGCATCAGAATGTGCATATATGTATGGTCTGGCAGGCACATTCAACATTGAATGCTGGGATGAAATTGTCCTAAAGTAAAGATGGACCTCAACTAAATCTCCAGATCTCAGCTACCCAGAACTTTCTAGCCTCTGGTACTTATTTGGCCCCCGTGACTGTAGTATCTAAGCATCGGACAGTCTTTAATGTATTTGTCCTCACAACAACCTTGTGAGATAGGACAGTGCCATTATCCCCATTTTACAGATAGGAAACTGAGGCATAGAGAAACTAAGTGATCTGCCCAAAGTCTGACCACTGGGCCATCCTTCCTCTTGTTGGACAACCCTTCTACTCCTGAGGGAGTTTAGAGCTGGTTCTGAATCTTGTTGCTGACCCCTGTCACTAAAATGGGTTTAATCAAAATCTTGGAACTAACCAAACTTTGGGGAAATGAAGATCCAGATCCAAGCATTGTAGCTCATGTTTCTCACTACCTGAAAGTGACCAGATTCTGCCAAGTCCACTGGCCACATCTGCTGTTGCTTCAGCTGCTGGTGGACAAGCTCTGTGACACTGTTAATACCACAAAGAGAGTGAAGCAAAGGGATACACGTTGGTTCCACCAAAGCTAAACCGAGAAGCGCCAGTTTTGGTGAACAGGAAACAAAATCTCATCAGAAAACGTCCCCAAACATCCAGCCTCCCACAGGAAAAACAAAAACAAAAAACAGCACTAGCGTTTCCCTATTGCAGGAGCAAGGTGGGAGGTGTGGAACAAGCTGGGTAGCTGCCGGTGTAGTGGAGGAAAGAAGTCCAAGGGCGGCCATGGGGAGAAAGATGGGTGGGTCAGTCAAATGTCTGGGAGAGCTTCAAAATGGTGTAAAGGTTCAGAAGGGATTCCATAGTTTAGGAACCTTCTCCAATTTGCCCATCCCTAGGGTTACCAGATTTCAAGTTCTCAAATAGAGGACACTGCTGTGGGAGGAGAGCTGGAGGGGGTACTTGAGTGGTATGGGGGGGGGTTAAGGGGGCATTTGGGGGATGCTGGAGGGGTGTAGGTGTACTGGGACAGGGTGTTTGGGGGGAGCTGGAGGGATGTGTGTATTGGGAGAGGGTATTTGGCATTGTGCTGGAGCGGGTACCTGTGGCCTCATACTTGAGGTGGGGACAGAGTCGCGCTCTCTGTCGCAGTGGCAGCGTGGCTGGTACAGGCCTGGGACACAGCACCTGGCCCTGTCACCCCTCCTGGCTGGGCTTTGAGGCCCCGCGGAGGGGCAGGCGGGTGGCCCGGCCAAGAGGCGCTTTGCAGCTCTGCTTATCTGGTGGGCCGGGCTTGGCCGGATTTGGCAGCTGTGGATGCAGGGAAGGGACCAATCAGGGCACGGAGACTGTTTTCCTGGACATTTCCTCTTACTTGAAAATTCCTCCCGGATGGAGGATTGAAAAAGGGGTTATGTCTGGGAAATCCCAGATGCATGGTAACCCTACCCATCCCTGTTCTGTCTGACACAGCATTTACTGAAGTCAATGCACAGATTCCTATTGACTTCAAGGGGAATTGGATTGGCCTCTTGATGCATGCTGAATTAATCTATTTCCAAGGGGCCAAATTCTCCCAGCTCCACCAGTGCAACTCAGTTCTATTTAACTGACTTCCAAGTTGCAAGCCCACTGACTTCACTGGTGTAGCTGCAAGAAGAACTTGACCCTAGAAGTTTAATTACTGTGTACCAAACTTGGTATTGCTGCTGGAGGGCAAGTTCTGTTTCGATTGCATAGGAGATTCCTACAGGAAATATCAACAATTTCTTCATAGATTAAAAGAAATGAATTTGGTGCAAAGACTCAGACTAGCTGATCTCAGAAAGAAAATTACCGTGGTCTCAAGAGAGCTTGCAAACACAAGAGGCTCTGTCTGTTACATCAACTTCAAGTTTTAAACCAGACCCAGTAAAGATTTTGGGGGGAAACTAGCTACATATTTTCTGAATCATAACCAGGCATCTGTTAAAGGCCAGCAGTGGGCAAATCAGTGTGAAAGAGTGTTTTCTGTAGCCCCCAAAAAAGCAGACTTTTACTTTTAAAAAAAGCAATTGAAGCAGCATGATGCCCTCAATGCTTTTAGACAAGTTACCAGCCTGGAGCGGTCAAAACTACCCATACGCTTTTGTGGCTATAATCTGTTACGAATGGATGATGCATGAGTGAGAGAAAACATGCCATTTTATATTTGTTTGTTGCGGGGGGGAGGGAGAAGGAGGATTTAGCTTTCCCTGTGTAGGACCAAATCTTTTACTGAGAACTCAGGGCCAGATCCTTAGCTGGTATCTCTCCATCCACAGCAATGGAGTGATCCAGTTTGACACCAGCCCATGATCTTCTCTGTGCTCAAATATCCCAGCTTTATAGTTGAAACTGCTGGAGCTGATGAGCAGATTGTAACCAATTTAAATTTTCCCTGATATTCCCTTCCACTCTGTTGTAACATAGGAATGAAATCCATTAGCACGAGCTCACAGGCAGCAACGTTCCCCACTGAATTGAATTTTGTTTCTGGAATGTTGCCACTGACTCTATGCATGACTCACACACATTATTAAACAAGCAGCAATACCAAATATCCTCTGACAAAGCATTGGTGCAGTACGAAATGGATTCGCTCGCACTGTTTATGCTTCACGTCTCATGCTATCTTTATTATCTTTAATTAACACTGCTACAGGAGAAAAATTAAACTACCGATAACCCCATTTGGCAGCCACAGAGGAAGCAAAGCAGTCATTTAGTTTTGTATTAATATTCATCGAGACACATAACATACAAGAAGGTAAACAACGTAGTTTGTATATGTCACCAAATACTGCACATTTCACGTGATAGCCAATGCAATTATGCACCATATTATATATATAAAATCAGAACATTACACAGACATCACATGTTAGGGTGGGAGTAACAACAAAAAAAGGCGGTGGAGAGAGACAGAGGATGACATGCACAATTAGGCAAAAAAGGGAAGGAAGGGAGTGGAAAGGTGAAGAGTTCGGGTGTAATGGAAGATTAGCATTATTTGAGCTCTCTCAGGCCAGGGCTACACTAAAAAGTTAAGTCAACCCAGCTATGTCGCCCAAAGGTGTAAAAAAATCCACCTGACGTTGTTAAGCCAGCATAGCCCCCAGTGTAGACAGCGTTCTGTCAACAGAAGAATTCTTCTGCCTCTCAGGGAGGTGATACTGGATACATAGCTGACCGGGACCCGGGGAGTTTATGAAGCATTTTCAAGGTTTCCAGTAGCTCTGGGGCCTCTGGCAGTCCTAGAGCATCTGGACCAAACAGATACATTAGCAAGTGTTTTCGTTGTAAGTATTGCCACTTTGCTGAGGGAAGCAAGTCACAGCACTACTTCAGTGTTAGAACGAGACCAAGCTCTCATTCTTGACTAATTGGAAAATCCATATGATGCCCTTGCCCAGCTAGTTCTTCCAAATTATAGTTCCCCCCACCCCCAGTTTGCTAGTCTGGGTTACCCCAGCTAGGAGCTTTTTCCATGACAGCGAGGAAATTGGTATCTCTTCGCTAGGCTCCCCCAAACCCTTTGCGGAGAAGCATTGTGATATTGATTTCAACAGAGAGTACAGATTTGATAATCAGGTTTTGTTCCAATTTAGCACTTTAAAAGAAAGAAGTTTGAGGCTTCAAGAAATTACTGCTAAATTGCAAGGCAGCAGTGAACAAATCCCACTTGTTTCACACCTTAACAAACTAGAAAAAATATTTTAAATAAACCAGTTATATGCTCTAAAGGCTAAATGAAAAATTTCATCAGCAGTTTTCTATAAATTGCTATAGAATTGTTTCAAATACAGGTAGGCACTGGATTAGGACTCAGAAGATCTGGGTGCAATACTTAGGTCTGTCACAAATCACATACACCTCTACCCCAATATAACGCGACCCGATATAACATGAATTCGGATATAACACGGTAAAGCAGCGCTCTGGGGGGGGAGGGCTGCATGCTCTGGTGGATCAAAGGAAGTTCAATATAACGCAGTTTCACTATAACGCGGTAAGATTTTTTGGCTCCCGAGGACAGCGTTATATCGGGGTAGAGGTGTAACTTCTCTGCTCCTTAGTTTCTCATCTGTAAAATGGGAATAATACTGCTTCCTTTTGGCACAGAAAACACAGGAATTGTCAGACTTGATCAGATCTGAGGTCCATGATCTAGTCCAGTGTTTTGTCTCTGACAGTGGCCAGAACCAGATACTTCAGAGAAAGCATAAGAACCCCACAGTAGGTGGATGTCAGGTAATCTACCCCACATAATAGGTCTCATCTTGATCTCTAATAGTCAGAGACTGGCTTAAACCATGAAGCTTAATATCCCTTCCAAACTTTTTGTTACCATTAACTATTAGCACCCTGGATATTCTTTTAGCCATTTGTCCAAACCTTTTTTAAATTTTGCTAAATTGTAAGCCTCAATAACTTCTCGTGGCAGGGAGTTCCACAGTCTAATTATACATTCTTTGAAAAAGTATTTCCCGTTATTGGTTTTCAATTTGCCACCTTTCAATTTGGATAGTTGTCCCCATGTTCTTATGGTATGAGACAGGGAGAACAGTAGCTCCTGATATACCATCTTTAGACCATTCACTCATTTTATCATGGCCCTTTTCCTTGCTCTCCTTTCTAAAGGTAAACAATCCCACCCATTTCAACTTCTCTTCGTATGAGAGTATTTCCCTGCCCCCAATCATGTTTATCCCCCTTCTTGGAGCCCCCTCGAGTTCTGCAATACTCTTTTTGAGATCGGGTACTAGTACTCACCGATTCTATAAATCATTGGCTTCATTTGAAATAAAGGGATTATAATATTTTCTGCCTTATTCTCCATCCTGCATTTCCACCCTTTGCCTGTCTTGTCTATTTAGATTGTAAGCTCTTCTGGACAGGGACGACCTGTATGGACAGTGTAGCCCTGATTTCAGCCGGGGTCTCTAAGTGGTAAAATAATACATAAAATAATAGCACAGAAACACCCCCGCAGAGATTTCTGGGAGTGAGACTGTCAGGGGTTTGTCTTCGGGTGTACCCCAGAGATTATCAGCACAGTAAGAAGCACTGTCTCATGGATATTATTTTTAAAAGAGACGATCGGTTTACATATTGCCCGCATGGGAACAAAAGCCAAAGTCCACTGTGCAAAAGCAAAATGACAACCCCACTCAGCGAACATAAATAGCGAAACCCAGCAAAAAATCCCTCACCGTGCTGAAAAGAACAGTGCAGAGCAGAAAACACGGTCATTTGCTTGCCAGTGCTTATTACAGCAATAAATAACCAGCTGCCAGCTATCGTTAGTGGGTAACCGTAGAGCGAAGGCTCAGTGTCAACACAGAAACACTGTTCAGCGTGGCAGATTTCCATCCATCTCCGAAGATTTTTTTTTTTTAGGTAACCAAGGGGCTCAGCTACACAAAATTTAGAACATGTTTTACAAAGAAAAAGGTATTAACCCTTTCTGACCTGTGCACCTCATGCCACATCCGCAGCCCTCAGACCTAGCCCAAGAGCGCCCCCTGTGAGCATCTTTCCCACCCAGCCCTGCAAGCCCATGGACTGGCTGCCTAACTGCTCCATAGAAGCTACTTCAAGCGTTAAAGAGGAGCATTCATGCAGTGGCAGATTCCACCGCCCTAATGCCTTGTCATGCTAAGAGACCCCTGGAATTCTTTCCTTAGTGGATAATTTAGGGCTCAGTGGTAACGGTGTTGTGACTCGTGTTATGGTTGCATCTAGAGGCAAACAAAAGAAGTGTTACCCATTTCCACACGGAGAACTGAGGCACAGAGAAATTCAGGGATTTGCACATAGGAAGTCTGTAGTAGAGCCAGGCACTGAGCCCAAATTTCCCACAGCCCATTCTACTGCTTTAACCACAAGGCCACCCTTCCTTTCAAATGAGACTAGTTCCGCAACAATTACCAACAAAAGTAAGGCTTTCACACCTGGGCTACTGAGATATATGTTCAAGACACTCCTCATGAGAGGATCTTTCCATCGTAAGAAAAAGCTTTTCTTGCTTGCTGTTTTATGTGTTTCACGAAAATACCAGACATCTCAAGTTCTTCTTCCGAAGTTCCCATCTAGCCAAGATAAGAACATAAAACGGCCGTACCAGGTCAGACCAAAGGTCCATCTAGCCCAGTATCCTGTCTGCCGACAGTGCCAATGCCAGGTGCCCCAGAGGGAGTGGACCAACAGGCAATGATCAAGTGATCTCTCTCCTGCCATCTATCTCCAACCTTTGACAAACAGAGGCTAGGGACACCATTCCTTACCCATCCTGGCTAATAACCATTAAGATGCAAGATGCAGTTAGAACGTTCGCACTTCGTGTGAACCAAGCCATAGATGTAAGTGGCAAGTGTGAAAGAAACTGGATCAATTCTACCAAACAGAGTGGCACTCTAACAAAAGTACTGACAGGTGGACATGACTAATACCACAGTTGCTTTAGGCCTTATGTGCCGGAGCATATTTTTTACTCTGATTTTTCAGGTGTGTGTGTGAAATACCTCCATCTTTTAAAGCCAGATATTTTATTTACACACACATTTTCTGTGACTCATGATCTTTTAGGACCAGATTATTTTTATATATACTAAAGCTAATGTTTAAAATCAAATTTACACAAGTTAAGAAGGAAGGTACTGTACATCTGGGGTCAGGCTTGAGTTATGAGAAGTTACATGTATCGGTTACAAGGTTCACGAGATACAAACATAGCACCTAACCAGAATAGACCTACATTGGGGAGTTTTTAAAGCATCAGTGAATAAGTGATCTCAGGTATGCCACCCATAGAATGTATTTAGAGTCCAAGTCAACGTTGTTGTAGCAAATAGGTACACGGATGGGGTTTGTCAGGGGAGGAGGTGGGTTATTTTCCCTGACTAGCAGTCTTGTTTGGTCCTAAAAGATTGTTAGCTGCTGAAAATGTCTATTTGTCTCTTCACTTCCCATTCTTAATAAACAGTCAGTCTGTGTTCACACATCACTAAACTCTACTAAAATAAAGAGAGGGAGGCTGGAACCAATGTCCTGAATCAAAGCATCCCCGGAAATTTTGGTGGAATTCAGATGCAGCTCCAGATCCCAATTCATGTCTGGCTTTTACCTTTAAAATTGGATATTTATTTCAGCTTAACTCCTACTCTTTGGGAACGTTCAATCTGGACCTGAACTTTGTGGCTCTGGCCAATCTCAAAGTAAAATGAAGAGACATTTAAAGCTATATTCAAACACAAAACATTAGGTGGTTGAGACTGATCAAGGCTCCTCTATACAGAGAAAGCAGGCACTATCGTCAGCTGTCTCAGAATGCAGTCCGGTTGCAGCGTTCCCTTAGTAGCAATGGTATTTGCACCATACCCTAAGGAGGAAGATTATCCCGTTGAGAAAAGTCCTAAACCTGTTTAACAGGGGTCCATATTTTGGGGATTTTGTAATTCAAGTGACTCAAAGGGCAAAGAACTCTCAGGCTAGATCTTGCTGAGCATGAACAATCTTTAATAAGAAATTGTAGCTGCAGATGGGCAAAGCGGGGAGTGAAGACATGAGGATATGAGTATCTTTCAATTGATAGCAGGAAGTCAGCAACAGGGGCTGGAAAGGTTCAAGGCAGTGGCTCTAGAGAGAGAAAATAATACTACTTTCCTTATCCTTACAGTTCTTTGTTCGATGTTAGAAGAAAACAACCCTTTCTGTGATTCCTCCCCCCGCCTGACACAGGGCCCACATGGCTACATGTTGTGCCACTTGCCAGATTCTTTCACCACCACACGTCTTCCCTGCAGTTGTATGTTTATGATTTGTATTGCATGTGTTTCTCTGCTGACCCTTTTGAATTCTCTTTCACTTCTCTGATTTTAATGCTACTTGTAGGGTTGGAGAGAGGAAGGGGTTGGCCACAGAGAGCAGTCGTTAGGGAACAAATACAATTCAAAATGCGGGAAATGGTAAGGGGAGAAGATGTGTGCAAGTCTGAGGCATTGCAGAAGCTGTGATCTCCATTGCCAAACAATGGTGCAATAAAGCAGGACTGGCCAGGGTTCACTCACACCACCACCCACTGCCCTTGTCAGATTACAGGGCAATCAAAGGGGGTGAGAAAAGATGGTGCCCAGGTAAATGTAGCTTCTAGTGGACATGTTTAAACAACAGAGACTGTTAGTCGAGCAGCTAACCGAGGGAGAAAAGGCATGAAATAATTCTAGTGGCTCACGTGGACAATACAACAAAATTCAGTATCATCCCAGCCCAGAGAGAGCTCCCCTGGGAAAAACATTTTAGCAACTTTAACAACAAAAGGAACCCAAAGTGAAAGTTGCTAGGGCACTAGTCTTACGCTTGGAATGCAATCCTACAGGCCAGCCTTCCCTCACGGCATGCTGGCAGGTCGGACAGATGTCCCGGGCAAAGGCTTGTTTGGGACAATTACAAGAATTAAGAGAAAAGCTCTAGCTGAAAACTTTGAATCCAGAGTCACCCTCAAAATCAGAGCTTTTGGTTTGAGTCAGCTCCCCTCTGTGCTGCTGGATAGCCTCCACATCTACCTGAAGCCACTCAGACAACATACAGTGGCCTGCAAGAACAGGGAGGCAGTATTGTTTAAAGGTAGGGCACTATACTGGGACTCAGTCCCTGCCTGGGTTCTAGTCCCTGCCTGCCAGGTGACTGCTCTGTGTCTCAGTTTTCCCATCTGTAAAATGGGAACAACAATACTGACCTCTTTGTAAAGCACACTGAGCTCTACTGATGAAAAGTGCTATGTAAAAGCTAGGTATTATTAATATCCATTAACTCAGGGAGAGGTATCCTGATTCCACATGCTAGGGCACTCAGGATTTCAGAGGCCTCCTGGGAGCAGTAAGGTGGGGGAGCTGTGGCCAGCTCCCCCCATTACTTCCCCACTCAAATTACATATGCACTCCCATACAATGCTTGATCAGGCATAAGCTCTTCTCCTGCACAGGCATGAGTGGTTTCCCCCTACAACCTCATTTCCACCATTGACATAACAGAGTGCAACTTGGCTGCAGCCAACGAGTTACTCTTGTAGTGCTGTCAGACCCAGTGATATTACTCAGGTGGGTCTGAAGAAGCCCTCCCCATCCATTAAGCAGAATCTAAGAAGTTCTGCCTATTAGAAGTTCAGCTCTGAGGAGCTCTGTAAAAAAGCTTAATGAGAATCACCGCTTCTCACTCCACCAGCGTCAGGTTCCCTCTACCAGTGTCTGCTTCACCCCACCCATCATGGGAGATTCATTTCCCAGTGCCACCATGAAGCAACTCCCAGAGAAACCCTGCAGTGAAGCAATGGGTCAGAAGAAGACCTGAGGCCAGGGGTCTGAACAGAGGCTTCTCCTTTCTACTTTGCTACTTTCCCCTTTGCTGAAAAGATGATGGCTGCTTCCTAATGCAGTCGTGCTGCTGCAATATGCTACAGCCGTGTCTCATAGCACACAGACCCCTTACCTGAAGTAACTCACAGAGAAAGGGCTGGAATTATAGGAAGAGGAATGGTCTGGGCTGCAGTGAAACACTTCCTTTAAGGAGGCTCAATGGCATGTTTCAGCACCCGAGACCCAGAACGGAGCAAACCTTACACAGATTTGTGCCTTTGAAAATCAACCCTTAAGTGACTTGGGTAAGAGCCAAGAACAGAACACACAAGACCCATCTCCCAGTCCACTGCTATAGTTATTAAGCAACTTTCACTGGCTCGTAAACAGCAGACTTCTTCCAAGCACCATAGACTCAGACTCAGAAAAGCGAATGCAATACAGTATGTAAAAGACAACACAAACTGAACCACACAGCTTAGGATATGAGGTTATTTTGAAATACCAGGTTCATGCAGTTCTAACGACATTCAGATACACACAAGACATGCAGATATCTCAGGACTGTATGCCCTGGCATATGCTAGTTACATAAGACATGCCCATAAATCTGTAATACAGAACATCTTAGTTACATGAATAAGTAATCAGAACAGCACTATCTGCCACATCAGCAGTAACTATACAGAATTACATAAGAGAACACAAAATAGAGTGGGAGCTAGAGACATGGACATACACACGCTCCAGTGGGATGGTGTTGATCGACATAAAATCTGTTCCTTGGATTACTCTAGAGGACAAAACTCTTTGGTGTGGATCTGCTGGTTAGATTTCACGCAGCGCGTGATGTAGGACGGAGGCTAAGGGATGGGCACATAGCCAGTGATGGGAAGAATAACTCAGACAATCAGAGAGGAAAGCTATTTATGTGTGATGCTAATATGCGTAGAAGGCAGATTGTGGAAACAACAGCAGAGCCGTATTTGCAGTTTTTAAAAGACTCAGGGACCCAGGTTTTCAATCTAGGCATTAATGCTGTGCCCATCACTAGAGTATCAGATCCCTGCGGATGGAGGTCCATGTGTACTTTTGTTCCTAAATTGCAAGCATATTTGCGATGACTGTATTTGCATCTAGGTGGTAAATCCATGTACATCTGTTTATTTGCAGTTACAACAATTGCATACACAATCACAGTAAAAGCACGCTTTACAAAATAAAATATGCTCATCGACTTTAAGGCCAGAAGGGACTATCATAATCACCTAGTCCAGTGGTTTTCAAACTGTGGGTCGCGACCCAGTGGGTCACGGACTGTAAGGCACTGGGTGGTGGCGGCTCCGGTTAGCACCGCCAACTGGGCCGATAAAAGTCCCGTCAGCGGTGCTGCCCAGCTAAGAAAGGCTAGTCCCTACCTGTTCTGACACTTCACTGCGCCCCGGAAGCGGCCAGCAGCAGGTCTGGCTCTTAGGCGGGGCGGCCATGGGGCTCCACGCACTGCCCCTGCCCCGGCCAATGGGAGCTAGAGGGGCGGTGCCTGCAGGTGAGAACCGTGCAGAGCCGGACTTGCTGCTGGCTGCTTCCGGGGCGCAGTGCGGTCCGCAGTGCCAGGACAGGCAGGAAGCCTGCCTTAGCACCCCCGCTTCGCCGCTGACCAGGAGCTGCCCTACATAAGCCTGCACCCCAACCCAGAACCCCCTCCTGCATCCCAAACCCCTCATCCCAGGCCCCACCCCAGAATCTGCACCCCTAGCCCAGAGCCTCGACCCTTTTCCACACCCCAAACCCCTGCCCCAGCCCTGAGCTCCCCCAAACCTGAAGCACCTTCCTGCACCCCAAACTCCTCACCCCCAGCCCCAACCCAGAGCCTGCACCCCCAGCCCAGAGCCCTGACCCCCTCCCACACCCCAAACCCCTGCCACAGCCCAGAGCCCCCTTCCACACCCTGAACCTCTCATTCCTGCCCTCACCCCTGCACCCCAACCCTATGCCCCAACCCTGAGCCCCTCCCAAACCCCAAACCTCTCATCCCCAGCTCCGTTGGGTCATGGGCAGCAACAATTTTCTTCAACTGGGTCATCAGAAAAAAAGTTTGAAAACCACTGATCTAGTCTGATCTCCTGCACATCGCAGGCCACAGAACCTTATCCACCCACTCCTGTAATAGACCCCTAACCTCTGGCTGAGTTACTGAGTTGCAAAGAATACACCAGTGGCCTGTGCCCCACACTGCAAAGAAAGGTGAAACCCCCCCCAGGGTCTCTGCTAATCTGACCTGGGGGAAATTCCTTTCCAACCCCAAATATGGCAATCAATCCGTTAGACCCTGAGCATGTGGGTGAGCTCCACCAGACAGACACCTGGGAAAGAATTCTCTGTAATAACTCAGAGCCCTCCCCATGTAGTGTCTCATCCCTGGACATTGGAGATTTTTGCTAATAGCCATATGCCATTGTAAGCAATCTCATCATACTATCCCCACTGTAAATTTATCAAGCTCAGTCTTGAAACAAGTTAGATTTTTTTACCCCCTTCCCCCATTACTCCCTTTGGAAGACTGTTCCATAACTTCACTCTTCTGATGGTTAGAAATCTTCATCTAATTTCAAGCCTACATTTATTGATGACCAGTGTATATCCATTTGTTCTTTTGTCCCCATTAGCCCTTAACTTACGTAACTTCTCTCCCTTCCTGGTGTTTATCCTTCTGATGCATTTGTAGAAAGCAATCATATCTCCCCTCAGTCTTCATTCTGTTAGGCTAAAAAAGCTTTAAATCGCCTCTCGTAAAATAGGTTTTCCATTCCTCTGATCATCCTGGTAGCCCTTCTCTGAACCTGTTCCAGTTTGCATTTATCTTTCTTAAACATGGGAGACCAGAATTTCACAAAGTATTCCAGATGAAGTCTCACCAGTGCCTTGTAGAATGGTACTGACACTTCTATTTCTCTACTGGAAATACTTCATCTGATACATGCTAGGATTGCATTAGCACTTTTCATGGCCACATCATAATGGCGGCTCATAGTCATCTGTGATCGACTCGTACACCCAACTCTTTCTCCTCGTCTGTCAGTTCCAACTGATACATCCCCATCTTACAGCAAACATACTTCTTGTTAATCCCTTGCACTACTAATTTCAGGGTCATCCAAATCTTCTTGTATGATATTCTGGGCTTCCTCCATAATGGCAACTTTGTGTCAACCACAAATTTTATTAGCACATTCCCATTTTTTTGTGCCACGGTCATTAATGAAAATGTTAAATAAAACTGGTCCCCAAGACTGATCCTTGAGAAACTCCACTAGTAACATCCCTCTAGCCTACTAGTTCACTTTTCAGCACGACCCATTGTAGCCTCCTCTTTAACCAGTTCTTTACCCATCTTTCGATTCTCATATTAATACCTATCTTCTCCAATGTAACTAATAATTTCCCATGTGAACTGAAATCCAGGTAGATTATATCTACTGCATTTCCTTTGAAAAGAAAACCAATTTCCTACACAAAGAAAAAGATCAGGTTGGGCTGGCATGATCTACCTTTTGTAAAACCATGTTGTATTTTATCCCAATTAATTGCCATTTACCTCTACGTCCTTAACTACATGCTCTTTCAAAGTTTGTTCTAAGATTTTGCATACAATTGAGATCAAACTAATGGGCCTACAGTTCCCAGATCCTTACCCCCACCCCTTTTCTTAAGTATAGGTACTATATTTGCAATTCTCAGTCATGGGGTACAAACCCGAGTTTACGGATTCATTAAAAATCCTTCCTATTGGGCTTAAAATTTCATGTGCCAGTTTCTTTAATATTCTTGGATGGAGATTAGCCGGGCCCCACAATTTGGTCCCATTAAACTGACTATTCAATGCAACCATGTGTGTACTGTAATATTCTGCAACTAATCTTGCACTTAAGCACTTTTTCCACGGTGGAAAACCAATTAAAAAACACAGAACACTTAGGTTCAGATTAAAAAAGTCCTTCCATTTGACAACTCCCCATAGTGGAGTTGTACAGCACAGTTCAACTTACATTAAGATGTCTGGTTGCAGTTACATATGTGAGACTAGGACTTGGATAGAGATCTGATCCAGTACCCCTTGCTCTGTGAGTAGTCCTGCTAATTCAATAGCATTCTTTGTGCAAGTAAGAACTACTCAGAACAGTAATCACTACAGGATGGGACCCAAAACGTGCAATCAGTGCTTCATGGATCTGAGCCAATCACCACTGACTCCAATTGGCACTGAATATCACCCTATGTTTGGTTACAGCATACGCCCTTATTCAGGAGTTCTCAACCTGGAGGGGTCACAAACAGGTGTCGGGGCTCTCCCTTCCCACGCCACTAAGTGGGAGAGGGGTCCTGGCTGGCTGGAACAGGGGGTTCCCGGTATGGAAAGGAGGGGTCTTCAAGCATGCACATGGTTGAGACCCACTGCCCTTTTTCACTGGGCCCCCACAGCAGCCATTCCTCACCTTCACAATATTGTGGCTTAAAAATTAGTTCTATTTCTAATAGAACT
Organism: Trachemys scripta elegans; assembly: GCF_013100865.1. Classification (NCBI taxonomy): domain Eukaryota; kingdom Metazoa; phylum Chordata; order Testudines; family Emydidae; genus Trachemys; species Trachemys scripta. The sequence continues at coordinate 8,602,133 of NC_048300.1, read as the reverse complement.
TTACAAGCCACTTTTCAGTGATCCAGCTGATACCATTTAAACTTTGAAATATTAATGCAAGTTTAAAAGCTGCAGGAAAAGGTAACATTCATTTTATCCAGCAAGGTTACCTTGGCAATTTTATGTTTTATAATTTGCTGGCTTCTCAGCACTGATATAACCCATTTTGGGTCATTTCTGTAGAATCTGCATTGTCACGAGACTGAGAGAAGACCATAATGCAAAGCTACAGGGAGCAGCTTTATTATACAAAAAGTATAAAACGTAGGACACCTTGGCAGCCCCAGACAATGCCGTCTAACACACTAATGAGAGAATCCACCAACAGCATACCAGGAATGAATGTCAATGTAATGTGAACATTCACACTCCTACGGTGTTTTTCCTTTGGTTACTTGAATAACACAGGGATTCAGGGCATGCGTTTATTTTTTTCTTTTTAGAACGGAAAAGCAAAAGAAAACTGGGATACTGGACTAGATGGGCTTTGGATCTGATCTGGCAATTCCTGCATTCCTGTCCAGGGCCATAAAATCCCTATGGTCTACCAGGAAAAAGAAAATACAAGGAGACAGAGCAGACTGTAGTTCATGTGATAGCCTAAATTGCCCCATTTGTAAAATGGTGATAATATTTACCTGCCTCACCAGAGTGATTCGAGGGTACGGTCAGATTTGTGGAACATGCTGAAGAAGTGGTTAATTTATGAAGCATTCTGTAACTAGCACAAAAGTTCACCTTAGACCAACCCGAATGACTGGTCAAAAATTTCCCATCAAAACTGTTTTTCAATGGAAAATGGGGTTTTGAGGAAACTTGTTCTGTGGAAAGTTGATTTTTTTGACAGAGGGGTCAAAAACCCAAATGGCTAAAAACACAGCTATTCCAATTTGGATATATGCTCCAGTAGGACCACACAAGAGGTCTAGTTTAGTTGCCTAATGTCCCCATTCTCTATTGGCCAGGTTCCCCAGCCAACCTACATCTCCCATGATACACCAAGGCCAGGGAGGCCTATGATACATTGACCCTGTGAAGCAGTGTAAACCCCATACTGGCACTGAAAGATGAGCTGGAGAGTCCAATTAGGGGACCTGGTTGGGGTGGGCCAGGCCCAAGTGAAGATGAGTGCCAGCTGGGGGAGTAGCTGAGGGGTAGCATAAAGGGAGGAAGCCCAGATAAGGAGGGGCTGCAGGAAGAGAGGGGAAGAACTCTGCAGGTGTAACCCACACACCTCCTAGATGTGGTGTTCTGTCCCATCTAGTGGCACGGAGACCACTTAGAGAGAGATATAAAATGCACTAAGCTCCCGAGGTCCCAGGTTCAAGCCCACCCACTGACCACTGGGGTCTGTCGGTGTTACACAGGCACTCTCTGGTGCGAGAGAGTAGAGGAAAAGCCTAGAGGGGTGCACAGTAAACCCAGGAGAGGGCTGTGGGAGAGGCTGAGGAAGGAAAAAGCCCAGGGAGATAGCAGTGGAGTGGGAGACTGGACAGACAGACTTTGTATGCTCATTACAGGTTCCCTCTGCTAGAACCCACAGGAGCAGGAGGGCCTGTGTTCCCCTATTTGTTCCACTGGAAGAGGTGGTGAGGAAACACCCTGACAGGGGGGATGGGGAGAAGGACTATTGACTTTGGAACTAGGGCTCCAGGGAAGTATTATTCTGCATCAGAATGGGAGGACAACTCTGCTGAGCCTGGGAAGGGGGAAGAGTCTGGAGAAGAGTAAACCGGGGTGAGGAGTTACGCTGATGTGACTTTAGTTTATTAGACCCTTTGTCTCCCCCAGACAGGGTGGGACTAAATATGACCTGGCAGGAGGGAGGAGTCATGAGAAGAAGCAGACCACAGCAGGGATAGAGCAGCTGTCAGCAGAGGTTGCTGGAGAAGGAGAGCCTACTACATTACCCCTAGCCACAAGGGGTGCACCAGCAGTGAGTCCACTCTGACAGCCTCCCTCCATCAGTTTTCAAAATTTTGCACAAAAAACATTAATGGAAAATTTAGACAAAAATTTTCAACCGGGGGGGGGGGGGGGGCGGCGTAGGGGACCTTTTCTGGCACGCTGTACCTCCAATGGTTGTACAGACATGTGTCTTAAGCAAGTCTGTAAGCATTTCAATCACTTAATGGGTCAAATTCTGCTCTAATTTACGCTAGTGTAATTCCAGAGTAACTCCACTGATTGGCATGGCTGAGAGCAGAATTTGGTCCATCGTATTTTCTTTAGAACAAAGTTACCTTCTTCCATAGCCCCTGTTGATATAGGATTTACTGTAATTTGTACTGAGTGAGGTCACTTGTGCAAAGAAGAATTTGGCAGATTTGGAGGGCTGACATTTTAAAGCGATCGAGGGATTTAGACACATCCGCCATTGGAATGAATGGAAAATGCTTCTAAATCCCCTAGATGGCTTTGAAAATCTCAGAGACCTTTTAGAGTAAGAGAAAAGTTCCTGAAGGCTCTTTGAACAAAGACCAAGCTTTAGCTACAAAGACAGAGCCTAGATGAGAATAGGGGGAAATAAGCAAGGTTCTCTCAGAACGAGATCGAAAACTATCTGCCTTGACTACATTTTCCAAAGGGCTTTCTTCACTGGGTGCGAGAGAATAATTGAGATGCAAGATCAAAGCAGGCTCCTCCGTCTCAGCTGAACTTAAGGAAGGACTGTCCCTTCCAAACTGCCAAAGGCAGCAGTCAGCCTTGGAATTGCAGCATTTCCATCTCTGGCAGATCCAAGGGGGGAAAAAAAACCCTTGCAATCTTAGCTGTAACTCATATTCTCACTCAGCCTTATTTCCTTCCTGGGTCTTATTAAATCTCCAGGCATTCATTCAAAAGCTCCTTGTAATGAAGGGGTTTTAGTTTCAAACAGTCACTGCTATTACTAATATATGCATTTAACCCTTCCGGGCTGTAGCAGGGTAACATGAAAATCCAGCCCAGTTTATACTGGGACATCGGAAGGGGCCAGTATGGCAAGAATGTAGGGAGGGGACTCTTGTTGACTTTCCTGCCAAAAGGAGGGGTGGGACTAGAGGGGATGCTGGGTGAGGCCTACAAACACTAGATTCACACAAGGAAAGAAACTTTCCTCCCCGGCAGGAGCTGCCCTCCCCTGGGTCACTGTCCCCTTTGTACGGCTGCATTACCCTATGTAAAACGCCAGGCACACCAACAGCACTGGCACATAGGGCCAAGTTGCTCCCTCTGCCAGATCTCTGCTTGGTGGGGAAGGAAAATGGACAAGGGGGAAAGCCACTTCTGTGACATCATTTACCCCCCGTTTTTCTAATCTCACGGGCTTGGTGGGATGCTCCTTACAGCATCATCCCCCTTCTGGTCCCATAGGAAATCTGCGTGGGGGGAAACCACGATGCTGACCCCATCAGCATGAACTTACTCTGGTTTTGCACTGCAGAATGCCCCCAGCCCCTTGAAGTAGACTTCCAGCTCCAGCAGCCAGAACTGTAGCCCCAAGCAGCATAGAACAGAACCTCTGTCCATCCCTGTATCTCAGCAAGCCTTGGGGATCTCCAAATAACACAATGCCGTTGGGTGGGTCATCGGCCACAAGGATTGAATCCTGGACTCTCTGGACCTAAAAGCAGGAGCCTGTACAGCCTGAGCTAAAAAGACCCAGATCTATGAGCTAGAGCAGATTCATAAACCTCCTTGTGGTCCTGCCATGAGAGGGGGACAGAGCAAACCTGGGCTACACCGGGGCATGGGGACCAAATTTTCTGATACCTCTGAACACCTTGCTGGCAGAAGGGGACAATGGAAATTCCACCAGCCCTGTCCCCTAGCTGGGAGTTGTGTGCACAGAGAACACTATGGCCCTATGTTTGTAAAGCACGTTTTAGATGCCTGGATGGAAGATGCATGAAAAATATTTACTAACAGGGATACATGGGTGTTGGAAAACAATTACATAAAAAGTTACATAGGAAATCAGCATCTAAAATGTAACGTAGCTGTAGAGGAGAGGATATATTTCAGCTAAAGCAACCTGTATCCTGCCTAAGGTGCTTGATCGAGATGGAACTTCTATCCATGCTCAGTGTACATGGAAAATATTTCCTATAATCATTGTTTTTACATTATAATAATTGTTTTAAATTATTTTTTTACCCAGAAAAAAAATGAAATATTGAAAGAAGTAGACAGCATCTAAATAACATTGACGATTGTTCCTTAAGTTACTTGGTTTTGTAAATAATATCTAATTAGTTTTGATTCATTTTATTATTGAGGTTTTTTAACTTCTACAGTAGGACATTGTAGTAGAGATTTTAATTTCCTGTTTCCCTTCCCCGAATTCTATGTTTCCATCCCATCTAGCTCCTTTATATTGATGCTTGAACTCTTTACCTCAAGCAACAGTATTGCTGAAGGATAAGGAGCCATGTTACCAATCGGATTTCTTAGAGAAAAGTCTCCCTGCAAGAACATCCTGTCCTTTAGATTATAATCACATGAAGTAAATGGCTTTCTTGGTTCCCACTCATCAGCACTTGGATGAGGAGCTGCTGGCTAATGCTGTACCCAGGCGAGATTGAGGTGACGTTGCTAGGGAGACAAAACACTTCAAAAGATTTGCCTCTTTTATCAAATCCACCACAATTTGGGAGCATCTGCTCCAGGATAGTTCACTTGGCCCTCAGCCTCGGGGTCCTTTAGGCCTCCTCATTGTAACCAGGTGCCCAAGTAATTCTGGCAGCAAAAATACACTTGTTTCCACCTGCAACCAGCCACAATATGGCACCTTATCTTACCAGATACACCAGGCTATGGGGATCCAGGCACTCGGGCTTCCAGTTCTGGTTGTTGTGACTCATATCTAGAAAGAAAGCCACACATCCTGGAAGAGTCTCCAGATGGTTCAAAACACCAATAACAATCTGGACAGACTTTGGATAAAACGTATTAGGGTCACGCTCTAGAAGAAACAGAATCAACTACATTTACTAAGCCAAATCATTGCCTTATGTGAAGAAATAATAACCAACTAGGGATATAGGCCTTGCCCTGAGGAGTTTATAATCCAATTAAAATGATTTAAAAACAAAAACAACTTGCAGACAAGGGTCCTGATGCTGCATAGGGGATCAGTGTGGGTGGGCCCTTCCATCTGCAGAGAGTCCCGTTGAGTTCAGTTGATTCTCTGCTCCTTTTCTCAGAGGTAAATTCCCTTCTGGGATCTACCATACTCCAAAGGCCAGCCAGGCCTGATCAGAAGAGGAAATTTGCAATCCCTTTACTTCAGATTATTAGAATCACAGGATGTTCAGCATAGACAAAAAAGGACATGGGCAGTGTGGAAATGCAGTGCAAAGGGAAAAGGAATAAAACATTTAAAATACAGCCTAAAAAGCAGAACTATAGTAGGAACTTCCTACTCTAAACACAAAATAAGAATTCTATTTATAAAATGGTGTAACCCAGGGAACAGTTTCTAATGCTGCTCCAGGGCAGGGACTGCCTCTTTGGCCATTTCTGTACTGCGTGTGAGGAGGTGGTGTTGCACCTGAAGAGCTACAGCAATGCAATCCCCCAGCATTTTACTGTCATTAATTATCAGTGTTGCAATAGCATCTAGGAGTCCTTGTCATGGACCAGTACTCTGTCGTGCGAGGGACTCGACAAACACAGAACAAAAGGATGATCATACATGCACTGCACTGATATAAGACCAAACTCTTGGGAGATGGATACTAAATTCTTGAGGCCTTCTTACGTTCTCCGTTGCCTTCTGTAATATCTAACAACGGTGGGTCAAGGAGACATGACCATACTGGTCTGAGGACTTTATGTATACTGCAAACTCATGCATCAATCTTCTGTAAACAAACATCTTTAACTGCTTTAATGTTCCTGCCCTATTACTTTCCATCTCCACTAGTGCTCTGGAGGTGGGAGAGCAGCCCATAAAGAACTGAACAAAGTCATGTTCTCCATCATTTATTTACAGTATTTATTCCTCCTTACACAGACAGCCAGTGCTCACTCACCGGTCTGGAGAGATAAACTAATGTTGGCATATACTTGTACAAAATCACCTCACAGCCACATTAAAAGCAATCACCATAATGGAATCACGGCAGTCTAAATTACATTAGGGTGCTGCAATTGTACTGTGTGGGACAAACACAGATAGGTTATAATGAGAGGTGCTGGAGTGACAGGTCAAATAAATATAAAGAAGAAATGGCCCGAAGGGTCTGTTGAACCCATACTGTGATGCAAAATAAGATTAAAAGATCCAAAACATGCCCAATGGCAGACACAGTGCTGTGTACCTATTGCAGGGTAGAAAAATTGGCAGTATATATACATATCTACTGTACCCCAGCTCCTGGCATTGCATGCAGGTGTCCTCTGTGTTGTCAACCTCAAGCATTCAAAAAAATCATGAGTCAGATCCACGAAAAATCAGGAGATTTGGGTTTTTTAAATACAATAAATTGCAGGTCTTTGTATTTGCCTTCTGGTTTTGGAGCCTTTAACGGTCACATTTTTCAGCTTTTCTTTGCAACCCTGAGGGCTAGAAGTATATATACCTCGACCCCAATATAACGCGACCCGGTATAACACGAATTCGGATACAACGCGGTAAAGCAGTGCTCCGGGGGGGCGGGGCTGTGCACTCCAGCAGATCAAAGCAAGTTCGATATAACGCGGTTTTACCTATAACGTGGTAAGATTTTTTGGTTCCCGAGGACAGCGTTCTATCGGGGTAGAGGTGTATATATAAAATAAATTGTGAGAATTGTAGCTTTAATCACATAACTCCTGGAGCTGGGCTTTAAGAAACTCCACACACACACACACCCCCACACACACAAACATTGTGAGTGTCACAACAAAATCACAAGATTTGGCCACACCGTATCCTAAAAGCTTCTAGGAGCGTTTGCACAGGATTTACTTTCTTTTTTCAATGAACTCTAACTGCAGTTTTATATCTTGACACTTTATGGAGACAATTAATTCCCACTATGGGACATTCACTAATCCTTTCGCTCCCTACTAATCGCGATCTCATAGATTTTCTTCTTTCTCCGCCTCACTTTTATGGTCGTTTGACCTTTTTCCAGCATTAAAGGATTTTCTTCATATATTAACTCTGCCATTTCAGAATTCATACCCTCTATCTAAATATTCATAACCCAGAGCTACCTGCAACAGATCCACTTTTGAAAATATGACAAACAGCATATACCAAAGGCTAGAATTGAACTGAATACCAGTCGCAAACTCAGATAAGACACAATCCACGTTTTGTTGAAAATGCCTTATTCAGTGCAGCAGGTCTTTAAAAGCAAAGACAATGAAACTGTGGTGTTTCCTTAAACACAAAATAAATAATAGTTGATAACTTAGGAACCAGCTCAGAGATGCAAAACAAATACAAAATAGTACAGTGCCAGAGACAAATTATATCTAGGATTTCCAGTGTATATTTTTTGGCAAACTATGTAAATAGATACATGCTATTTTGAGAGCCCTCTAGTGGAAGTTCCCACACCCAGAAGCCATAACAGGAAGGTTGATGTGTTTGGAAAATCGATGAAGTGTGAACAAAAGGGTAGAGTTGGAGACAAGACAGTGAAAACTGCAAAGGAAAGGAATTCTGCAGGGAAAGGGAAAAGATAGCAGAAAAAATGACCCCGATAGGCAGAGTTATAGAAAAGGAAAACAGCAAAGACTTGGAATCCTATCTGCAGTGGTTGGCATACTAAAGGACTGTTCCCCCTGTCAGTTACATCACTAGCAACCAACAGTGTTCCTAGTAGTAAGAGATCTCCAAGCTTATGGGTTTCTAAAGACCTTAGAAACGCTCAGCAAAGTCAATGGAAGTACTTCCACTGTCTTCAATCATGGCCCAACAGACAAAATCAAACGTTGAGCTCATTGGGATGTTCACGAGCTACTTTGACCCAAATCATAGATTCTGTTCAGTGTTTCTGATTTCGATGCCAAAATTGGAAAGAAGATCAAGTGCCTTCATATTCCATGGTGCATGAATTACAACTGGTATAAACCAGCATTGCTCCATTGAAATCAATTAAGTGTACAAGAACCTGTTAATCAATGGAGCTATGCTGACTCATGCTAACTGGGGATTTGGCTCACAAGTTGCAAATTATGAGTGTGGAATGTTTATCAGTGAAGCTCCCAGAAACAGAAGTGTGTGTAGATTGCTAAGCAAAATTAGTCCAAAAACAGTTATCTAGAAAAAGAGACTAGACTTACCAGTCTGCCCAAGGAAAATTCTTTGGCACCGGTAGGGAAAAATCACCATGCAACCTGGTGTGGATAGGATACAGTGAAACCAAAAACTTTTGCTAAAAATCCTTTAGCAATGGAGGCCCAAGATATGCTCTTATGATATGTGAGACCTAAATGATTCAATAAGGCCCCTGGACTCTAGGGCACTCTGGAAATTGGACAATATATACCTCCAGACCAGTGGCACCGCTCTGGGCACCCGCATGGCCCCACAATATGCCAACATTTTTATGGCTGACCTGGAACAACGCTTCCTCAGCTCTCATCCACTCATGCCCCTTCTCTATCTATGCTACATTGATGACGACATCATTATCTGGACCCATGGGAAGGAGACTCTGGAAGAATTCCACCACGATTTCAACAGCTTCCACCCCACTATCAACCTCAGACTGGACCAATCTACAAGGGAGGTCCACTTCTTAGACACCACGGTACAAATAAGTGACGGTCACGTTAACAACATCCTATACCGAAAACCCACCGACTGCTATGCCTACCTTCATGCCTCCAGCTTCCACCCCGGACACACCACACGATCCATCGTCTACAGCCAAGCGCTGAGGTACAACCGCATCTGTTCCAACCCCTCAGACAGAGACCAACACCTACAAGATCTTCATCAACCATTCTCAAAACTACGATACCCGCATGAGGAAATAAGGAAACAAATAAACAGAGCCAGACATGTACCCAGAAGCCTCCTGCTGCAAGACAAGCCCAAGAAATAAACCAACAGAACTCCACTGGCCATCACCTACATTCCTCAGCTAAAACCTCTCCAATGCATTATCAGCGATCTACAACCCATCCTGGACAATGATCCCTCACTTTCACAGACCTTGGGAGGCAGGCCAGTCCTCGCCCATAGACAACCGGCCAACCTTAAGCATATTCTCACCAGCAACCACACACCGCACCATAGTCACTCTAACTCAGGAACCAGTCCATGCAACAAACCTTGATGCCAACTCTGCCCACATATCTACACCAGCGACACGATCACAGGACCTAACCAGATCAGCCACAACATCACCAGTTCATTCACTTGCACGTCCACCAATGTAATATATGCCATCATGTGCCAGCAATGCCCCTCTGCTATGTACATCAGCCAAACTGGACAATCCCTACGTAAAGGGATAAATGGACAAGTCAGATATTAGGAATGGCAATATACAAAAACCTGTAGGAGAATACTTCAACCTCCCTGGCCACACACTAGCAGATGTAAAGGTAGCCATCCTGCAACAAAAAAAATTCAGGACCAGACTCCAAAGAGAAACTGCTGCACTTCAGTTCATTTGCAAATTTGACACCATCAGATCAGGATTAAACAAAGACTGTGAATGGCTAGCCAACTCCAAAAGCAGTTTCTCCTCCCTTGGTGTTCACACCTCAACTGCTAGAAGGGGGGGGGGGGGCTTATCCTCCCTGATTGAACTAACCTCATTATCTCTAGACTGATTCTTGTCTGCATATTTATACCTGTCTCTGGAAATTTCCACCACATGCGTCTGATGAAGTGGGTATTCACCCATGAAAGCTCGTGCTCCAATACTTCTGTTAGTCTATAAGGTGCCACAGGACTCTTTGTCGCTTTTTACTGGAAATTGTGTCACCTTCATTTAAATTTTAAAGTTTGTGTTTTACTGAATTCATTATTGAAATGACTATTACATCCAATACTGAACCTCTGCCCTGTGTTATTTATTCTGGTGATAAATTCCATTTATTTCACGCTGTCCCACGTTTTCAGCTGCCCACGTGTTGCAGAGTTTTGCACTGACAGTGCATGACTCGCAATTCATGGATTCTAAATACAACCAGAATCTGAACCAGGGCTTTGTCACATCCTTAAAAACTAGTGTGAACATTACATTGTACTAGCCTAGACCATGAGAGTATTTACTACTCCTATTCCCAACCCCACATCCTATCATCTTTCCTCTGGCCAAGGAGGGCTTGATAAAGAGCCAACAAAGTGCTTTAAGAAGTTGGCCAAAGAGTTCATCAGAGAAAGGTGCGGATATTTGTATTCCAGTAGCACCCAGAGATCCCATTCTGCTAGGTGCTGTTCAGCCAAACCGAGACTCTCTGCGGCAGGGACTAACTTCACAAAGCACAGGGAGGGGACGAGACACCTTATCCGCTAGGCTACAGCCCACGCTCAAGAGTCTCCTTTCTACTGGGCTCTCCTCATCCAGCCCCCTTTCCCCTCAGGAGCAGGGAAATCAAGCTAGTGGGCCCCACAGGGAGATCCATTTACATTAGCCTGATATGCTGCTAGGGGGCAGTCAACCTTCTTTTAAATCACTGACCATCCATTTAGCAGCCCCCAAAAAGTATCCTCAGGAAGGGGATGCTTGTGACAGACACACCGTCAAAGATGTAAGTGGCCCGATTCTCCATTCTGGGTCACCTGTTCTGTCATAGCTCAACTGAAATCAGTGGAGCTGCACCAGCATAACATCAGTGTCACTGAGTGAAGACTCAGGCCCAGGAAACCACTGAAGCAGCTGTCCTCGCTGGGACACCATCTTGTAATGCTTTTTTGTGGGGTGGAGAAACAGGAGGAAGAGACAGAAGGTGTCTCTGTGAAAGCAGCCGGCAGACATCTTCCTCCTGTTGGATGTACAGCACAATTCCAGCAGCACAGCACAACTGCAGGTCCGTAAACGTCGTTAATCCCTGCTGTAGCTCAGTAAAAAACACGCCCCCTTTCAAAATCAGAGCCGGGGCATGCACAGAGGATGGAAAGGTACAAAGCTAAGTTACAGGGGCGGGGGGCTACTGCGAGTTCATCTTCATACCAGGCTGTGAGCCTTGCCCCTGGGCTCAGAGGCAGAGCACAGGAGGATTTCGGCTTTCGATCATTCAGTAGCTGGGCTAAGATTGGAGCTGGTCGGGAGCCACAATTTCTGTTCCATGGAAATTCCGACATTGCACAGTTTGCACCGGGGACTGCAGTGACTGGGTTTTTATAACCCCAATGCTACAATCTAACTATAAACACACACAAAACATGCTCTTCTAGAGTACGAATTCTCTGCCACACCTCTCTTCACATCCAAAGGAAATGATGAATGCAAAATCAAGAGCTTTCAGTTTATTGGCTAGGCTCTCATTATCGGGAATGACATGACTGTTGTGACTCAGTAACAGTCTGGTTCCGGGTTCGCCCTTACTCCGGGATGGGAGGGGAATAGTCTGAGCCAGCTATGCGGCTGGCCCGGATTACCTCCCTTAGCACAAAAGCACAACTGCACTGGCTGCTGCGACAGAATGGCAGAGAAAAGGCTCCACACACTTCTCACCCTTGTGTGGAAAGAAGAGCTGATGCCCACAATGCAGGGAATCCGTGCCAAGGAACAAAGGGGATTCTTACACCTATTTACTCCCATGCATAGGAGCAGAATGCAGGTGACAATCTGGCCCGACTGGAGCAGACCATTGGCCCCAAAATATGTATTTGAAAATCAGAGCCACAAAAGGCCAAATGAAGCACTCTGCAGGAGGCCAAGGGGCTGATCCCACATTCCTGTTGCATCCAAAACTCTTACTGGCTTCAGTGGGAGTTCGGAGTGTGCAAGGAATTAATTAGGCAGATATATCTAGCACAGTCCTCCTGTGCCATTAGAATATAAAGTCTGTGTTTAGTACTTGGAAACCGATTCATTTTCCTGGAGTGGGATCACGGGCGGTTTGAATGCAGTAAGTGCCCAGTCCTGGGAGGAGCCGAGCCCCCCAACCCCCCGTGAAATTAAATGGGAACTGTGGGTGCTCAGCAACCTTACTGGATTGGGCTCCATGGGCCTGATCCAGATCCAATGTCAAGAGGAAGGATAGTCAAAGAAAAATCTTTGGAACCCGCTCTTTCTAAATCTCCTTCTCACTTCTAAAAACAATCCATGGCGGCTTTTCCTCCTTAGACTGCATCTAGAATAAGAGATCTGCTTCTCTTCCTCTGGGTTTATTTTTAGTTGAATGTTCTGTAGAACACATTCTTGAAAAATTAATTACAGATGGCTACAGGGACACGCCACCCTCCATCTAGCTGGCGATCTCAGGTTTTCTGTGTCGCACGGCTTAATTTACTTGTATTAATTTTATATAAGCCACGATTTAGCTTTGCTACTTCATTTAATATTTCATGCAATTGCACCACTTTGCTAACAGACACTACAAAACAAAACTGTCTAGAGCGTCCACGGCTGTGAAGCCCATGTGGCTTCATTAATCTCGTCATAGCAATGCTAATTTACTCCAGCTGAGGATCCGGCCCATTGTACCAAGGTGTGTACATACACATTAAGATTTGAAATATTTCAGAATCACTCCAACGAGCTTTGAAGAGGGAGATTTTTTTTTTTTTAAATTGTACCTGAGGGATGCTTTGGTCGAGGATGGAGTGAGTGCACTGGGAATAAACATAATAATGATTAATTGGAAGCACAATTTCACATCAAGCCTGAAACCTGAAAATCAACACACTCATCTTAAAACAAAAACAGAAAACCCCCCAGCTGTGTGAGTATCTTCTTTTTCCTGGAAAACGACTAAAACTACCACCTCAACAAGGGATCAAACACGGACGTAAGGAATAGCCAGAGATCTAATGAATTCTAAAAATTCTGAAGGAATTTTGACTCTCATGCTTCAGAATTTAAGCCAGCCTCTGACTAGCAGAAATCAGGCTGAGACCTAATGCGGGGGGGGAGGGCAGATTATCCCACATCTGCCTACTGGAGAGGATACTTATACTTTTCTCTGGAGAATTAGATGCTGGTCGCTGTCAGAGACAGACTATGGACCAGATGGACCTTGGGGCTGATCCAGTCTGTACCACATGGAACATAGCACTTGCCAGATTAGAGTCCATGCTCCCAACTCCACTCCGACTGTGTCCGAGAACCCACCTGCAACAACGTAAGGACCTACAATTGCAGTCCCCAATTTTAAAAACGGGTGGAAAAAAAATCAATAAAAACGGAAAATGAAGGGTAGCAGGTGAGGCGAAGGGGAGGGGGTGCCTGGTACTCCCAGGATGCAGCGGGTGGGCCCAGGGGGCGGGGGGTGTAACCTGCAATATAGCGGTGGAGGAAGGCATCTCCCTGCAGGCCTGCTGCTACTGCAGTTGGGCAGTTTTGGCTGCCAGGACAAGGCTCTTTTCCTGTCTCACCCCCCACGGTGCAGAGAAAGCGGATGGGGCTGTGCTCAGGAGGGGAACAGAAGGCTGCCCCTCAGCCATACAGCCCCTTGCTGACCCCCTGCAGCACAGCTCCATTTGCTTCGCCTGTAAAAAATTCCCAGGTACAAAAAAGCCAAAATCTGGAGGGGAGGAGGGGGAACAGTGAAACCCAAATCCTGGCTTTTTCAAAATCCAGAATTTTTCAGATGGGGAAAAAAAAAAAAATCAGCAAATCCCAGTAATGAACGGCCTTACAACAGCGCTAATCACCAGACATTCTTCATATTCAAAGGCTTGGCCCAGTTCAGGGGGGCCAAGTCATGTCTACACTCAAACAACATAATCAAGCTCTGTAGCAGTGGTTTTCAACCTTTTTTCATTTGGGGACCCCTACAAAGTTTTGAATGGAGATGGGGGCTCCGTTGGAAATCTTAGGGACAGTCTGCGGACCCCCAGGGGTCCACAGGTTGAAAACCACGGTTCTAAAGCATTGTCGTTCTCACTGGATCTGCTGACACGGCTGTAATGTAGACACAGACTAAAACTCTATTCCAAAACCCACAAAAATACTTCACCGGCATTTGACAGGAACAACATTATGTAGAAAACTACATACTATAAGCTAAGCAGTGAACAATCAAGTCTCCTCTGGCAAAATTTCCAGATCAGGATCTTTGGCTGGAGTAAACTGATGTAGCTCCACTGAGATCAGTTGAGCTCCACAGATTTGCAACAGCTGAGGATCTGGGCCTTCTGGCAGAAATGTATAGATGTTAATTTTCCTCCTCCACCACCAGTACCTGAAGTTTAATTGTACCTCCATTTGATACATTTCTAATAGATCAGAAGTCAGTAATATTGATCACTAGAGGGCAGCAGAAATCAAACTACCATTCCTTAACTTAGTATTCTAAACGCTAACATCCGATACTGGGTTATTTCACTTAGGAGTTGTCTTTTTTTTTTTTCATAAGAGTACAAAGTGTATGTATATAAATCCCTCCCGATCAAGCCAAACATCAGAACGTGCGTGGCAGGCAGATATTTTGATTATTATTTTTTATTAATTTTTGCATGCACAAGTGTGCATCTACCTTTGCACACAGTAACAATGATTGTGCAGATGCATGGGCATTTAGGCTTCTAAATTCCCATTTGCACATCTAAGCTCTGCATGGAACTGTGGCAACTGTGCATGTAAATGGGCCTCCTATTTTAGCTAAAATTTGGCTCTGCATGGATAACATGACTGGAGAAAACCTGTTTTAGACTTACAGGGTATGTACAGACTCATCTAATGAGCTTTTATATAAAGCCTGTGGTCTTTGACATGACACTTCCTCCTTAATGAATGCAGCGAGTTAAAACGTGTTCTAGAAGTTCCATTTCTCCTGGTAGTTAGGTAACCAAGCTGGGTTTTTCTTTAATGTACAGGATAAAGAATGAATACATTGAATTTTATATTGCCATGAACTTCTGAGTGGCCTCTCAAGGGCTAGCACTGACCCTCGTGGCTTGACGATATTAAAAAGTACACCCTGTTCCTTTAATGTTCAACATTCCACAACAGCACGCGTGCATAACCCAAGTACAAGAAAAAAACGACAGCATGTAAAACCATTTCTTCTCATCACATACATGACACAGCTCTACTGGAAAAGATGGAAGAGGCTCTTAAAAGGCAAAGAGAGCAGTAAACAGAACAGTTAGGGACTAATCAGAATAAATATGCATCGATATGGGCATGTTTCATTTCAGATACTAATTAAAAAAATATCGTAACCAGTGCAAAACAGAGCAGGGAGAGGCGGGTAACTGAAGGGTGCTGTCTCCACAGTTATTTTTAGCGTGGTCGCATGAGCCTGAGTCTGTGGACCTGGTCTTGGAACTGACTGCTGCAGGCTGTGTAGACATACCCGGGGTGGGCAGGGAGGGAAGCATCTGGGGTAGCCTGTGAAGGGTCTTGTTCCCAGGAACAGCTTTCAGATTCTCAGCCTTCTTACATCACAGGGTGCATCTGTGCATAGGGCCAGAGCCTCAGCATGTGTCCAACTACACTGCTCCTCTGAAGCCAAATTTAAACCAGATGATGATCCAGCCCTTAAGACTCTTTTGGACTCTGACCTCAGCTCCGGTCACATCACCAACATTCCCCTTCTTCCTCCCCTTCTTAATTCCCTCCTCTCCTACTCCCTTGCTCCACTGACATCATCTCTTCCCTACAATGTCTCCTTTCCTTTCCACCTTTTTCCCACCTACCCACCCCACCCCTCCAAAGTCATCACTTGTAACAATTTTCATAAACCCTCCACAGAATGAATTAGAGATGAATAAGGCTACCGTTTTGTCACCGAGGTCGCGGAAGTCACGGAATCCGTGACTTCCAAAGACCTCCGTGACTTCAGCTCTGGTGGCTGGGAGTTGCAGGGTCCTGCCACCTCCAGCAGCAGGGAGCTGCAAGGTACCCCCATCGCCTGAGGCAGCAGACCCCCACGCTCTCAGCCGCCATGGGCAGCAGGATACCCCACAGCTCCCAGCCACCGCAGGTAGGGAGGGGTACCCCGCAGCTCCCCAGCCGCTGCCATAGGGAAAGAGGGGGACTCCTGCAGCGGATGGCTGCCGTGAGGGGCAGGGGGAGCCCTGCAGCTCCCCACTGCGGTGGTGGCAAGGGGATTCCCACAGTTCCCTGCCGCTAAGAAGGGGGCAGGGGGACCCCGCAGCTCCACTCCATCGCTGGAGGCAGAGGGACTCTGGAGCTCTGAGCCCCCATGGGTGGTGGGAGCCCCAGAGCTCCCAGCCACCCTACAGCTGCCCGGTCCCTTCCCACTTTGTCATGGCTATTTTTAGTAAAAGTCAGGGACAGGTCATGGGCTTCCATGAATTTTTCTTTATTGCCCGTGACCTGTCCGTGACTTTTACTAAAAATAGCCATGACAAAATCTTAGCCTTAGAGAGGAGCCAACTTTCCCCATGATCCTTCGCTTGGATGCTGTATCCCCTTTCTCGCACCCTTTATTTTTTAAGACTGCAGGGCTCTTAAGGGCAAGATCCATGTCTTCCTCTGTGTCCGAACAGCACTTAGCACATGCTGGATGCTACCATAATGCAGACAACAGCAGCAAATAAAGGAACAGAATATAGGTTTCGTTAAAAAAAAACAAACCTCAGCAAAATCGAAATATGAATTTAAATATTTTAAGACCTTTTTAGAAACTTGAAATGATAAAACAATTTGCCTGGATTTAAAACAATCCCCAACAAAGCCAGTATCCCAAACCCTGCTAGGATACGAGTAATGCAGATTAGAAATGTTATAAACACAGTCATTTCGTTTTCTTTTCTGAGCCGAGCAAAAAAAAAAAAAAAAAAGCAAAAAAAGATGCAAAGTACAATTTTCATCAGCTTTAATATTCTAAGGTCCATTGCTGTATAAACAAGGAAATTTTGAGAGTGTGTGTTTAAATATGCTCTTTCTGATCTACCAATGTCCCTTTAACTTCATTACAAAATTCAGTTTACTGCTGGCTATGCTGTATCTTTGTTACAGCAGGAGAATGCTGCTAATGAATCATAAATCACTAATTCGCACGTACTTTAGTGTTTATTACCATTTCCATGCGACTGGGAGCACTGTTTTGTTGATTCAACAGTCTAATGGAGTTACCCAACTACTATGATGCAACATTTCCCTTCCAACAAAATGATATATCCTCCCTCTGTTATACACACTTTTAATTGTTCCTAGGTTACACTAAGGATACATAAATATTTATTCGCGATGCCTGAAGGCTGAATGACATGCCTTCTGGTCAATATCAATCCAGGACAGGAGGAATGCCAGAAAAATATTACTTTGTCTCCATCTACATCTCCACTAAGAAAAGTTGTTATGTCTGAGAGACAGTGACTCCTGCTGGCTGTACTTCTGTGTGCCGAAAAATTAACATTGGAGCAAGCGAGACCACTGTCCTTGTCAAACTACAAATGGCATTTAAAACAGAGTTCGAAAAATTACCTGTCATTCCCACTGCCTAAACCATAGGAGCCGATCTCCAAGTCGAAACGCTTTATAGTACAGGTTAGAACAAATCGCTGCTCTGAACTTCAATCTTACAAGCTGGCGTGCTACCACCGCTTATCATGCTGATCAATATGCTCTCATTGTTTCCTTCCGCTCCCCTCTCTGTCTGTATCCATCTGTTGTCTCTTGTCTCATACTTAGATGGTAAGCTCACTGGGGCAGTGACCATCTTTTTGTTCTGTGTTTGTACAGCACCTAACACAGTGGGGTCATGGTCCATGACTGGGGCCCCTAGGTGCCACTGCAATACAAATAAATAATAAGTCGTCGTCACTGGAACACTTTTCACTATTTCATGAGGGGAGGAAACAAGAGCTAGGATTGTAACTCTAAGATTCTTTGGTATGATTTAATTCTCTAAGAAAGTTCCCCTTAGATGTAGGGTTTGGTTTTCAGTGCAGTTATGTTTTCTGTAGCCAAGATGACTGAGGGTACGACTACATTGCAAAAAAACCAACCAACCAAACCCCGATTCAGGGCTGAAAGTAGCAGTGTAGACATTCCTGCTTGGGCTGAACACCAGGCTATGAAACCCGGCGAGGGGGGTTGGTCTCAGAGCCTGGGCTCCAGGCTGAGCGGGAACATCTGTACTGCTATTTTTAGCCCCGGTGTACTGCAAACCTATAGCGCTCAAGTCAGTTGACTCGGGCTCTGAGACTTGCTGCTGCGGGTTGTTTTTCTGCAGTGCTGACTTACAAAGGACTTATGTAAGCCTAAACAACCTAGATTAGAAAGCAGAGTCTCCTTTTGAAACGTTAATGATTTTATAGATGTGCACAGGTGAATGTGCATGTAAAACGTTGATGCTGTTCCATACAGCAGGCACCCAGATATTTGGAGCAGCATTGTTTTATATAGACGCAATTGTATAGAAAACGACACTCAAATAAGTATTTGTTTAGATTGCAAGTTCTTCGGATCAGGGCTGTCTTATTATGTGTAGTCAGTGTCCATCACTGTTTGGCTCTAGTCAGCGCTTCTAGGTGCAATTGTCATGTGAATAAAAGAAGAAGAATCTGGGGCCTGATCTTTCATTCTCTGCAAAACCCAAAGCACCCACTGAAGTCAGCGGGTGTTGTACGTGAACAAAGATGCGGGATCTGGCCTCTACTGCCGAAAAACACAACATGAAGTTTCACGTTTGAGCAGTTTGTCTTTTCATGTGTCATGGCTGGCTGATTAGCTGTAAACTCCATGCTCCTCAAACCAGTCTCAGGACTGCAGAGTAATCACACGTTCCTCCTACACCCCAACATTAATCACCAACACAATTAACTCAAATAGCACCAACCCTTGCTGGAGAAGAATAGGACCTGAGCAAATAGCTCATGATACACACACCCATCACAGGGATTGCCCACAAATCCCAGCACTTGTGGATACACCTATAAAGGCTTACAGAAAACCTGTGACACACTCTGTCTAAAACAAACCAACCCCAGCCTATCACATTGTCAGAGGAATTCCTCTGTTAAAGCCAAGAGAGATTCATTTGGCATATTTTCACTAGCAACAAGGAAATACATCATGACACTATGACGCACAAGTGGACACTTTACCATTACCAAGATCTGAAGTTAATCAAGGCTCAAATTAGAACAGGAATATTGATTGGACAAATCTACTATAACCACTAGGTCACGTAGCCTCCTCCAGTGCTCCTACTGTCAACAGACAAAACACAGCAATGGCTGGAATCCCTGTCACAGATGAATGCTATTTTACCTGAGACAAAATCCTGGAATTGTCAGACTGGAAACTGAAGGAAACTGCCCAGGCCTCATATGCTAGTAACACCACAGTAGGCTAGGTTCATTGGGTGCTTATCCTCTGTCTGTGCAATATAGTGAGCGATCAGTAGGGTGCTGATGTCTAAATGTTACCATCCCTGGTAGTTTGCTCAGCCCATAAGCAAGTATCTTGTGTCAGGAACACGAGGAAGAGGAGTTAAACACCTCCTTTTAACTATTTAAATCTCCAAAGTGAACAGAAATTTCACAGGGATTTTGCTAAAGCTTTGCCTGCAAACAGAAGAAATATTTTTTTTCTTTTAAAAAAGTATTTGCAAACCTCTTTGCAAATGACTTCCCAACCTTATCTAGTTTTATTTTAATCCAGGCTTTTTAATCCAACTGCCACAAGCCTTCGTAACCCTTGGTGCATCAGGACTGAATAGGTGATGAAAGTGGGGAGGTTGGATTTAAAATTCCAGAAAGGAGCGAAGGCTAAATACAAACATATCCAGCTTTGCCCCGTGTGTCACTCCTGCTGATGATGACAGCAGCAGCAAAAGCCGCGCACAAAGGAAGACTGTTCTAGTGGGTCTTAAATCAAAAAATTATTTTAACTGGAAATATTTAAAAGTAGCAAACAACATAGTAGCACCACTTAGTTCACAAGTAAAGCGATTCCCCCGTCACAAACTTCCCCTCACAAACTTTTAAGTCGGAGGGGATGGGTTGGGGGGAACCTGGATCACATGAATCAATAACGTCAGGCTGGATCACATGATGTAATATATTACTGCCCATTCTTCTGACACCAGCATCTTGTTCTAACATCAGTGCTCCCCTTCCGCCGCAACATGGCAACTGACACGGGCTGGCAAGTTGGCTTCGCAGTGGTGGAGAAAACAGTGAGATGAATCTGGGGATAGTCTATGCGGGTCAAAAAATGGGTTTGCTGTTTTTTTCCGCTGTGGAAAATTTCAACTTTTCAGCAAGAAAACTGAAAACCAAAAATTCTCAGCCAAATAATGAAGAGAAAACTGAAATTTTTGATTCAGAAATGTTGCCATGCTGCCCCATGGTAGTTGTAATTCAGGTACCTCATAACACCATTCTTCTTTATGGGCTGGGCTCCCTGGCTGGACTACATCTCCCATGATGCACCACATTCTCCCTTCTTGCTGAGATGCCACAGTGCATCACAGCAATCACATAGCCACAGTGCATCATGAGACATTTAGTCCCTTGGGGAGCTTGGCACATAGAGGCGAATGGGACATTACATACCCAAAAAGTACAACCAACTCCCATTAATAGGGTTACCATACGTCCGTTTTTTCCCAGACATGTCCGGCTTTTTGGTAATCAACCCCCCGTCCAGGGGGAATTGCCAAAAAGCCGAACATGTCCGGGAAAATACCAGCCGAGCACTTCCCCTCCTGGGCTCCGGTGGCGCAGAATCCGGAGGCACGGGGGCTGCCCGAAGCTGGTAGCGCTCGGACAGCTCGGCTCTTAAACAGAGCTGAAGACTCAGGGGAGGAGCACAGCAGCCGGATCCCGGGAGGGGAAGTGCCCGGCCGGGGGCGCAGGGTCCGGAGGCATAGGGGCTGCCCGAAGCCTGAGCGCTACCGGCTTCACGGTTTGCCAGGCAGCCTCCAGACCCTATGCCTCCAGCTGGGCGCTTCCCCTCCCAGGCTCCAGCTGCGCTGGGGAAGCGCCGGCCAGGGGCGCAGGGTCTGGGGGCTGCCCAGCAAACCGTGAAGCCGGTAGCGCTTGGGCAGCCCTTTTCGCGTGGCTGGGAGGGAGGAGGGGGAGTTAGGGCAGGGACTTTGGGGAAGGGGCGGAGTTGGGGCAGGGCCAGGGGTTGGAAAGGGGGCGGGGCCAGGGCCCCGTGGAGTGTCCTCTTTTTTATTTTTTAAATATGGTAACCCTACCCATTAAGGCACAACGGCTGTATTTCAAAATAAAAATTTCCAGCCAAAATCAAAAATTTTTGGATTTTGGATATTTGGGTTTTTTTTATGAAAAAAGTCTAAATTTTCTGTGGAAAGCCGACACTTTTTGTTGAAAATTTAATTTAGGTCAAAACCCAATTTCCCATTGAAAAACAGCTTTGACAGAAAATTTTCAACGAGGCTTCAAGAGCTAAAGGTAACCAGAGCCCCAGGCAGAGAGCAAATTCTCCTGCTGCTCACATAGCTCCAATCCCATAATCTTGTATAACCAAAACCAAGACCACCACATAGCCTGTCTTCTCCTGACTGAACATCTGCACCCCTGTTAAGAACTTGGAAGATTGTGTGTAACAGAGCCACCTAGTGACACCTACGATAACTATATTAATATTGTATTTTAATGCACCCTCTCAAAGGCACTCCGACCACTGTAGAATAATTCATCCCTACAAAACACACAAAGGTAGTGGAAACTGGCCAGAGTTGCTCTCAGAAAGTACAAGCAGAACAATACCTGTATACATATCACCTCCATAACAGTTACATTAAATGAACTTTCAGGTTGTAAAGTCACATGTTCAAAAATTAGAAAAAGTCCAGAATTAAAGTTGTTGATACAATCTCAATTCAGCTCCCTTGTGGATAAATACAACAGTGCAGCTTAGAAAGTGGGAACTGGCCCAAAGCTCAGTTTCTTGACCATTTTTGGAGAAATCCCCCCTCTCTAAGAAACAAAACAAGGCAAGAAAGTTAACCATTGTCTCCTAGTTGCTGAGCATAATCAGATCCCACAGCAAGCTTATTACTAATCCACAAGGAATGCAGCACCCAGCCTTTCAGTTGCCTGTTTCTATAACCTTTTATAAACAGAACACTTGTTCTGCACCGGTTTAATGAGGACACATGTTGCAGATGGGGGAATGGAAGGTAGAAGGATTTGCAGAGTAGATGTTGCCTTGCTTGTTGTAATTGTACAAAGCAATGTTTTTCCTGATGCCTATGAGTGCTTTAGGATTGTTTCTGTTGGCTGGCCTCAGGTAACTCCCTCCTCCATGAGCACAGTGACACCAGAAAGCAGCAACCCTCTCGACTGCTCTCACATGTATTGGCAATCCATAGCGCACTTTGTATTTACTAGGAAGCACAGAATCATATTGCACTTCCAATAAGCCACACTTTGCACTAAGACAGATGCCCTTGCATCGAACTTCAGCAAGCTGTTTGCTGCTCATTCAAACAACACTCTGCCTGAAGCAATAAATATTGACCCAACAGGTCTATGTCTAAAGGAAGTGAGTGTGTGTATGAACAGGAATATTTACATTCATTGTTTAGTATTTACCTAAGCATGCTGATGAGGCAAAAGTATCCACAGAACTACAAGGCTCGTCACTGGTCCCAGTGCTGTGTTCAAGCAGGAAGCTGTCTGTTATATCATAAGCAGAGGGAAGGTCCAGTATGCTGCTGTCCTCTGAGGGGTGGCTCGATGCTGTTTCATCTCCCTCCATGGCCCCACTGCAGTGAAGACACAACTGTTACTGAGATCCAAATTTCAGAGTAGCAGCCATGTTAAAAAAAACCAAGGAGTCCTTGTTGCACCTTAGAGACTAACAAATTTATTTGGGCATAAACTTTCGTGGGCTAAAACCCATTTCATCAGATGCATGCAGTGGAAAAGACAGTAGGAAGATATATATAAACACAGAGAACATGAAAAAATGGGTGTTGCCATACCAACTATAACGAGACTAATCAATTAAGGTGGGCTATTATCAGTAGGAGAAAAAAAAACTTTTGTAGTGATAATCAGGATGGCCCATTTCCAACAGTTGACAAGAAGGTGTGAGTAACAGTAGGGGGGGGAAATTAGCATGGGGAAATAGTTTTACTTTGTGTAATGACTCATCCACTCCCAGTCTTTGTTCAAGCCTAATTTAATGGTGTCCAGTTTGCAAATTAATTCCAATTCAGCAGTTTCTCATTGGAGTCTGTTTTTGAAGTTTTTTTGTTGGAGTATGGCAACTTTTAGGTCTGTAATTGAGTGACCAGGGAGGTTGAAGTGTTCTCAGACTGGTTTTTGAATGTTTTAATTCTTGACGTCTGATTTGTGTCCAAATGCTATTTTGTAGCATGAAAACCCAAAGGAAAGCAAACTCCGAAGAGCTCTTCTGGTCATGCTCTTTATCATCACACAACAAAATTCTGGTTTCAGCATTTAGTCATTGATTAAACTAAGGGAGAGTGGGTCTAAGAAGAGGAAGGCGGCATGAAAGAAGTAGATTTTGCTGTTCTTGGGCAGAGGGGATAACTTGGAAGTCTAAGCATCAAGGCTGACATACCTGGACTCCCTGGAAACACATGGAGTCCAGGAAAATACTGAGGCAAGTGCTAAACACAGAGCACATGACCCGAGTTAGACTGCTCATGTAGTTAAAATTAAGGACATGCTTGGAGCCCTTTTTCCAGATTGAGGCCTCTAGCAGCAGCTGGGTCAGTTCATCCCTTCATTCTCCTTACACAGATAAACTGAAGGCGCCGCAGCTCACTGGTGGACGGGAGGGTGTCTGCTCGACATGGACATTAATACTCCTATGCTACATGTCAAAACACTGGAACTATGCCTAGGAATCCCTGGCCAAAATTCCATCTCTGCACCACGTGCCGTGCACCACACTTTAGCTATCCTCCACCCTAGTCATATTAGTTACAAGTAGAGCTTCCAACAGTCTAGTTGCTGTACAGGCATAAAAGAATGCAGTCGCTTATGCTCTTCAAGACACAGCAAAAAGAGGGAAGGGAGGGCAAAGGGGAAAAACACACAAGCTAGGTGGTGATTGGCCACATCCTTATAACACCATAATGGATTTCTAGAAGTTGTACAGCCAGTCTCCAGTTAACTTGCTTCCAGGCCTTTAGTGGAGAGGCTGATCTCAGAGGAAAAGTGATGGTGTGACTGAACCTGTGAGTTCTCAGATGCACAAGAGGGGGACACATCATTTCATTTGCATCATACCTGTGAATGGATCACTGATGATTGAGTAACCCTTTGGGCAGTAAACAGGTTGCCAGTGTTTGTGATCATCTGTCACACAGCTTTCCCTTCTAGGAAGTCTGTCAGCTGCAGCCTTTTGAAATGAAAAACAGGTCATTAGATTCCTTGCATTAGCTGATCATACTGCCAGAATGGTATGACCTTCAACAAGTGTGTGTCACTTGAAGTCAACACATTCCCCACTGTTTGTCAGGACTGACACAGGAGTGGATCTTCCCTGGGAAATAAAAACAGCACATTTATGAAATAATTTCCTTCAATCTTTTTACAGTGAGACCGGCCTCATTGAGAAGTTAACACCCTCCATACTTGTAGTGCTAGGTTGATGCCATGTGAGCTCTCATTTATTCAAAAACTTTGAAGCAGGGAACTAAAAATCAAACGGCCTCCTTACTTAGCCCATGCCCACATGTGCTAGGGAAACAGCCGTTCATTCACACCTACCCAGTATGCTCTGTTGCTGCCATTCTGAAGCCAGCAGAGTGTTATAACACCTGTTTGTGCCATACCAAGGCTTTCCAGGAAATATAATCTAGGAAGAGGATATGATCTAGCGTTCAGAGCTGGCACCAGACTCAGGAGACCTGGGTTCTATTTTCCACTCAGCCAATAAACTCACTGTCACTGGCAACCATATTTTCAAGGATTGGCCACTTACTGGCAACGTCTCAATTTGAGACAACTTCGTCCTGAGCATCTGCAGCTCCCATTGACTTCAATTGGAGATGTGGGTGCTCAAAACTTCTGAAAAATGAAGGCCAAGGTGTTTCGAGTCAGGAACCAAAAATCTGAAACCTGCAAACAAAGTACTGAAAATTGCGGCCTTCGTGCCGCTGAAACTCGGTTTCCCCATCTGTAAAAAGGTGATGATAATGCACGCCTACCTTAGTAACGCACGCACAGATCCTATGATCCAAGGTGCTATATTAACCCCAAATATCATTATTCCTAATTTTACTTGGAAGACAGACCAAGTTGGAGATCAGACTTTTTGAATCCAAGCACAACCCGGTTAGAACAAGTTCTCAGTATATGATCGAAAAATAATGAATAGTAAACAAACCAAAAACTGGACTAGCCACCTCACAAAACATAGGCCAAGATTTTCAAAGGGAGCTAATGTTTTTAGGTGTCCAACTAGAAACCCCTTAAAGGGACCTGTTTGCTGAAATCTCCTCTCTCACAATCAAGCTCCTTTAAGGTATCTCAAGTTGGACACCTAAAATCACAAGTCACTTACAAAAATTTGGACCATCACACCAGCCCCAATGACTGTACAAATCTAAACTTAATGTATGACAAACAAGAGGAGAGGAAACGAAAGACAAGGGCAACAATAATAAGATGAGGAAGTATGTCATGGACCTGTCTGGACTTTGAGGAGGGATCTGAATGAGAGGGAAGTGACTTGGGAAGGGCAATCCAGACATAAAGGCAGAAGGCACAGAGACGTTCGTGCTAGGCGATAAAGCAGGTATAGATGGGTGGAAATGCAAAAAGAAACTCAGTGAAAGGAGCACGCAGGGTCTGTGTGATGCAGGGCTGGGGCATTCAAGATGGACAGAGGAGGCTGAAGTAGGTATCCAAAAGATCTCATGGGGGGAGACTGGAGCAGTGAAGTAGGATGATTAGATACCAGTGATTTCACCTCGGTGAAGAGTTGTTTGAAATGTTATGGAGGGAAAAGCTCCAGGATTTGGAGACAACCTGGGTGGGAGAGGAGAAGGAGGAGTTGAAGGTGGCCCCCAGGTTATAGGTCTGGTGGAGTCAGAAGCCATGATGCAGAACGGAGATAGGGGAGAGAATTTGGAAGAAATTAGGAGCTTGGTTATGAGATGAGGGCGAGCGATCCAAAATGAAACCGTGAGAGACACAAGGTGAACCCTCGGTGCTAAATTCAGAGCAGAGAAGTATATGTGAGTGTCATTAGCATTGAAGTGGTCGTTAAACCCATGCAAGTGGAGGAGGTCACCCAAGAACACCACGGCCAGGGCCATGAGCACAGCCGTGAAGGGATTCTGATAGCACGTGGGAGCTGAGAGGAGAAAGAGCTGCCAAAGAAGCCCTGGAAAGGGTGGCCAAAGAGGCAGGAAGAGACCCAGAAGCTCCGTGAAACCAGGGACAAGTGGAATTCGAGGACGCAGGAATGATCAACTTTGTCAAAGGCAGAGGAAAGTGCAAGGGAGGAGGTGGTCTGGGACAGACCTGAGATTTAGCCAGGAAGAGATTGGTCAAGACTTTGAGAGCAGTTTCTATGGGGCTTTGCACTTCCACAACTTGACCTGAAGTCAGGGCAGAGCTGGGAGGTGCTGAGCACACTGCAGGATGCAAAGGCCCCAAGGTGGATGTTTCAAAGTTCAGCTGTTTCTCTGTTATTCCCACAAAACAGAAGGAAATAGGAGAATCATACATTTTTCCCATAGTAAAAAAATATATATCATTTACCTCCTCATAACTCTGAAGTCACTGCCAGGATTTTGCTCAAACTAAGAAAGACAGAAAGAAAGGAAATTCCAATACCAAAGAGGAATATTTCAGAACATTATGAGCATGTGAATACAGAGGTTAATACAGAAACTGTTATCACTTCAGTGGAGCTGAGAGTGGGCACATCAGTGCAAGACTCGGGCCTAAGACTACCATATTTCTGCCTCTCTCCCTTCTCTTCAAGACACTCTCCTTGTATGTTTCTGCCTTTCTACTCTCAGCTGATTTTAAAAAACTGTGTTGTGATGGATATTAAGAGAAGTATGCAGATAATGACAAATGTTAAAAATCTGCATTCCTATCTTTTAAGTGTGGATCATCATAGATGTGTAGGAACACTGATATCAGATGCAGTGTTGTTCTATCTCAGTATATTATTATTTATATTATTGTAGGGCCTATGAGTCTTAGCCGGGAACCAGGACCCTGCTGTGCTAGGCAATGTAAACACAGAACAAAAAGGCAGTCCTTGCCCTAAAGAGCAAAATTCACAGGCATGTGGTACGGCATTATAACATACACATCTATTCAAATGTATTTGGTGTAATGTTTTTACACACTGCAAGGTCCACAAGCAGCTGGTGTAGATTGATATAAAACTCATTGGCCTTCCAGAGTCTGTTTCCCCATTTAGTTATTCTACTTAACCTCATATAATTCCCCTCATCTCAATGGAGATGCACTGCTGTTAACAGAATGGAAAATCTGTTCTTAGCCTCTAATCAGGGGGGTCAAATGTAACACCCATGGGCTGGATCTAGCCTGCAGAACAGTTTCATCCACACTGTGGACTTCCCATGAATATTCAGGTTTGTCTTCACAACCCCAGAGTCCACACTACCAGGGTGTGATTTGTAGAGCAGACCAGTGTGCTGTGCTCTAACACCCCTGTGTAGACCCTGCTAGTGTGCACTGATGAAGTCCTGATAAAAACAGGACGACATCAACGCACACTAAGGAACATTTAGCAGGCGCCAGCAGGGTCCATGCGGGGGAGTTAGTCCACAATCCAGACTCCGGTGCAGCAATCCAGCAAAACCTTGTGTACAGGTGTTGAACCACTTGGAAGCATTTAAGAGGCTCTGGAGAAGCGTAAAATAAATGTAGGTCATTACCAACATGGCTTATCCTTGGCTATTTCTATTTTAATAACTTTTGCTGGGTGTGGCCTGCACAAGCGGCAGAGTATCGGATCAGGCCCGCTATCTCAGGTGTGTTTGACACCCCTACTCTAGATCCTCCCATCCTCAGAGGTCTGACAGTCCCAGCAGTGCTTACCCCTGCCCTTTCTACATTCACACACACTCTGATTCAGAGCATCGTCCTGCCCACCATGAGGGCTGTCTCCTTGTAACACTGAAACAAGCAAGCCAAATTAAAGACCCACCCACCCCTTTAAGCATTAACATAATTTACGGCTAGCCCAGGGGTAGGCGAGCTGGAAGGGAACTCCTTGTGAATATTATGATGGGATCAGTCTCTGCGATTAGTATTTGTTAGAGCCAGTAAAACAAACATACATTTTTCTAAAATTTATGAGACACGGGTCCGGTTTTTTGGAGGGGGTTGGGGGAGGTTGGCCCAACTCCAGTATTTATCAGTCCGCCAGCGCTGCATGTAAGCCAGCGGCTGTATTTTAACAGATGCTTTCCCCAGCTTTGTTTTTGAATGTTAATTTTCCGTTTAAGGGCCTGCCTGCTTATAATAAAAGCAAAACAGAGAAGAGCTCCCAGGGAAAGGCAACAAGGGACACCAAAAGTGAGTAAAAAGGCCCTCATATCAAGCCATCGGTTCCAAGCAGGGATGTGCAGCCCCCACTGATGGTACAAAGCCCTGTAGTGCTCCACTGTGGTATTTACAAAGCCTGGCTTTCTAGCACAGCCAGGGTAGAGGAGGGATAAGAACGGCCACAGTGGGTCAGACCAAAGGTCCATCTAGCCCAGTATCCCATCTTCCAAGAGTGGCCAATGCCAGGTTCCCCAGAGGGAATGAACAGAACAGGTAATTATCAAGCGATCAATCCCCTGTTGCCCATTCCCAGCTTCTGGCAAGCAGAGGCTCTAGGGACACTTAAGAGCATGGTTTTGCATGGGATAAGTCGCCACAGCCCCAATCCTGAAAGCAGGTAGCGGGGACCCCGCGCCTGCACTGGTCTATGCATGCAGACGGGCTCGCAGGATTGAGACCCCGGCACTACTTAGTGTGACTGCGCGCTGGCTGGGGGCGAGGCCTTGGGAGAGGTCTGTCCGCCTCCTGGCTGTAGGAAGAAGCTGTGACAGTCTGGGGGCAGCAGGGCTGATGGGTTGTCAGAGGGCAGGTGAACAGCACCCAGACCGCACTAACTGCCAGCCGCTCCCATATGCTCCCTAAAAAGGGCTCGCTAACAGCTCCCCTAGGGCAGGGGAACCCTTCCCCCTTTAGCCAACCATTCCTCCTGCGTGCCCCAGTGCTGCTCTACCAGCCCCCTCCCCAACCACACACAGACATCCCCCAGCCTCTAGCAAACACCCTGCGCAGCTGCTGGTCACTCACACAGATTCCCCAACTCCTTGCCCCCCACCCCCCACCCAGACAGGACAAAGCTGAGTGGAGAGGTGTTAAGGCCACTCTACTCTGCATGGCCCCTTACAATGTGCAATCTGTTCCACCTTGCATTTAGCTGGGAGTCCCTTTCCCAGGCCAGAAGAGCTCTGTCTCTATAAGCTCAAAAGCTTGTCTCTCTCACCACCAGAAGTCGGTCCAATAAAATATATTACCTCCCCCCCCTTGTTTCCCAAACCTTCACATAACCCCCACACCCCAAATCCACTGGCACCCCCATGCAACACCCCCACCCCAGCTAACACCATTAAAGCATCATGTAATCCTCATGTAATGACACCATCCCAGAGAGACAGCCTGCAAGGGGAAAGGGAGCAGACCCTGATTAGCTTGTCGTTGTTATACTCACACAGTTGGAGCAGAAAAAACTGGGAGCTGCAACTCCTGAACTGGAAGTGCATGAGCCATCTTTCTTGAGGGCATGAAAGCCAAACAGGAAGTAGTTGGGGGCTCATGTTTGCAAATGATCAATGTGTTACCAGCGGATGGCTGGAAACCATTTTTGTTGTGGGTAAAAGCAAACGGTTCTGAGAGTGCAGAACACCGAGAAACTGATCAAAAGAGGCACAGTTAAATAACAACTGTCCATCGATGAGAACAGGGGGAAAAAAATGTTAAATGAAAAGAAACTTTAAAAAAAATCCCAGTCTAAAGAAAATACATATCCTAAAAGCGAAAGCATGGTGCCTGCAAATGCTATAATTGCCCGCATCTTACATCCAGGAGAACCTTGTATGAACATTTAGTTCTGACTAGCAGGGAGACATGGTTTATAATTAAAGCAGTGAATGCACTGATCCTGTTAGCTCCCAGAATATTGTGGAAAACCTGGAGCTATTTCCTGCATGTAGAAGATTAGTGCATTTCAAAACAAAACATCCAGACACAAAGACAAAAAAAATTATTTCTCAGACATGCTGGAAGTCTAATTCTCTAGCTGCATTTGCTGTAAAGTTTCTAGACCCGCATGGACAACTTCATGGGGGAATCCCGTGCCTTCATAGACCCCGTTGTTGCCCCAGAAATAAATCTCCAGGATTCTAGGGAAATATATTTATGTTTTGTGTGTCTCAGATCTTTGTTTTGAGATGTTTAAAGTCTTCTGAATGCAGGAAAATGCATCAGGTTCCTCAGAATATTGGGGCGACCCAAGCACCTACTGTTTTGATTATTATCTGATGTCAACGAGGCTGAAAGTGGGCAAAGGGGCACACCCAGGCAGGTCACTATGTAGACCTAACCTTCTCCCCCACCAATTTCTTGCACCATACTTCTTCCTAACCCCATATTTCTTATATCTCTCCTTTCTCTTCAAAACACCCTTCTTTTCTGTTTCTGCTTCTTTCCTCTCAGCTGATGTTTTAAAGACCAAATATAGTTTTTCCTGTGCATATTTACAGTTAAGTTTGCAGATGATGACACATGTTAAATACAAAGACAGTTCTGCAGATTTGAAATGTGGATTATTATAGATGTGCGGGAACATTGATATTTAGTGCAGTGTTGCTATACTCTAGAAAAGTCACAAGTCCTTGGTGCAGCATTGTGATACACATGTCTATACAAGGGTATTTGGTGCAACGTTTTCATTCAGTGCTAGCTCTGCGAGCAGTTGGTGTAGACTTTTTATGCATGAGTAAGTACACAGGTGCTTTGTGCAGAACTTTTGTAGGTAGGCAGGTGATATATATTTAGACTGAAATTTCCCCCTCCCTCCTACCTTAGCCAGGCACAAAGCTAAAATGATCGAGCTTTGCATGGATATCTCCGTGGGCTCAGAGGGTTAGAATTCAGTCCCACAGCCCATGGGTATGCCCCAGGACTGTAATGTAGCCTCTCCGTGGACTGGAATAATGGCTACCACCTCACCACAGAAAGTCTTGGCCACAGGATTCATGTTAATTAAGGATTCTATTACCCAGTCTTCAAGTCCCCCATTACCCAGTCTTCAAGCTTATTTAGGGCTGGCAAGAGACCACGCCACACCCCTTAGCAGCACACGTGTGGAGAGATCCCCCCTCTGCTACACAAATGCTCCATTTTCTGCCTCTGTGCACATCCGCACACTTAAACAATGAATAGAGCCTACCTCGGGTGAATATGTACATTATTTCATTGATAAACCACACCCCATGTGCAGTATGAACACACAAACAAAACTTAGAGGCCAGATACTACAGTGGTGAGGGCATTATAAGAATATAGATAGGATCGGATAGTACATAGAATTTACAGCATAATCCAATGTCAATATCAATTTTTAAAATCTCTTGCACACTCATCCAAAACTAATCACTTCCACCTCCTGAGTTGCCTCTGCCCATCTTGACCCATTCTCTTGTCAAAAGCGTAGGAGCACAAACACCCAGGATTGTGTAACACCAAGAGGGCATATGAACTCCACAGTCAAGGGACCCCTCACTGAAATTGCCCAGACAGCAGCCCTTACCCACTTACACTGGATAGGAGGCAACTCAGCAGAGTCCCCTGAGGAGAGAGGCCATCTCTAAGGTAGGCCAGATGATCCACACCATTTAAGGCTTTATAAGTCTAACGCAAGCCTTGAGTCGCACCAGGAGACAAAATGGAAGCCAGAGCAGACCACGGCGCAGGCATGTAATGTGTTACATGAGAGAAGCTTCGCTAGACAAGTAGAGAGCTGCATTCTGCAGTAGCTGAAGTACTCTGAAATGGCAGCCCCACACACGAGTACTCACACTAATGCACAAGTGCTCATATATGTAAAGCTGCTCACGGGTGTAAGTGTTTGCAGGATCAGGCCCACATTGTGCACCAATCCACTCCTGTGGTGACAATCAGAGAAAAAAGGTTGCTGCCTTATCTCCAGTCACAAGTGCGGGGGGGGAGGGAAACCCACTCCGCACTACTCTGTTACCTTAATATCCAGAAGCAGCAGGGCTCTGACTAACACCCCAAGCTGTGAAAGGAAAGAAGATAGGAAGGTGGCCTTAAAGTACATTATCAAACTAATTCTGTTTTATTTTTTTGCCAGATTGAAAGTACTGTTATCAATTATGCTAATTAAAAAGACATTCAGAATAAGGCATGACGTGGAAATACAAAGATCCTTTTTACATTCGCTTAGGGGTTTTCTCCTGTGCACATTAATATAAAAACTCTGCTTGCTCAGAAGTTAGAACTCAGTCCACAGCTACTCCTGGAGCAGAAGGTAGAGCCGGATCCGTGACTTCCTTATGAGAAGTGGGTTTGGGGCTTAGTTAGGGAATCAGGACTGGATCCTCAGCTGGTGTAAATCAGGAGCCATGATAACTTGCACCAGCTGTGGATTATTATTAACCGTTATTTAACACTTACATTCTAGTAGCACTTAGAAACCAACAAGGTCCAGGCCCCATTGTGTGAAGTGCTGTACAAATATAAAAAGCCATAGTCCTTGCCCCAAAGGCTGTAAAAGCTAACAGACATGTGGATAGGACTCATGTATGGAGAGGGGGCCTGTAACAGGCTGTATGCAATTCTTAGCCAATTGGTTGTTGTGATTACAAGTGGATCTGGCCCTGAATCTCTGCCACAAGCCTCTTGGCACAGAAATCAGAGGGAATGGTGAATAAGGAATTGGGTTCACTGAGAAACATGGGGAGGGATGTCCCTGGAAGCGTAAGGAGGTGTGCAATCATATAGGTCGCACAGGCTTAAGGGTGCTTGTTAAACAAGGTCTTCTCAGGTCCCAGTTACTACCAGCATTGTAGCCACATGACGTGACAGCCCAAATGAGGTTCTCATATTTCTCTTCATTTTCTTCTGAAAGTGAAACACACTCCTCTTGCGCTCTCAGTGCAGTAGCACTTTTCTTATACCCTGCCTCGTCAGCGTGAATATGATCCTGTTACCTTTGCTTCTTGAGAACTGCACTGACAATTATCAGCACAAAAGGGAAAAAGTTACATAGAACAATTAGGTCAAGTGCTGCAATCCGTAGGTTCTTATTGTGCCTCTTTGTCTTAATAATGCGCTAAAAATAACACACTGATAAAATGGCCCCACAAGTTATATTCAGACTGGGCAAGAGGGTGATACACACTTAAGAGAGGAAATGAAAAATTAAGACTCATACTTGACAAAGGCCACTATGGAGAAAGCATGATCCTTTGACGCAAGTTTGGGGATTGTGAAATAACTTTGTTTTCTGGTTATTGCTGGATTGTGTCATAATTCATATTACTGTTCTTCGGAATGTTGAAATTACGGAGCCAGAACCTCCGCTGGTCTAAATCAGTTTCGCTCCACTGAGTTCAACTAGAGGAGCAGCAACCCCTAAACTAGTAATCCAGTAAGGCTGGTAAATGCCACAAGCCCAATAACTTCTATTCAAGGACCCGCTAAACTGCACTTGCAATTGTAAAAATCAGCACAGAAAAGGCAGATATTATGATCAGCAATTGCCTTCCCTCCTCATCATTTCCTTACGGTGACATAGTATCAAGGAAAAACAAACAGTTGTTTCAAACATGCCCACTTCCAGTTTTGAAAACCTGAGCATGTCCTCTGCCCAAACCACTGGCCCTCAGACAAGGTGCGATGTTAGAGCTGGAGATTTCTTTTCGGTTGCCTGGTAACTTCCGGTTCTTCAAAAAAGAACTAGGTAAGTTCATGGAGGATAGGTCCACCAACGGCTATTAGCCAGGATGGGCAGGGATGGTGTCCCTAGCCTCTGTTTGCCAGAAGCTGAGAATGGGCAACTTAATGATTGCCTCTTCTGTTCATTCCTTCTGGGGCACCTGGCATTGGCCACTGCTGGAAGACACGATATTGGTCTAGATGGAGCTAGGGTGACCAAATGTCCCGATTTTATAGGGACAATCCCGAAATTTGGGGCTTTTTCTTATATAGGCACCTATTACCCCCTACCCCCTGTCCCAATTTTTCACATCTGCTATCTGGTCACTCTAGATGGACCTTTGGTCTGCCCCAGTATGGCCATTCATATGTAACTTCTGAATCTTTGCCTTGTAAGTTCACCCTTTTCTTGGAACCTTTCCCATCATGGTAGCTCCATTTAGCTCCTTTAAATTTTGGAGACAAGCAGTTGTAGCTATTCTGCATCAGGCTACCCTTTCCTAGTTCAAAGGGAAGGAGAATAACATTAGTCACTAGAATCCCAAGCAGCACGAAGGGTTGGACAGAGCTGATTGGAAAACTGATATGGGCACTGCAGTTTCAGTGCTTCATGTTCCCCTTCTCCTGTATGAGCTAGGCTCCCCAGTTGGACTACGTCTTCCATGATGCACCATGGTCTGCCTTCCTGGTGAGGGGAGGTGGTTGCATCATTTCATCCCCTGGCCATGTTCATGGGTGATGTAGTCCAGCTAAGGCAGTGGTTCTCAAACTTTTGTACTGCGTTTGCACACATAGCAAGTCTCTGTGTGCGACCCCTCCTTACACATTAAAAATACATTTTTATATATTTAACACCATTATAAATGCTGGAGGCAAAGCGGGGTTTGGAGTGGAGGCTGACAGCTTGCGACCCCCCATGTAATAACTTGCAACCCCCTGAGGGGTCCCAACCCCCAGTTTGAGAACCCCTGAGCTAGGGATTACCTTCCCATAGAGGAGAATGGGTATATGAGGATGTGGAACTACAATTCCTGTGAGGCACCATGGTAGGCTATTCAAATAAAAAAATTTCAGTTCTCAGGCATTTGGGTTTTCGATTGAAAAATCAAACATTTTGTCTATAAGTTGACCCTTTTTGAGAAATTTGTTTAGCTGAAAACCCAGTTCTCCAGGATCGTGTATAAAATGTGATCCATTTTACAAAGCATCTACCAAGTGTGAATATTTGAAACAGTTTTCTTTCTAAAGTGTTTATTCTCTTTGTAGAATTAAAATATTCCTGGTTGTCATACTCTCTGTTTTCCACCAGAGCATTAAATAGGTGGCTAGCACAGTTCAGTTTGGTTCTCTCTGAAATAAAACCTGATTGGAGTTTGCTTGGAGTGATTACTGATTACTCAGACTCTTGGCTAATATTCTGAGGTCAATGTTTAATAATACTCAGCTCTATTTGAGGAGATCTTTATTAGATTAGCTAATACTTCAAATGCTGCCCCTGATTGTACCTTTGTTGAGCGTATAAGAGCACTTCCTGTTAGTAAGCATAATTATACATTGCAAAAAGTGGGACAGCCAGCTGCTGGGAAAACTCATAGCCACTGAAAGCTGCTCTGAGCTGGATTTATTTTCTCTAGCTGTAAAATATTACTTCTGTTCTTTCTGCTTTAAATGACTGGATGTTTCAGCTTGGCGGGTATTTTCATATGAAAGTGTCTTTTTTCATCTGAACAAACCAAAACATTATTTAATTTCCATTGGGTCTTTTGGTGATGCCAGATTATTAAAGGCTGGATTTTATTTCTGCAGTATCAGGTGTCACAGAGCCATCAGGGGAAGCAGTAGCCGGAATGGAGGGAGAACCAGTATATTTATATTACCGTAGTGGCTAGAGGCCCTAGCTGAGATCAGGATCCCCCTGTATGAGGTGCTGTCTGTCAGGGCTGCCCACAGGATTCAGGGGGCCTGGGGCAAAGCAATTTTGGGGGCCCCTTCTATAAAAAAAGTTGCAATACTATAGAATACTATATTCTCAGGGGCGCCCTGCGGCCCGGGGTAAATTGCCCCACTTGCCCCCCCTCTGGGCGGCCCTGCTTGTCTGTACACATAGTGTGAGACAGTGTTGCCAGGTCTCATGATTTTATCGCAAGGCTTTTCCTATCTGGTGTGTTTTCTCCATGCCCCCCGGTTCTGGAATCGTGTTTCAAGTCCTCATGGTTGTGAGGAAAAGCTTGAAAATGTGAGCACTAAAGGTTTTGGCACCAGAAGGCAAATAAACATAACCCGCACTTGTTTTTGAAATCTCATGATTTTGAGGGGCCTGACTTATGGTTTTTGAACACTAGGGAGCAATATTAGAGAGTCCCTGCCCTGGAGAGCTCATTATCTACATAGAAAAGGCAGACAACTCTGCTTCTCCCACTTAACTGAATTCCATGTCCTCAATCCCAGCCACCTTTTTGCCACCTTTGATTCACTCCTCCAGCTACTGCCCCATCTCCCTTTTGTGGGACATGCTATTTACAATCACTGGAGTTCCTCTCCTCCAATTCCATCCTAGAGCCTCTCCAGTCTGGCTTGCACATCATTGAAACAGCTCTCAACAAAGTCTCTAATGATTTCTTCCTAACCAAAGCTCAGATGCAGTACTCCACCCTCCTCCTCCTTGACCTTTGCAGCCTTTGACACAGTCAGCTACATTCTTCTTGTCCTCCCTTGGAGTCCATGACTCTGTCCTCTCCTAGTTCTCCCCCTAACTCTCTCATTGCTCCTTCCGCTTGCTCTTCAGAGGAGCCTCCTCATCCCCCCTCCCCTCCAGCTTTCTGTCGGGGTTCCACCGGGCTCTGTCCTTG
The DNA here is from genome assembly GCF_013100865.1 of Trachemys scripta elegans. Taxonomy (NCBI): domain Eukaryota; kingdom Metazoa; phylum Chordata; order Testudines; family Emydidae; genus Trachemys; species Trachemys scripta. The sequence goes on along the minus strand of NC_048300.1, from coordinate 8,565,293 downwards.
GGCCCCTTCTCTTCTCCCTCTACACCTTATCTCTAGGTAACCTCATCTGCAAACACAAATTCAACTACCATCTCTACACTGACTTACAGTTCTACCTCATGACTACAGACCTGCCTCCTTCCGTCCATACTAAAATCTCTGCCTGTCTCTGACATCTCCTTGTCTATGTCTAGCCATCCTATTAAGCTCAACATGACTAAAACAGAATTCTTAATCTTCCTCCCCCACAACCCAACCCAAGCCTTCCCCCTACCTCCTTTCTCCATCACTGGAGACAACACCGCCATCTCGCCTGTCAGATGTGCCCAGGTTACAGGCCTCAACTTTGACTCAGACCTCAGCCTGGATGTGAGGACCTAGCCAATGTCTAAGCCTTGAGGATTCTTTCTGCATAACACCTGTAAGATACGGCCTTTCCTATCCATCCACTCGGCTAAATCTCTCGTCCAAACCCTAATCATTTTGCATCTCAGTTACTACAACATCCTTTTCTCCGGCCTTCACAAATGCACTCTTGCCCTGCTCCCATCCATTGATCATTTTCCTAGCCTGTTGCTTTGACCATGTCACCCCTTCTCTATCACATCAACCATAAGCTGCTTGTCTTCACTTTCAAGGCCCTTCTTCAGCCATCCCCACCCAACCTTTCATCTCTCCTTCACTAGTGATGTCAACTCCTGCCTCCAATAGGCCCATGGTGCCAACCCTCATTGCCACTCTTTAACCTTTCAAAAAAGCAATTTTTGTGCTTTACCCCGACTGCCCTTCCTGCTTGGCAAGTGCACTCCATAAACATCTACAGAAGTTACCTCCATCATCCTCAAAATTCTCCTTTGATGTGTTGCCTATACAATTTGACAGTGAATTAGGCCACTGGTGTGCTGAAGCCACTGCCTGTCATACAGACTGGTGTTGTTTCCTTGTACTCCCCATTTGCTCAGTCTGTATCCATCTGTCTCTTGTCTTTGGATCAGAGACTGTCTTTGTTCTGTGTTTGTACAGCACCTAGCACAATGGGTCCAGGTCCAGGAAGTCAGTGGCAGAGTTAGGAGTTCAGTACCTTATCATTTTTAAGTATCCAGGATATTTTCGTCTAAGCTCTTTGCTTAGCTTTGAGAAACATCTGTTCAGTAGGCCTGCTGCTTATCTCATTTGGTATTTCCAATTATCTTATCTCAGCAAATAATAAAAGGCAAGGTTCACGGGTGGTCACATCCTCACCCTGTGAGGACAAACAGAAGATTGCCCTTAGAGGTTCAGCTGATATCGTCATCAGGTTGAGATATGAGCCTTGATAAGATGCAGTCCTGTTGCTATGTGTGGGTGTGAAGGAGGAAGCAGATGGGAAAAGAGCAGTGGCATCTGAAAGGTGGCATTGCTGCCAGATATTGGCTGTGTCAAGAACGCCCAAAGACCAATTAGCAGGGACAAAATCATCAGGCTGGTGGGAGTGTGGGGGAGAAGGGTTGGTGCTGAAATAAAAAAAATAAGTTCTGCCACTAGATATACACAACAATAATTAAAGCTGAGGGAAGCCATGTGTGTAGCAGATGGCAGGATTCATCCCAGAATACATGGACCATACTGTATCAACAAATCCAGCCTGTCTGCATGCTGGCTTGAGTAAGTGTCCACTTCTGAGCCCCATCCAGAACCTTTGTTTCCCAGCCCCGTATACTTCCCACTTCCGTCCTCCTGAGTCAGAGGTCAGGCTGCCTATTCTTCTCTTTGGCCATTGTCATTCTGTCAGTCAGTTGGCAGGGGGTGCTGTCGTAGCTTATTCTTATTTTCCCTTTTGGGGGAGTGGTGTGCGTGCCACAATTTGCAAGTTCTGCACCTCTCTGGGAGTTAGACAGACCACTCTGGACGTGGATATCTTCTGATGTCTTCCCCCAGCCCTTTAGGGAATTTTTCATGGATACTTCTGGTCTCTACTTCAACACAAGCTGTTAGTGACCTTAGCCTTGCCTTTCATTGTAAAGACTGATCTGCAATCTGTGGCGTTAAGCTGAAAACCACAAAGGTCTTGGTCCTCCAGCTCCTAGAGAGGAAGAGATGTACGTGAGGCTTAATAAAATGAGGGACTTCTGGGTAGTAAGTCATTCCCTCTCTGCTCCCACAATGTGATGTCTGTGCCTCATTTTCCTCTGCTCCCACGACTAGTCTCTGCAATTGCCAGTCTTGATGTCCTGGCATATTTCTTTGAATGAAACAAATATTGGTTTTTTTTTAAATTCTAACGTCTGAGGCCTTGAAGGTCACTTGCCCAAGTAACAGTGCAGTGGTCCCTGCAGGGACCTTTCTTTGTACTCTGGGATATAGATTATGATCAGAACATGGTTCAGTGCTCTCCGTCATGAGCAGAAAGGGATATTAGCTGCCAGGCTTCCAAGCTGTAGCAAACCTGGCCGAATCCTGGTCCCTCTATTCTGGCTGTCTTACAGCTCCAGAACTAAACCTCCTCAAACCTTTATATAAGGGGAATCCCTGGATACCATACACTGGCAGAGTGGTTTTGATCCAGTCTCCCTAGTCCCCAACACAGGAGGTCTTGCCAGTGGAGAGGCAGTATGACCAGAGTGCCTTTCCACTCAGGCTCTTCTCAGCTGCCTCTGGGCTGCTCTAATTTGCCAGGGAGGAGACCAGTTCCCAGCCAGTCCCAGCATCTGGTGTTGCAAAGATGACATGAAGTCTCTCTTGTCTCCCCACTTGCCAGAGCCGTGCCAAGCACAGCTCAGACTGGGGCCAGAGTCTCACTTACCTACTCAAGACACAGTACAGCTTGATTAAAAGGATGTGCAACAGATCTGCTTCATTCTAGTCTTCTACTCAATAAAATCTCGTCCCTTTCCCTCTTTGATTGTAATGTGTTTCTCTTACTCAGGCCAGCGGCAGCTACACAACAGACAGGCATCCTTCACCCTGGAGCCAAAAGGAGAAGTGAAACTGAATGTGCCGACATTGAGATACAAATGACCACTTCGGGGGGGAGGGATAGCTCAGTGGTTTGAGCATTGGTCTGCTAAAGCCAGGATTGTGAGCTCAATCCTAGGGTTACCATATTTTGTGCCTCCAAATGGAGGACACTCCACGGGGCCCCGGCCCCGCCCACACCCCCTCACCAAAGTCTCCGCCCCCTCCCCTGCTTCCCGCGAACATTTAATTCGCGGGAAGCCTGAAGAAGGTAAGGCGGAGTGTGGGGGGAGGAGGCGCGGCCCAGGCTGGCCCCACGGCGGCTCCAGCCTGGGTTGGCTCGGGCCCTGGGGTGCTGGCCCCGGCCCCCGGCCGACCACCCCCGGCCCGCCCAGCACTGCC
>NC_048300.1:8540989-8561919 GCF_013100865.1 Trachemys scripta elegans | reverse complement strand
TGCTGAGGTAACTGAAAGAAGTGTTCACCTCTAGGTCTCAGAGTAAAGGAGTTACTCAAGGAGACCTGCAAATAATTCAGTATTGCCAACCTCAAGAGATCAAAAATCATGAGTCAGACCCACAAAAATCATGAGATAAAAATATTAAATAGGGTTACCATGCGTCCGGATTTTCCCGGACATGTCCGGCTTTTGGGGGCTCAAATCCCCGTCCGGGGGCAAATCCCCAAAAGCCGGGCATGTCCGGGAAAATCGGGACGTATGGTAACCCTACTCAATCCTTGAGGGGGATCTGGGGCAAAATCAGTACTTGGTCCTGCTAGTGAAGGCAGGGGGTTGGACTCAATTACCTATCAAGGTCCCTTCCAGTTCTAGGAGATGGGATATCTCCATTTATTATCCTCTAAGGGCTTGTCTACACTTACAAGTATGCTTACTGGTGAAGCTGCACCGCTGTAGCATCTAGTGGATTTTTCACACCCCTGAGCAGCGTAGTTGTACCAATATAGGTCTGTAGTGTAGACCAACCCCAAGAGGAAGCAGAGAGACAAATCTTCTTGGGCACAGAGCTTGTTGGAGCAGCAGATTTAGGGATTTGTGAGCAAGGAAACTGCCTTCTGTTTCTTCTCTGTTCAGAGAAGCAGGACTTGGTGTCCATATTTTTGTAAGATCACCCCAAGAATATCATTGATTCATATCATTGTTTTCTGCTCCTAAGGGAAACATGCCTGCAAGACCCCAATTATTGGCTAACAGTTCAGGCCAAAGGGACGGCACTGTACATTACTGACTACCTTACAGCTCATTTCTTCACTCCTTTCTTTGCTGCTTTCAACACAGAAACTTGGAAAGTTCTTGCTGTTGTTTTTTTTTATATACCAATTTAGAGTGTAGTTGGAATTAAAACAAAACATGAAATTTCTATTAAAATTGTAGTGAAAAATTCACTATTCCTTTCCAACCAGCTCTAAAAGAATGACTTGAGTGTTCTGTGGGCAAAATTACTTTTGAAACATCCTCTAAACGTCAGAAATTACAAGATCCAAAACAGCTTCTGAAACATGACCTTTGCCACTGAAATTACAGGATTACCCAACTGAAACAGACCACAATAGTGAGAAAGAGAAAAAGACTGTTTATAACCCAAGAAAATAATGTTCCTTAGAATTAGGGTAAGCAATGCATGCATGCTGTCACAGGACAGTAACTGACCACAATTGATCATCCCAGTGTTACACATGTCTGGAAAAATTCCAAACCAAAGTTTGTCTTCCACTGTAGCTAACCTCATCGTAATGTTGGGAATCGGAATTTCTCTAATGCTGAGGCACTTTCCAAATGCTCTTAAGATGAAAGGCCAAAGCAAAGGACCAACCAGTATTCTATGCATTCAAATACATGCATTTCAGACGGCTACTAAGACTGAAGCTTATTCATTCATGCTTTAGTCTTCATGCTTCTAGGGGAAAGGGCTGGCGAGGATTTCCAACTGAGTGCGTCTTGGTTCATACTTTCAATGTCTTTTTGTTCTGTGTTTGTACTGCACGTGGCACAATGGAATCCTGGTCCACCACAAGAGCTCCTAGGCTTAATGGTAATATAAAGACGTGCGGTTTCTTTTTACCTTGGCTGGTTCAGTCTCCTTTCTCTGATTGTCTTGCAGTCTAGACACTTTCTTCAGATAAACTACTTGTGTCGCTACAAAGCAGAGCCTCAACTGGTGTAAATCAGCATAGCTCTGCTGAGGTTCATGGAGATGTGCCAGTTTACACCAATTGACGATCTGGCCTTTGTTCCTAACTTGAGTGTGCCACAGACTAAACTATAGTCTCTTTCAGTCCCACAGGTTGGGCCCCATACAATGTAAGCCGGCATGTTGGCATCCTAGTTTAACATGCTTCCAACGACCGTCTGTGCTAGTTATGATATGAGTGTCGTGTCCTAAGCCTCGTATTTGTCTGTAGCTCCAGCCTGGTCTACACCTAAAACTTTGTCAACCTAGCTGCATCGCTCAGAACTGTGAAAAATTGTGCACCTGTGCAACATGTTAGGTCAACCTAACTCCCACTGTAGATTGACGGAAGAATTTTTCTGTCAACCTAGCTATCGCCTCTTGGAGAGGTAGATTAACTACATGATGGGGAAAAAAAAACTTCTGTCAATGTAGGAAGTGTCTACGCTACAGTGCCACTGCTATGATGCTACTGCTGTAGCCACAGAATGTGGCTACAGCAGATGTTTCCTCATTTATCTCTCACATAAGAAATGAGAACATACTGATACAATTAACATTTTGGCAGAATCTGTCATTGGATCTAGAAGATGTATAAAACAGTTGTGCCCATGGCCACATTCTACCACCCCTTCGCACACTAGTAGAACCTTATTATTGAAGTAACCCCATTGTAATTAATGGGACTACTCCAGGAGTAAAGTGTGACTAAGTTGGTTTTTGGGTAGTGTAATCTGACCTTTACTGAGCTAGATTCTGCATGACTCTTGTAGTTTACTAAGACCTGACCAAGAATTAACCGAGCAGCAGCAAGAACTTTCCCTACGAAAACTCTAGAATTTTAAGGGCACTGAAAAGAAAACCTAGGATGCATTGTACAGTGATGTTTTACAGTAGATTAAATCTGTTATACAGTTCTTTCAAAGCAGACGTATAAGAGTAATGCTTCCACCCCCCCCCCACCACCCCAACAAATTCTTAAAGTAACAGGACAGAGTTTGCAAAACACGTTTTGATTCCTTTGCCAGATATTCATTATTACTTTATAAAGTTGCCTTGGTTCTTATGCATGTTGCCCACTGTGGCACATGATAGCAAATGTCATTCAACTATGTGGGGAAGTAAAAATGCAAAATGAGTGGAAATACATGAAGAATATTTGTGACCATGAAAATACTGTATGTTCAGTTTCAAAACTGGTTTACTATCATTTACTTGTAAAGAAATCCAATCTTTTTGTTTATAAATATGAAGCCTGGTGTTCCTATTGCACCAGTACAAGGTTTCCATAGCAAAAGAGTGTCAAATGAAACCCAGACACTAAATTGGGTAACTGCTAAGCACTGAAATACCAGCGAAACTGACATGAAACTTTAAAAACCGAGTAGTTCTATAAGTAACACCTTTGACCTATCTGTTTAATATTAGGGCTCGTCTATGCAGAGACTTAGGGTATGTCTACGCTGCAATAAACGACCTTTGGCTGGCCCAGGTCGGCTGATTGAGACTCTTGGGGCTCGTGCTGTAGAGCTATAACACTGTATATTAGACTTTGGGTTCAGGCTGGAGTCTGGGCTCTGAGACCCTGTGAGGTGGGAGGGTCTCAGAGCCCAGGCTCTAGCCCAAATGTCTCCACTGAGTCAATTGACCCAGGCTCAGAGACTCAGTGCCGTGGGGTTTTGTACAGCCATCAAGATGTACCCTTGGCCTTAGTGGCCTTCAATCTACAGCACCTGTGCCTGCCAAACACTAACTGTCCAACAGCCGTGTGTCAAAGCATGCTGCAGAACTTTTAGTGCAGAGCAAGTTAGTACATTGTAGACTTTCCCCCGGCTCACCAGGCATTAAGTCTCCATGGGGACTCTTGCACTCTTTTGGGACCTATACATACAATAAGATTGTACGGTAGTAATGGGCAACAGTGGGAGAATAGATCCTTAAATTTTTAGTGATTATTTTTTAAATAAAAGGCATCCAGAAAATCTGTGGGCCAGAACCTCAGCTAGGAACATAAGAATTGCCAAACTAGATCATAGCCAAGGTTCTTCTAGCCCAGTGCCGAGTCTCTGACAGTGGCCAGCACCAGATGCCTCAGAGCAGTGTAAGAACCCTGCTGTACCAGATGTGTAATAGTCTGTCCCTAACATTAGGTTTCATCCTGATTTCTAATAGAGATTAGTGTAAACTCTGAAGCATAACATTTGTGTTGTCATCAAGCATATCCAGAGTTATAATTAATCTATATATAGATCAAATTCCTGTTTGACTCTTATGAAAGCCATAGCTGCTGTGAGCAGGATTTAAAGCTGCATGGGGAAACCCCACTGGATTTCAAATCCAGTGCCTTAATCACTTAGCATCAGAGGCCCTGACAAGCTATGTATTGTACACACACACGTAATAAGAGACAGACCATGCCCCAAAAAATTAGGTTCCGTAGACTAGCGTTATATTATCCCCATTTTACAGATGGGGAGCTGAGACAAAGAGAGATTAAGTAACTTGCCCATGGTCACACATGAAGTCTGTTGCAAGGGTGGAAATTGAAACGTGGTCTCCTGAGTCCTAGTGCAGTGCTGTAACCACAAGACCATCCTTCTTCTACCAGGCTGTGCAACAAGACCCACTCCCATCAATAAGTCTTCCCATTAAGTTCAAAGGGCCTTAGCTCAGGTCTTGAATGAATTCAAATGAATGCTTAATTTCCCCCCACCCCCAATTAAATTCTCTGTAATAAGAACTTTCTCAGATCAATCAGCTAAGCAAAGATTGCTCCCTGTCCCTGCATTCGAATAGTTTTTCCTGCCAAAAGATACATTACCTCATTCAGGACAACCATGAATACTAATCGCTAGCATTCATGATTTTTTTAATGCTAACTGTATTAAAATGAAGTGCAGTGGATTTCTACATCAGTGCTACGAGCAGCTATCTATACCAATCCCTTGTGTGGCTATATGATTCTAGAACGATTTGATTTTTTTTTTCTTGAAAATATTTTTTTGTGCTGTAGCATCTTTTAAAATCACTAATGTGTGTCATCTTCATAGAATCAAGGGCTAGCAACCAATTACCTCCCCATAATGCACGCCTATTTTATAAGGATCTCCAGTTCCTTAATCAGATAGCTTCTAATGCCTAACACACTTCTAAGCAAACGGGCTAAAACAAGCTAATATAATAAATTGCTTACATGTACTCCTGTGTCTGAGTTGATTAAAGCCTTTTAAGTTGAAGATGCTCTCCCTCACGTCACAGAAGTTTCCTGCTGACCCATTGTATAACACTTTACATTAAGTGATTATTCACTGGTGCTGGCATTCAGTATAAGGGGAACATCCGTGTTTGATGTGCTTTATTGTGTTGTGGCTAACATTTTCAAAAATATTTAATTACATGGTTAGTAAAAATAAATACAGGATAACAGGCCACAGTAAGTAGCAGATAATGCAACCTGTCTATGCCCAAATTTAGTATCATTCCCAATATTGCTGCACCTTCTTCCAGCTATTCCAGGCATCACAGAAGAAATGAAGACATTAACAGTCAGTTATAATTTGGCTTAACCAGACCCAAATGCACAGATTCAAGACACCATACAAGACAGTGGGACAAACACAGGCGGCAGATTTATATAAGATGCAGACAGGAGTGCGCAATAAAGAGAGGCTGATTTCTTTTAATAGGCAATCAGACTTTGGCATTCCTTCCTTACTCTAGCCTAGCAGAAAAGGTCAAATTCCTTCGCCATTCTCGCAACAGGCATCTTTAAGTTTGGTTATGTAAACATGTCAGCAAGTAGAGAAATTAGCCATTTTTTTCTCTACCTTTTCCCCTACAGTTCCCCAGGAGTGCTCCAGAGGCAAAAATATCATGACAAGTTCTCTTGTCTTTTTCCTGTCTATATTAGAGAGTTGTCATGAATCAGCACTGTTGTCCCTTCAACAAATTGTCTAATTCTTGGGATATGCACAATGTACATCTCAGGCTTTGCTGGAGTCACTCTTTTGTAGATCTGTGGCCTTGTCTAGACATTTTTGGGAAATCCTCCACCATTTCACCACCAGCCTCAGGGCAGATTGATGGTGGGAGCAGTGGCAGCTAGTGCAAATAGGGCCTTGGCATTGGCTGGAGATTTTACCACGTTGTCATCTAGACATGTGCTGAGTAGGTACAAGTTCTTCTGCTGGTGAAGCTGCACCAGTGATGGTGAATGGTGTGGGATTTCCTAGATACAGAAACATTGCAGGGGACAAACAGGTGGTATCTACAGTCATTTTGGGCCATGGACCTGCTGTCATACATGATTCCAGCTGGCAAAAGTTTCAGAGTTTCTATGGAATCCACAACAATTCCACCTGTCAAAGTCCACCAGCATGTGTACTCTCCAAGCACTCTCTCTTGGCAAGTGTCAACAGGTGAGATCACATTTAAAGAAACATGCGGTGCCAGAGCTTCAGTGCTGGCATAGAGGACGGAGCATTCTGCAAAAGAGAGGCCACTCAAGATAGTGTCCTGGCTGCCTATCTGAATGCAGGGTCACTTGGCACCTTTGAACCGCAGTAGATTGTAACTAATATGTAAACAGTCAGAATGCCAGCATAACAGATGGACATATGTGGATGAAGCCAAGAGATCATCTACATTGGATCAGGTGGCTAAGGGTCTGATTCGCTGCCAACACTGTTTCAACAGTTGTCCAATCAATTCCTCTCCCTCTCTGATGGAGCAGAGGTGTCATTTCTAATTCTACTCTGACAATATTAACTTTCTAAAAAAAAAAAAAAAAAATCCTATTTCTTTGATGCAGCCAAGAGGGAGCCCTGTCGGTTTGAATCAGATAGACAGAATATTAAAGAATGGAGAGAAGCAATGTAACGGTCATCTCTTTGTCTCTAGCCACACTGACTGTCTCTAAATAGGTCAGCAATATTCATAGATTTGTTCCATAGCTTTCTGGGCATGCCAGGAGTGTATAATATTGAGTGTTTCTATCTCCTAGAGCGCAGCCGGCGGCTAGCTGATCTCCCCAGCCAGCTGTGAGCTCTCAGGGCTGAGTGCTTCAGGAGCATTCCAGCTCTGTGCTTGCAGGAGGGGAGTGCTTTGTGTCCCCCTATGCAGAGACCAGGCTGTTTCTCCTTATTTGTGGTGCTCCTGATTAATTTCCCAGGAGGTGGGAGAATAGGGAAGGTTGTTTTTCAGACAGGGATTTCTTCGTAAGTACAACCTGAAAACCCATCGTCTCTGGGGTGAAATCATAGCATGGGCAGGTCTGCCGTGAGAGCAGGGGTAAGGCCTCTTTAAGGGCCTGTCTAGGAAGTGATAATTGTTACATCCCAAAGGGTTTAGCACTTCATATAATGAAGTGACCCTGCACTACAAGGCCTTGTCTGGGAAGTAAAGACACATCATTTGCCAGCAGTACAGGTCTGCTGGCGGCTGCAGTGGGCAAAGTTGCCATGCAGACAGGGCTCTTTACCCCCATATCATCTAACCCTGCTCATTGTTAATGTCTTAAAAACGAGACCACCCTGAGGTTAATGGATCTGCCTGGATCCCAGGGGATCTGCCAGAGGCCAGGGCCAATTATGTCAAGGTCCTCTGCCACTACTCTCCCTCTGCCCCCCCCAAATCCTGACTGCACTGTTAGCTGGAGTGGGCTCTGTGGAAAAGATGCTTCAGCCCCAGGCTATATTATCTTTCTTGGAGATTCTCCTGGTGAAGATGGGCTGGATTGCATAATTCTGGGACTTGACTCCTCTTGAAAAGACAGTCTGCTACTTGGATGCAAAATCCCAGTGCCTTCACTTCATTTGGCAGCTTTTTCTAGACCATTGTAGAAGCAAAAACTATACTAAGAGCATTCTGGTTTCAGCCCTTGCCACAAAATCATCAAGCTTTTGGATTTATCATCTCTAACATACCCACCCATCTTTAAAACTTATAAAAGAAAGTGACCTGAATTGTGCCCTCTATCTTATGTTTATTATTATTAATTTTATACTTGCAGCAGAATCACTTTTATAGATGCTCACTGGAGGGTGTATCTGCATGGTCTGTATTATTAATATTTATATTCCAGTATCACTTAGGAACCGTAATCAAGGATCAAGATTACAGCTGGTGGGGAATTTGTTACTGAACCATTTTTTCATGGAAAAATGTCAATTCCTCAAAAACAAAACTGTTCACAGAACTGGATTGGTTTCAACGAATCTCCCAATTCAAAACCGGGGCAGGAAGGAGGGGGTTCAAATCTGATTAAGCATCCCATTTTGACATTTTCAAACTGGAAAGTTCCTGTTTTTTTGCGTTAAAATGGCTTTTTTTTTAATTTTAGTAAATGTCGAGTAATTTTTTGTTTTTAAAAAAGATCAAAATCTAGACAAAACATTTAGAACACAAAATATTGTGAGCCCACAGCACTAAATGGATGGACAATAGGTTAGATTTCGAGTACTGATTCGATAAAGGTTCGTGCACGTGCTTGATTTAAGCTCTCGACTAGGCCCGCTGAACACTGAGGCCTACCTACACCACTCTGACAGCGTATTGCAGCCTTAAAGAGTGTGTGCATGCAATTTGTGCCCACTTGAGGGCCCCTTTACATTGCCTGAGCACCCAGAATGAGAAGTAGGCCCAATGTAATTCACTCTAAAGTTAAAGTTCAGCACATGCATAAATCTTTGCAGGATTTGGGTCTGAATTCAGCTGGGATGGTCTTTTGCCTTAATTTTAACTCTAATCTACTATTCCTGCTGTGCTTGAGGAAAGTCTTTTATTCACCTTTGAAATTGCTTCAACCGCCTTTCTTATTTTGAGTGTTTATTCGTTTCAGCTGGGCAGCTAATTTAAGTACAGCAGGTCACATGGGAGGTCTTTGCACTCAGGGCTATCCTCATTATATTACAGCCGATTCTGGGTACTGTTGGATCTATGATTGGCTGATGTTAGCATTCCCTGTCTCAGTTTAAACAGCACTTTTAAGGTCGGACAGAGCTTTAATTAATGTTTTCATATGAATTCTTCTCGTTACCTCCTGTGTCCTGTTGGTTATTTAATTGAAGTAGCTGCTAAGACAGCTGGTGAACATTGTGGCAATATTAGACTGCTTCCTCACAGCCAAGAACTGCTAGCAATTATCCGGGTTAGTGTGAATCAGCCATGCAGGTTGCTGCTTCTCGATTTTCAGCTGAGCTTTGGACCTTGCTAAATTTGATTTGCCTTCAAGAAAACATGCTGGAAGCCAGAAACTCACTGCCCATAATTCTTGAGGTTCCTCCTGGGAAACAGGTTGCCTAAACAGGGAGGGGGAAATCCCAAGTGTGGAAACTGATCACTCCAATTCCCCACTGCATATTCTCTTTAACTGGCCCCTTAAAAAGCACCCTGCAGTTCTCCCCATCTGGCTTCCAGTCAAGTCGGCAGATTTTGCCAGCTAAACTCTTCCAATGCATCTCAGTGAAGGCATCTTGTGGACTGGTGCAGCCCCACAAGGTTCAGGGTGTGAGTTTAGCTCAAATTTAGACTGTCGTAGGGCTCCTACTCGATCCAGTACTCGATCAAGGTTTATTCCTCCCTAGTATCTGCCAAGCTCTGAAAATAAAACTTTTCTGAGATTGCTGAAAAGGACATCTACTGTCTGATACAACATACATCACACCGTCTGCGGGAATGATCATCTACCGCCTTTCCCTTTGTGTAGTCACTTACACCTGTGTAAAGTGTGAGTAAAACACTGCTCTTCCGAGTTGGTAGTGACATACACCCATGTTGCTGTCAGTGGCTCAGCATTACTCTTCTTTGTTTTTGTAAAGTGAGTGTCTCTTGCACACGATATGGCTCTAGGAGACTGTGCCTGAGATTCTTGGTCAGAGGAATAAAGTTTTGATCTTCCCTGGTAAATACAAGGCAAAAAATAATAATAATACTCAGACAGAACCTTGTCCCATAATCACAGTGCACTGTCCGTCTTGGTAAATCCCAGCTTGAACTCCGTTGAAGTGGGACTGACAGTCCCCATTCCTCTCTTAAGGTCAGCAAACAAGGCTGTCATGCACTCTTCACTTTGACAGGCTACCACGTGATCTCTTCTGAGACTTTCTAGGAGACAGACAGTCAAGTCAGTGTATAAAAATAGCTTTTTATTACAACAAACTCTGTAATGGGATAACAGGGACAATCCACCCTAATGAGTAGCTGTGTCACCCCTACCCTCTGACTTCGGGTGCCCATTACACTACTTTGCTGCTGTAGCCTCCAGCCTGGACTGTTCACAAACAGCCTCCAGCCTGCAAGTCACTCCCAGCTATGTCTGTGTAGGGGCTGCAGCCAGCCAGTCACACCTTGGCTCTTACCAGCCTTGGTTATGCTGCAGGGTGACCCAACACATCCCCAGTCTTAGAAATGTATGTCCTGTACTGCCCAGCCCTTTTCTGCACAGTACAAGTTTATATAAAGTCCATTATTTCTTTAATAGAAATAATAGGCATACAACTTGCCACCCAAGTGGAGTTTCCCAAACACTTCAATTTAAACACACTGGATTAGCTAAAACAATAAAACAAGTGTATTGACTACAAAGAAAGAGATTTTAAGCGAGTACACGTAATGAGACCTATTAAAAGTCAGAAATGGTTATAAGAAAATAAAGTTAAAACACTTCTGGTGCCTAACTTAACACACTATATCAGATTCAAGCAAGGTTTCTCAGCACATGCTTTCAGCAGGCTTACTGACCAAACCCTCTAGGTCAGGACCCCTTCTCCCAGAATCCAAGTAATGCTTCTTTTGTCGCTTCATGTGCCATGAATGCAATGAGCGGGGGTGTGTGTCTTGCGGGTGTTTGTCCCTCTTTTTATAGTTTCAGTCCTTCTCTTGAAAAAAAACTTCCGGCTGGGTACCAGGAGACAAAAGTCGATAGGGAAGGGCGTTCCCTGCTGCTTTTTCCTCACCTGTTTGAGCCTCCTTTGCTTCCCTTCCTGCTCGATGACTGTTTACTGCTTAAATGCAAATCAATCAGAGCACACATTCCTTTGTTTGAGAAAGACCTGTCTGCCAACCTCAGTTTGAAACACGTGTTGATAACACCATACAGTGGACTCATAACTTCACATACAAGGTTACCACACATATTTTACCAGAACAATAATGACTAGCAAATTATGAGTTTTCAAATGATAGCTCACAAGGCATACTGTGCAAAGATCATTACAATAGCATGTAGGGTGTGGACCCGGGTAGATTTTGTCACAATGAGAAAATGTAGAAACCAAGACTGAGCTTTTCAGTGCTGCTTCTAGGGTTTTAGACTGGGCATTCAAATCTCCAAGGCAGCATTGAACCTCTCAGGCCAAAGATTTCAAAAAAATAAAAATGACATTTTAGATCTTAACAACACCATAGCAGAAACCTTAAAATGTACACACAGGCAACATAGCTACTGAGTATTCTTGTTGGGTAACCATCACCCTTCCTTTCCACACCCATCCCTTCTTACTTGAACCCTCCCTTACAGCAGATGTCTGAGTTTTTTAGGCACTGAGCCCGTAAACACTTAAACAATTAGTCAATGAGACTATTCAGGTGAGTAACGTAGAACATGCTTATTGTTTGCAATTGTTTTGTTTCTCTGTAAAGGGGCCAGCACACTTTGGGCACTTATCAATCATTAATAATCAAAGCAATATAAATATGCAGAAAGTTTGGCCACATATTTAGAGGATGACACTTGTTCCTATTGGAGTCAATGGGAGACAGAATCCTTTAATTCATGGTCTTGTTCACCCCAGACAAGCTGATACTGTCTTCCCAAAATAGGGTCTCTTTTTTGAGCCCAGGATTTTTACCTGCTATCTATAGATGGGCAATGAGGTGATATGTTAAGCTGACAAAACCTTGTGTGTTGGGGTTTGTTTTCCAAAACCTGAGAAGAGTTAGGATCTGGATTCAAAGGAAGTTCCAGTGGATTTGGATGAAGTTTCTTAGTTTAAGCCCATCTCTACTACTAACCAACTCTTATTGGCTATCTAGAAAAATCTCTGATTTCCTCTGTGAGAGAGGAAACACTTTGGTTAGTTTCAGGAAATCCGTGAAGGAGTGGTTCATCCTGATAATTTCTGGCTAACTACTTCCCACCCCACCTGCTTTGTTAATAACTGCTACACATGAGGCAAGCCTGTAAAGTTCAAAAGCTCATGAGAATTTCTAGTACAAAGGACTGTGGCCCAGATCCTGGACTGCAGCGTGCTGTGCCACTGGCGCAAAGCAACTCTAAAGTCCTTGTAGCCAGCACCTCTGGCCCCAGCATGGGAGATTGTCTGGTGATATAGAACCCAGTGTAGCAGCTCTGTTGGTGGGAACAGGGACAAGTGAGCCAGGGGATGTAGGACAGTGACAAGCACGCATGGGCTGGTGAGGGGTACTAAGTGCTGGCAGGTGAAAGGGTCATGATATGGGGCCTTACAACAGGAAGAAGAGAATGAAAGTAGCATGAAAACACAGCAGTCCCAAGGCATAGGAGAGTGATGACATGCAGCTGGTGGACTAGAGGGATCACTTCTAGTTCAGCTTAGGCTCCCTTTGGAGCCATGCCTGGAGGGAGTTCTTTTTGCATGGTTCTCCCCACCCCCACATAGAAAAGGGGTCGGGTGAGCTGCCTCCATGCTGGCATTCCTGTCCTCCTGCTGTGTTGTTATTGAAATCAATATATTTGAAAATGTAGAAAATCATCCAAAAATATTTAATAAATTTCAGTTGGTATTCTATTGTTTCATAGTATGATTAATCACAATTACTTTTTTAAATCGCAGTTAATTTTTCTGAGTTAATCGTGTGAGTTAACTGCGAATAAACGACAGCCCTAGTATGTGCCACTCAGTAATACAATGCAGGTAGGACTCTGGAGTACTGATCTCCATTAAAAAAGGAAAGGATCTCTATTTCATGGCTTTGGAGTTACAGCTGATCATTCAACTCCTTGTTGATCAAGCTGATGTTGCCATGGTATCTTGCTGTGATTAAGCAGTTTACTGGATACTGTTGCTTTGGTTGAAATTAATGAAGTGAGGGGATTTTAATCCCTGGCATTTGACAATTTTACAAAAATAAGTATCAGAGGAATAGAAATAATCTTGACATTTATGTGCCTTGTCTTTACACGTGACTAGTGAACGCTTAAATCTCGAATCACTATTAGTGTGTGACAATCAATCCATAGGCTAAAATATGTGCTCCAGCTAGTTGTCCAAGACTTTTGCATAACAAATAAATGATTCTAAATTGCAGATGGTTTGCTGACAGAAAAGAGGAATTAATTCATTCCATGAATCATTTGCTGTGAATACTTTGCCCAGCTCTAATTACAAGGTGTTATACTGCCTGTGTGTCTTGGTTATTAACAATGGTCTGTAACAGGATGGCCTGTCTCTCCAGGAGCCAGAGGCCTGGGGCCTGCCAGCCCTGTTCACTAATTAGGCCTTGGCTACACTTGCAGATGTACAGCGCTGTGAGTTAAACCTGACTTTGTGCAGCTGAGTAGGGAAAGCGCTGCAGTCTGTCCACACTGACAGCTGCCCAGCGCACTGTCGTGGCCACATTTGCGGCAATTGCAGTGCTATTGGGAGCGGTGCATTATGGGCAGCTATCCCACAGAGCACCTCTTCCCATTCTGGCGCCGTGGATTGTGGGAAGGGGGCATAGGGGCAGGGCATTCTGGGTCCTGTCCCAATGCCCCATGATGCATCGCTTCGCATCCCAGAAATCCCTTTGTTTCCGTCCACCTTTGGCGCCATCTTTCAACGGTTTCTGTGCAGCGCAATCTGTCTGTGGGAAATGGAGCCTGAACTGCTGAGGCGTATGCTGACTTGTCTCACCAGCATGTCACGTTTGGCTGTCGAACTATTCCTTAAGATCCAAAGTGACAGTGAGAGTGAGGAGTCCGACGATGCTATCGAGCCACGTAACGCGTACGACACGAAATTGCTTGTGGCATTCACAGACATGCTCAGTATTGTGGAACGCCGCTTTTGGGCTCGGGAAACAAGCACCGAGTGGTGGGATCACATCGTCATGGAAGTCTGGGATGACGAGCAGTGGCTGCAGAACTTTCGGATGAGAAAAGCCACTTTCATGGGACTGTGTGAGGAGCTTGCCCCCACCCTGCGGCGCAAGGACACGAGATTGAGAACTGCCCTGCCAGTGGAGAAGCGGGTGGCTATTGCAATCTGGAAGCTGGCAACTCTAGACAGCTACCGGTTGGTCGCAAACCAGTTTGGAGTGGGAAAGTCGACCGTTGGAATCGTGTTGATGCAAGTTTGCAAGGCCATTAATCGCATCCTACTCAGAAGAACCGTGACTCTGGGTAACGTGCAGGAAATAGTGGATGGCTTTGCACAAATGGGGTTCCCTAACTGTGGAGGGGCGATAGATGGGACGCACATTCCTATTCTGGCACCACCCCACCTAGGATCCGAGTACGTTAATCGGAAGGGGTATTTCTCTATGGTTCTCCAGGCGCTTATGGATCACCGTGGGCGTTTCATTGACATTAACACAGTCTGGCCTGGAAAGGTGCTCAGTGGTTTGAGCATTGGCCTGCTAAACCCAGGGTTGTGAGTTCAATCCTTGAGGGGGCCACTTGGGGATCTGGGGCAAAATCAGTACTTGGTCCTGCTAGTGAAGGCAGGGGGCTGCACTGAATGACCTTTCAAGGTCCCTTCCAGTTCTAGGAGATGGGATATCTCCGTTAATTATGCAGTTGAAACAGGGACAGGTGTTCCCTATAAAGAGCTGAGGAAAGGGACAGACTGCTCCTGTAGTAGTTCCTGGAGAAGGAAGGCTCCAGGTGGAAAGCCCTGGGTGTCCTGGCTGGCTAGAAAGCCTCACCTGGAAGTTTGTTTCCTTTTGCAAGTTTGCTGGTTGTTTGAACAATAAATGGAGCCCAGAGGCAAAGGCTAAAGACTGATCTGGGTGTAGTTGATAATTTCCCAGGCTAGTCGGGAAGGTTGCCAGTTTACAGTGCCCATACCCTTGGCAGGTAGTAGATATCAATGTCCCTTTAAAAGAAGCAAGCCTGCTGGACTGTCTTTGGATAAGAACACAAGACAGAGTAGATAAAGGGCTCAAAACATGCTCCATTTGTCATTTCTGTTCCCCTCTCAAATACCTTGTGTCCATCCAGCCTGCGATATTATGAAGAGCAGATGGTCGTAAATAAAAACTGCATGTATATAAACAAATAAAGCCCATTGGGTGGGTGAGTGTGAGTCCCTCTGGGATTTATCAGCACTGCTCCTGGCAAAGCTGGGAGGAACTGCTTAAGAATAAAGGCCCTGATCCAGCAAAGCACTTAAGCATGTACACCTCCACCCCGACATAATGCGACCCGATATAACATGAATTCGGATATAACACGGTAAAGCAGTGCTCCGGGGGGGGGGGGGGGGAGGGGAGGGCAGGGCTGCGCACTCCGGTGAATCAAAGCAAGTTAGATATAACGCGGTTTCACCTATAACGCGGTAAGATTTTTTGGCTCCCAAGGACAGTGTTATATCGGGGTAGAGGTGTACTTTAAGTACACAAATAGTCCCATTGGCTTCATTGGGATACTTGTGCTTTTCTGAATTAGGATTCTGCCTCCTGCCCAGTAGTTGAGCGTGCTGCCTTCGCAACATTCCCAGCCTTTGCCATCCCAGGAGTTGGAGGTACTCTGCTTAGAAGTAATCCCTAGATCTGAAATGCAGCATTGTATAGCTTGCAAGGACACACCTCGCACTTATATTGGGAAAACTGGAGAATCCAACAGGATAGAGTTAAAGAAAAATATTGTTAGGGGGGAGGGATAGCTCAGTGGTTTGAGCGTTGGCCTGCTAAACCCAGGGTTGTGAGTTCAATCCTTGAAGGGGCCATCTGGGGATTTAGTTGGGGATTGATCCTGCTTTGAGCAGGGGGTTGGACTAGATGATCTCCTGAGGTCCCTTCCAACCCTAATAATCTATGAAGAGCTAAGAAATTCAGTCCAAGGGAATGTTCAAATTAAATATTGTTCCTCAAAACAAAAGACTGACTGCAGAGCACATGTAAACAAAACAGAGAGACTTATCTGGCCCCTTCTTTCAACGGCTCCAAATACAGACGCTGCTGGCATGTGGAGTGTATGACCCAAATATTTCCCAAAACCTCCGGACACAGCAGGTTTGTGATGCATTATTGGGTAACAAAAGGATAAGGTCAGCCCCTGCCTCACTGGGTCATTTGTTCTTCACAAAATCTCCTCAGTGTGTAGCTTAGATAATAGCACTGGATTGCGGGGATCCCCTGCTGTGGTTATCAAATGCAAAAGGCCAGAATGGTGCAAACTCTTCATATTAGCCATTCAGGTCCAGACAATTCATCTTCTAACTAGAACCCTGGCCCCATTGATGTGTAACCCATTTGCTTGCACTGCAACATTTACTGGTATAAATAAGGGAAGAAACAGTGGGGAAGATCCATGGTTCATTGCAGGGGGGGTGGGAACTGTGCCAGAGCTGGGCAGGGTAACTCCATTAGAAGAGCGAGAAACATCCAATCTGGTGTGTAGCAGTCACTACACATGCTCAGGAACTGATTTGAAGCTATAAAGGCAGGTTTGAATTGTGGACAAACTCCCTGACAGAATCTACTCATAGTCCCCATCTGAAGGCTGAGCCACTTGGAGCTCAGTGAGGCTATAAATAGGGGAAGTCAGAGATCACCTGTGGGGAACTCAGCAGCTGAAGCCCACAGGATTAAAAAGTGTTGATGGCAAAGTCTGTGTCTCAGAGATTGTGCCAATCCATTTGGATCCAGATAACCTGCTCCCTATCTCACTGAGAACTACAGGAGACTGTAAGTTACTACTGGTTATAAGAGTTAAGACTGCTGTTACTGAAGGGGTACAGGGGAGTTGGAAGAAAACTGTGGAATTGCTCTAGTTGTAAGAGGCTCAAGGGACATATATACTTTGAATTACACACATTGCAAGAAGGGCTCACTTCATGAGAAAGTTGGAGGGAAGTGAAGATATATGTGTGGGTCAAGGTAGACATTTCCTCAATATCTTGTAATAGCAGCAAGTATGGAAGTTTGTGAGCAAAACACCAAAGGGTTATCACATAATAGTTGTTTATGGGAAATATTGACAACCAAGTCAGATATTGCATATAAATTATTATACTTATTAAATGTTGGGGTGTTGTGTTTTTAAAGAAATTGTGTCAGTCTCTTTCTCTCAAAAGTGTATCACGGTAAATCTCCGGCCTGAAAGGACTGATCTCTGACTTGTGCTTCAGCAGAAGAGTAGGTTGAAATGCAGGAAAGGGAAAGTAATCCCAGATAATATTATCTCTGTCCCCTTACCTGTTACATAGGCACATGTGATGTATGCCTCATCTAATGCCCCTTGAGCCCAGTAGGTCTTTCCACTGACTTAAAAAGATGCTGAATCAAGCCCTCAATGAGTAACTTATTACAAGGAGTGGAGTAGAGCCTGCAGAGGGATTGGGATCCCGTGGGTCCCGCAGGACCCACTGCCATAATAGCAGGAGCGTGTAAAATGTACTTTATTTTGGGTGGGATTGGGTGGGTAAAAAAACCCAACCCAACAGACTGCAGGAATTTACAGGAAAACACTAAATCTCTTGTCAGTCATAGATAGCATTTCAGCAGTGTAAAACAAGTTTTTCTTTCAAAAAAAAAATAAAGGTTTTAATACTTACATTTAAGTGAGGGATTGAAAGAGATTTGATATCTATTAGAACAGGAGTTAAAGTCTTTTTTACATGGTTTAAGATTTATTTTATTCTTTAATGGTAAATATTGTCTGAATTCCATTTATATATATAATTAACCAACTCTGGTTGTGTTTTGTTTTGTTTTGTTTTGTTTTTTACCGGCATGGAGGAATCTGTCTCTCTTGTGGAATTTGAAGGATCTAAGGTTTTTGTGGGTGGGAGCCGGACAAAAATGCAAGAAACAGTGAGGGAGCGACTGGGAATGGGAATTGCTGGGTGGACGGGATTAAAAAAATAGCCCCGCACAGTGCTCTAGATTGGAGCTCTTCTGTACTCCTATAAATAGCCTTATTCATGTGAGTAAGCCTTAGTCACGCGCATAGTCCTACTGAAATCAAGGATTGCACATGTGGTTAAAGGTGAAGGATGAGGCCCTGAGATGAGATACGGGATAGTTGGCGTGTAAAACTATATTTATTACTGTTTAAAAACAGCTGGATAATGAACTTTGGCCATGATTCAGGTGAGCGTATAATAAAAATGGTTTTAATGCAAAGTTATGGTTGTGAATTTAAACATAGCTACTGTCAGGAAATTCTCAGTTAAGGGTCTAATATGCACATTATGTATATTTGCTAAGGTCAGAGATGACACTAGAGTATTTCATTGCAGCCCTGGAGCCTTAAAAGCCCACCTGCACTGCAGGAAGAGAGTGAGGCCGCAGAGCTGTACAACATGAACATCATCCCTCCTCCCAGCTATGAGAGGAGGCTTTTCAAGGGCAGGAGCCTCCAGCCCATAGCAACAGGGTGGATGGGTGGGGATATGTAAGGACACTTGCAGTCCCTGGCCCACATGTTGATGGGGATGGTACACGGGAGTTTCCATCCCATATATGGAGGGCTGGTGTACATTGGGGTCTCTTGCCTGTACATGGAGGAATGGCAGAGGTATGAGTGGGTCTCCAAACAGTGGAGTTAAATTAAATGCAGAGTTCTAGGTCCTCCAGTTCCTAAAGAGGAATGAGATGTTGTAGGAAGTAATTTAATAAATTGCTGGATTTCCAAGTTGGGGGTCATTCTTTAGCTCTCAGTTCTCTCAACTCTCACAATCCATCCAGAAGGTGGAGGAGGTTGGACTGGAGAATATTTTCTGTCTATATATGGACAGAAAATCCAAATCTAACCCTGACTCCAAACCTAATTCCAGTTTGGGGAGCAGAGAGTTAAAACTGGTATTGATTTTCCTGACTTCTTTGCATTTAATTTCTCAATATAGCCTTAGCCTTAATGGAATTTTTTGCTGTTGACATTTCCTAGGGCCAAATCCTCTGCTGATGTAAACTGGTTCAGCATCAATGAAGTCACAGAATTGCACCAGCGTACAACAGCAGAGCATCTTGCCCCTTGTTTCAATTGCATGCTTTATTTAGAATTTTGTTTCAACACTGTGGCTAAAAATAAAAAAGGATAACACAACAGTGCAATTGCTTTGTCTAGCCGTTAAGACGGCAGTGAGGGTATGAGTTTGCCATTTCAAGACTTGGAAGAAAATTTTATAAAATAGTTCCTTTATAAAGAAAGCAAAATGTTTTGTAAATGGCTGTCAAAAGGCGTAAGAAAAATCTGCTTTGTGCAAAGTTAACAAAAAATCATATTGAGACTTTATGTATTTATAAATTGAAGTCTCAGTTTGGAGCACAGTATGCTATAAACCACACTGGAGTAAACTTTGATAAACAGGAAATAGTTGGAAGGTTAGCAGTAATACCAATGGGACGTAGTCAGAAGTTTCCAAGTCTTGGCTTTCAATTGTAATCTTTTCCATTTTCTATTTTTGATGGAGGTTTTGGCACTTTAGTTTCATGCGTTCTCAGCTTTTCCGTGTGTGTTTTAATGGGAACACTCCCCTCTCTTATGAAGATTTTAAAAAACAGGAAACAACATACTTTCATCTCAGGACCACAGTAGGAAAGTTCACATCAGGAGACAGGATGCTTACAATGCATCTATCAGGACCTGCGTTTGAAAATTAAGTGCTTTGCTCTGATTCACTTGAACTGTTACACCCAACATATCCAATAATCCAATCCTGGTGGCACAGAGCCAGCATAGCCTCCTTTCCCCCTATTCCCTTCACACTTTCCTGCACAGGCAGCATTTTGGGGGCACAGCTGAGAATGGACATATGAATAATGTGCTCTGCTGTGCTCTGGTGATCCTCAGCTAGTATAAGAGCCCCTTAGGGGCTGTTACTAGGTGGCACAAGCTAGAATAGCCAAGACTAGTCAGGGGCCGAACTCTGCACAAGATTAGCCACTCATGCTGCGTTCCTATATTCTGTGCCTCAGTTCACTTGCTCTGTCAATTCAAGCCAGTGGCGTAGCCAGCATGGGACATTTGGGTGGGCCCTGACTTCGGCTGGGCAGGCAATGACAGAGGCAGGTGGTAGGAAGGATTGGGGGGGAATGGACATTCTGGCCAGGGGCCCCCTGTGTGCACCCAGCTCTGGAAGGAGACGCCGCTCTCCAGTGTGCATGGCTCCCGGCACCCGTCCCCATACCATGCTCCTTGAGGCAGCAGGCCTATCTTTTTTGAGGATCTCCTTTGCCGCGCCGCCCGCCTGCCCTCCATCTGCTGCGGCACGCTTGCGTGATGTGCTTGTCAGGCACTCTGCTGCTGTCTCTCCCCCTCCGGTTGGGCTGGGAGTGTGTGCACCTAGCGTGCTGTGTCCTCCATGTCTGGGCGGGGCAAGCACTGGGGCTGGAGCAGAGCTGGGGCTGGGGGGGAGGATGGACCTGGATTCTAAGTGGGTATGCTGCAACCCACCCAGGCAGACATGCCAAACCTGCAGAAATTGGGCTTGTTTTTGGCTTAATTGGCTTGTGAGTTGCTCGTTAGCTAGTTTTTGGCTTGTAGCTGCCTTTTTTTTTTTTTTTATCAGCTCCCTGCAAGCAGGGGCAAGGGGTGGGGGGAAGAGAGTTGGGGTGCACCCACTGCACGCTGGGGGGATCTAGTCACAGAGAGTGGTGGGATTCTTAGGGATTGGCTTGTTTTGAAATGGGATTAGCTTGATTTTTGACTTATTGTGAAAGTCGGGGTGCTTATTTACCGTGTGAAAGTTGGCAACTGTGCACGCAGGCCCACCTGTGGCTATGTCCCTGATTCAAGCACAGAGTTTTGACGGCAAAGGCCAGATTTTTAAAGGTAGTTAGCTGCCTAACAATCTGGTCCTAAGAATATAAATAGCTTGTGTTCCTATGCAAACAATAACAACAAAGAGTCTGGTGGCACCTTAAAGACTAACAGATTTATTTGGGCATAAGCTTTCGTGAGTAAAAACCTCACTTCTTCGGATGCATCCGAAGAAGTGAGGTTTTTACTCACGAAAGCTTATGCCCAAATAAATCTGTTAGTCTTTAAGGTGCCACCAGACTCTTTGTTGTT
>NC_048300.1:8467784-8531071 GCF_013100865.1 Trachemys scripta elegans | reverse complement strand
GGGGCCGGGAGCAGTCGGGGTGTGGGCAGGGAGGGCAGGAGGGGAAGCGCAGGGCGCCGGGGGGGGGGGCGGAGGGGAGAAGAGGGGCCGGGAGCAGTCGGGGTGTGGGCAGGGGGGGCGGAGGGGAAGCGCAGGGCTGGGGGGGGCGGAGGGGAGAAGAGGGGCCGGGAGCAGTCGGGGTGTGGGCAGGGAGGGCAGGAGGGGAAGCGCAGGGCTGGGGGGGTTGGGGGGGAGAAGAGGGGCCGGGAGCAGTCGGGGTGTGGGCAGGGAGCGGTGTGTGTGGGGCTGGAGCAGGCTGCGGTGTCTAGTCGCCCTGCACTGCGGAGGAAGCGGTGAAGGGTGATGCCAATCGGGGCAGGTGCTGTCCGGGCAGCCGGGCGGTCTCGGGCCAGGCAGCTGTTTCGTGCAGGGAGGTTTTGTTTACGGCCCTGATTGGGCGCAGAGCCGATGACGAGCCCCCAAGAGGTTATTTAAATCGCCTTTCACTTCACCTTGTGTAACCCGCTCTCAGACTGAGGAGGCGGATCTTGGGTAGCTGCAGCCAGCAAGTGTCGGGGCATCTCTCTGGTTCGGAGCACGATGAGTCCCTGACAGCGCTGTCTCCCAGTGCTTCCTGGGTCTCCTCGGGAGCCCTGATAGGAAACATGGGGTCCCCATCCTTTGGGCTGCGTCTGAGCTGGAAAACAGGAAACGATGCTGGTTGCCTTAATTAATGTTTTGTTCCACATGTGCCCATCTCTTCTTTTGACCAGAATACAGTAAAAGGAGAGGTGATGTGAAGGGATTAGGAGGACTTGTCAAATTTACAAACTAGGGTACTTTCATAGATAGTAATTTTTCAGTTCCTGGGGAAGTTATTTGGCCATATTTAATTCAAGTGCTTTTTATTGCAATACATTGGACTAAACAATGTAATTATTAAATATATTTTGTTTTAGTCATACAGATATGATGTAAATGAACAAGAAAATCCAGATTTAAGTTTTCATTCCATCCTTACCTTGTCTCCTTCATGACTGCAGGGTTTGTACACTATTCCCTGTGCACATCAATTACTGGGTGCAGGAGTTCATTAGGTATTGGTTGAAGTTTAAATTGTAAATTGTTAAACTTGTCAGTTGATTGGACTCCTAATGGAAGGGGCTAACTTTTAACAGTCATGTCATAACATATTTTCATAATAGAAATGACACACCTGTAAACCAGAGCTAATCCATTGTGTCACTGTCACTTCTGGAACAAGTGTACAGTGTGTTTAAAATTTCCCTTGGAAATTTACCTGGCTTGAATGGTGGCCACTTTACAAAATAGTCAGCTGGCTTTCTCTCTCCCCAAAAAACCCAGAATGCAGTACTCCACATAATGGGTAAATAGCTTAAAAACACTTTAAAAAAAAAAAAAAAAAAGCTGTTTCTTAGTCCTAGGACTGTGGGGAGCATGGAAAACTTCTGATTAGTTGTCCATTTCATTTTTATCACCAGTTGGTATGTGGGAGGGAGGTAGGGTTCCCAACTTTCTAATCACACAAAACGGAACACCTCTGCCCTGCTCATTCCATGAGGCCCCGCCCATTCTCTGAGGCCCCACCCCTATTCGTTCTATTCCCCCTCCTCCGCTGCTCACTCTCCCCCACCCTCACTCACTTTTATTGGGCTGTAGCATAGGGTGGGGGTGAGGGCTCTGGGATGTGGCCAGAAATGAGGGGTTCAGGGTATGGGAGAGGGCTCTGGGCTGGGGCAAGAGGCTAGGGTGTGTGTGTGGGGTGAGGTCTCTGGCTGGGGGTGCAGGCTCTGGGGTGGGGCTGGGGATGAGGGGTTTGGGGTGCAGGAGTGGGCTCCAGGTGGGGGCCAAGGGGTTTGGAGTGCAGGAGGCGGTGCGGGATACGGTTGGGGGTGTGGACTCTGGGGTGGGTCCAGGGATGAGGGATTTGGGGTGCAGGAGGGGGCTGGGGCAGGGTGTTGGGATGTTGGGGGTGGTGTGGGCTCCTGGAGGGAGTTTGGGTGCGGGAGGGGACTCTGTGCTGGGGTAGGGGGTTGGGGTACGGGAGCAGGTGTGGGGTTCCGGTGGCGCTTACTGTGGCTTCCGGTAAGCGGCTGCCAGGTCCCCGCAGCCCCTAGACACGTGGGCAGCCGGGGGGCTCTGCATGCTGCCCTTGCACCTGCAGGCGCCGCCCCTGCAGCTCCCATTGGTCGCAGTTCCTGGCCAATGGGAGCTGCAGAGCCAGCACTCAGGGCGGGGACAGCATGTGGAGCCTTCCTGGCCTCCCATGTATATAGCGGCTGCAGAGACCTGGTGGCTGTTTCCGGGATCCACACAGAGTTATGGCAGGCTGGGAGCCTGCCTTAGTCCTGGGCCCCCGCTGCACTGCTGACCAGAGCTGCCAGGGTCCCTTTCTGACTGGGCGTTCTGGTCAAAATTCAGATGCCTGGCAACCCTAGAGGGAGGGGGTAGAGAGGGGGACTTGCTCCTAGACTGAGACCTTTTTTTGTCAGGTTTCAGCACTGAAATATTTCATCCCAAACTAATCTTTATTAAAACACTAAACAAAGAATACCTACACAACTCGGTGCCATTGCAAACATGCCCAGATCCTTTCCACTTTCTTTTCTCAGGAACTCATTCTTCAGAATTGCTGTTAAATGACTGGGCTGGAAGAACAGTCTGCATATAGACAGAGTTCAGTTATTTCTTGTGTTTGTGTGTTTTTAAGAGATGACAATGTAAGCTAATGTCAGCTGCAAAGTTGTGTTATTATGGTAGCAAATAAAACAAAACTGATATCGAGAAGGTCAAAGTGGGCTATTGTTGTAAGTACTCATCTTCGGGGACATATTTAATTTTCCAGCTACTTACAAGATAAGCAATTTCCTTTAATGTTAGTGTTGCTATTTTAAACCCCAGGCATATTCTGATATCATTTCTTGACATCATATTTCTGTTTTGCTTCTTCCTAAATGATGGATTAAAATGTACAACAGGATTTCTTTGTCAGTAGAATTTCTGCTTTTGTATCAGAAGTTGTGTGTTCAAATCTTGTACCGGACAGAAATTTCTATGACACAAATCATTTGGATTATTTGGCATTCTGCTGGTAGTGCATTTACATACAGTGCATACTATTTACATATAGAAACTTTATGGCCTTTATTGACTCTGAAATAATTATTTTATAAGTAATGGAAAAGGAAATTATTTTAACTTATACGTGTCAAAGCCATAGTTATCTAGGACTGCCAGTGTTGTCACTAGAAATTTTGGCTTTTATTCAACTCTAAAATACTTTGCATGTTTACAGCAGGGCAATAAGGCATAGATAATATTTTAACAGTCATAGCAGTTCTGAGTAAATGTGATTTTCTCCCCCCCCCCCCCCGGTTATTAAAATAGTTTATATAAACTATCACCATGTTTTCATTGCTGCCATGTTGTTTTGAGGCAAATGCTCTTTCCAAGGAAGCTTGATTTTTGGTGGTGGTGGTTGTAAATATTTGCTTTAGAGTTGTGTAGTCATAATTGGTTTTCTGCTTGTCTGCATTTTTCATGAGTAGCTTTGAAAACAAGAGTAGGGTTGTCAACCTTCCAGGATTGGCCTGGAGTCTCCAGGAATTAAAGATGCTATGTGATGAAATCTCCAGGAATACATCTAACCAAAATTGACAACCCTAAGTAAAAGTAAAGAGGTAGCTGCTTACCCATAGAAAAGCCATTGGCCATTGAAAGTTTGTCTCTAATGATAAAGCTCCCATTGATTTCATTGAGAGCAGAATTAGGCAAATGCTGAGTGCTTTAGAGAAATCCTCCCCTAAAAATACTGAATGAATGCTATTTGTCGTTGCACATATCAATCTCACTATTTCTGTTTAACACTCAGAACACCAATACTTGGTCACCCCACTATAGATGATTGAAGTTCATATCCTAGCTTTTAGTGAGACAGCTACAGAGACAGTATATTGTTACTGAAATACTTTTATTTCCCCCCCCTCTTAATAGGAGACCTCAGACTTCGTAGGTCATTACCTGCAAGTATGACCTCATCTCAAGTTACCTTTGAAGTAAGAGGAGCATTAGAACAAGGTACACAAATCACACTTGTCATACTTTTTTGTGTGTGCATGTTGTAAAACTAGAATAAAATCTTCAAGCCATACAGTTAAAAATATTTGTTTATTTTAGTTAGAGGGCAAAGAATCATATAATTTTGATACCTGGGATGACAAGGTTCAGGAGGGTGGCTCAGTAAAGAGGAGCTTTACAAAATAATTGTTCTTTAGCAGAGAGTTGGGGAATGAATTTTATCTTAATAACTTGTTTGAAAAATGTTAGCATACTAGAGATTTTGATATACTCCCTGAAGTAGTCTGAATACTTTAAAATTAGAATTGTATTTGTGATAACCTTACTTTATCAAATGGAAATATTTATCATTAATCCTGACCTCAGATATGCAGGCATATGGAAAATCCTCAGTTTGTGCATAGGTATGCAGAAGACTCCTGTTGAACCAAATATAACAAGAGCATATGTTTTGAATGAGTTTGGAACACAAGTTGATATATTTGATCAGAACAGTGTGCCATCTTATCCAGTATTCTGAAACCTCAGAAAGGAAATGTAACCAATATCTGTGTCTAGCTGGGTTTGGGATGTTAGCTCTGTCTTTGTCTAGCCAGTGGGATGTTATCCAATCTTTGCCTTCAACTTTTTTCCTAAATCATTACCAGCCAAAAGCAGACACCGGGGTAGCTATTCCTTTGATTTTCCTATCTTTCACCTCCTTCTCTAATTCAGAGACAAAACACACACAAACCCCCTCCCACCCCACCCCCAATCAGTGGTTGACTGCATCTAAAACAACCAGAGTGCTTCCTCCATGAGTCATTATATGATTGCCACAGGGTGGATTTGATTTAAATCAGATTGATTTAAATCATGACTAAAATCACTACTCAGGAAGACTCGATTTAATCATGGTTTTCTACATAAAAGTGCATTCTTGTTGGTTGTTATCTTAATACATATTCTTCACAACTCAGAGAGAGATGTAGGTTTCATTTTTAGAAGATACACACTATATATTTTTAAACAGTGATTTTATTTTGAAAATTTTTCAGATTAGTTTTACAGCTATATCAGAAAATGAAAGATGGGTTATTTCATTTACCAAAGGTTATTGAAGCAGATATTTATGAAGTCATTGGGAGGTGAACTATCTCCAATTCAACAGGTTAATCATTAATATTTGGAGGATTTTCTTGCTGTATTAGGAGGAGAACATCACCAGACAGACATTTAAATTGTTTTATTTAATTAAAACAACAACGTTAAATATTCTGGATTTTTTTTCTTCAACAGCAAACATATTTTAACAAAACAAGCATATGTCCCTAACTTCTCACATTTATCTCCAGACTTCTTCTCCTTGTCCAGATCTATTCTGCCCCCAACAATCTTCTGTTGTGTTGAACTTTTTGAAACTTTGCACTTTTAGAGAGAGGTAAGGGATTGACTCTGTGTACACACATTTGCAAAGAGATAATAGAGTTGAGGTCTGTTATTTCTCACTTCTATACATTATTTTATTTATTTATTTATTTATGTTAACAGGCATGTTACCTCTGGAGACACAAATCCATAGTTTGAGAACTGTAAAACTAAGCATCTCTGATGGTATCTTCTAGACTGAGCATTGAGTCCCATTGGGTAGATAGATTAACCTAAATAATCTATAAAGCCCCTCGGACCCCATAAAATGAGGTCACTAATCCATGAACTATTGGAACTCATTTACAAAACTTTTCTTAAACATTACATGAATATATTGTCTCATACTATAGAATTTATAATCCCTATTCCATGATGAGACATTATAGCTCAAAGATATCTTAATTAAAACTATCTTTAGATAGGTTTTTCCCTCAAAAAGCATTTTATCAAAAAAATCTGATTTAAATAAAAAAAATCACTGATTTTTTATCTACCCTGATTTGCCACAAATGTATCTAAGGTATTCATCTTCTCAGTCATCCTGGTCAGCCTAACCATACACGCTTCCATGTTTAACAGCATAGCAATACCTAACTGTATATACACAACTGTTATTTATACAGTATTATAATGCTTAAATTCACAGTGAGCAACTCTAATAAATCACTAGAAGGCATCAGCAACCATTCAATAATAAATCACTAACATCACCAGAAGCCCCCCCTCCCCTTCTTATTGAGCATACTCTGCTATGCCAAACTCAGTGGAGGTATGAATAAGCACTGTTCGCTCCCCTCTGCTAAAATCAGAGGGAAAATTCCCTTTTTTGGACTTGTGGGACCTTAGCGCTCTCTCCCCCTCCTCTGCTGGTGAAGTTGAGGACTCAATAGGTGTTCAGGATGTTCCACTGGTCCCTTTACATTCCTTCCATGCTGCAAATCAGAGGCTTTTTCTACACTACAGGGGAAATGCGATCTAAGCTACGCAATTTGAGTTATGTGAATAGCGTGACTCAAATCGACATAGCTTAGACCTACTTACTGTGGGATCCACACTATGCGATGTCGACGGGAGAGCGATCTGTGGTCAATTTAGCTGGTCTAGTGAGGACCCACTAAACTGACGGCTTATGCATCGATTGCTGCTTGTCGATCCTCCTGGTAAGTGTAGACAATCCTAGAGCAGTCAAACACCTTCTTATGACTTCTTACTTTAAGCAGTTAGTCATTAGGTAGAAGATGCATGGAATCTGCATTTGTGTTGCTACAAAGATGCCACTTGGGTATACCCTTGTTTTGCGGTACTTTTTGCTGTACCTGATAATGCAATTCTTGCTTATTATGGGTTATCATAGGGGTTCCAGTTTCAGCTTAAAAGGATGAATCTAGATCCCATTACCAAAAATCTGATAGTTTATTTAAAAAAAAAAAAATCTGGGAAAAGAGCTTGTAGAGGAGGCAGGTAGGAGCCTGGGAGACGTTATTTTCTGTAGCATGTGATTTCAAAGGGGCCATTTTGAATGGTACCATTTGCATGGTAGGAGGAGGCGGCAAGAAATGTAGCAGGCCAATATTACTGCAGCTTATGGGGCAACTTAATAAAATGTTCAATATATCATTCTGCTCTTTGATATAAAAATGTTATTTGGCGGTAATTAGTACAAGAAGTAGTACAAACTGGAAGTAAACAGGGAAACAGTCAACCATACATGGTTTATTACGACAATGATATTGGCAAAATAATGACTATATAATAGATGCCTTTTTCACAAGTCATCTGTTAAAACTAATTAGGACACACACTTTCTGTCACATTTTAGTTCAAAATTAAAAGCATTAATTATATCTTTTGTTTGAAATTACACTGAGCTTCTGATATGTAACAAGAAAAGAAGTAACAGACCATTAAAACAGAAATATGCATTGAGACAGAAACCAATGCCAACATCTTGATAATTTCTAAGGTAAAATTTACCTAAGGTCACTAGCATTTGTTGATCGTTCAAGTGCAAATATTTACCAATAACCAATTGCGGTTTATTACAAAAACTTCAATTTGCAATAAGATTGAAGTAGCATTCATTTATTTCACATAAAATACATCCGTAGCTGTTGCTCAGCAGAAACAGCTGAACATGGAATTATGAATATTGGCAAATATTTGGTTGCATAAGTTTCCGTTGCATTTGAGCAAAACGTTTCAGCCATATTTGAATACGAGGACAGAAGGGCAAAAATATACTTTTACCAGCAGAAAAAAAAAACTTGCAATTTTTTAAACCGCTGTACAGGCAAAATGTCCAGCATTTGGAACCTGAAACCCAATATGAATATATAAGGAGCAGTGTCTTTGATTTTTTGTATTTTTAAAATAATGACTCTCCATGATTCCAGTTGTCACAGTCTGTAAGAACTGTTCGATGCCTCACGGAAAGTATTTCGTTTAAAAACGATTCTACTTGTATGTCATAGTTTCTGTAGAATTCTGAAAACTCGCAAAAATTAAAAAGAACTAACAAAAAACCCACAACTCTCCAAAAAAGCTTCTGCTGTGATGCTTATTTCCTTCCTGTAGTTACAAGCTTGTTATTTCTAAAGCAGCTAGTTGTGACATTGCTGTCCTTAGCAGAACAGAGTTGAGTAAGAAGATTTATTTTTTTTCTAATTTCAATAGCAGCAGTAAACAACAAGGCTAGAGAAAATTAATTCCTTTTCTGTCAGTGGTTTGCGGGGAGCTTTTCTGTGGCAAATAACTACAGAATGTGGATGGCATAAGGGGATTCTGTTGCCCCACAATACTGACATGATATGAGGGCTTGTCTTCACTACGGGGGTAAGTCGACCTAAGTGACGCTACTCCAGCTACATGAATAATGACATAGCTTACGTTGACTTACTGCGCTGTCTTCTCTGCGCTGTGTTGAGGGGGGACACTCTCCAGTCGACTTCCCTCACTCTTCTTGGAGAGCTGGAGTACCTGGGTCGACTGGAGAGCGCTCTGCAGTCAATTTAGCAGGTCATGTGAAGACCAGCTCTTAGGCCACGTCTACACTACCCGCCAGATTGGCGGGTAGTAATCGATCTATCAGGGGTTGATTTATCGCGTCTAGACGAGACGCGATAAATCAATCCCCAAATCGACACCCGTACTCCACCTCGGCAGGAGGAATAAGCGGAGTCGACGGGGGAGCCACGGCGGTCGACTTGCTGCCGCAAGGACGGCCAGGTAAGTTAAACTAACATACTTCGACTTCAGCTATGTGAATAGCATAGCTGAAGTTGCGTATCTTAGATCAATTTTGCCCCCAGTGTAGACCAGCCCTTAGTTTTGTTCTGCTGCTACTAGTGGAGAAGTGCTTTGGGTATCAGCAGAGGCAGGAAGCAGGCTTGTGGACATGTAAACAAACTTTCCAAGAGGCTTCAGCAGTTCTCTATGCAGTTATATATTTTTTTCCTCCTTATCTAGCCATAGTGTGTGTGAATTTTGTCAAATCACAGCTATAAATAGTAAGTGATGTATGAAATGAGAATCCTTGCCTAGTGCATTGAGAGAATATGTATTTTAGTCACACTTTTAATACTATTTTCTGCAGTATTCAGCTAAGGAGCGTTGCAGTGACCTTGAAAATGCTCTTAACATTAAGCAATTCAAGTTTATAATATACTTGCATTTCGCTAGTGCCTTTCATCTAGGGACTTTACAGCATTTTACAAACACTAATTAAGCCTCACAACACCTTTCTGAAGGTACATAAGGGATCACTACCTCTATCATTTAAATATAGCCACCTGTGTGGTGCGACTTGCTGTGTGCTAAGCAATTGCCAGACCTTCACACCTTTAGGACAAGGAATGAAGAATATTGCTAAATAAAACTGCAGGGGAATTTAGAGAGGCAGACTATAATTATCCAGTCTAGAGATTGGCCAGTACACAGACTTTACTTTTACTCTTAAGACAAGAGACATGGTATCTGTAATGAGCATGTGGGACAGATCTGTGGTGGTTTCTTTTTTTTTGTTTTGTTTTTTTTTTCTCCTCAGAATAAGCCAGGCCTTGAACTACTTAAATGCTTTAAAAACTTGCTAAAAGCTGCTAGGTAGAGTCGACTTACTAGCAACCCCACAGTTGCCAGAAAAAAGTTGCTCTTATCCAGAAGTTGCTGAAAAATGGAAGGCAGGTTTGCAAGGCAGTAGCCAGGGGAAGAAGCGCTGGGATGTGCCATTCCTGGCTGCAGCCCTACAAGCCTGCCTGTGTAGAGGACAGCAGTGAGGAGGGGTGCTGCAACCGTGCTTCCATGGGCAGCAGGAGCACAGGAGACCCATGGAGCTGCACTGTACATCTCCTTGTGCTCTCTGGTGATTGGGGTTCAACACTTCCCAGCACTTCCTTCCTGCTGCAATCTTCTGGAAGGGCGTAGGGAGAGGTACCATGCAGCCAGGCTGCAGCCCCACTCCCTGCTGTGGCTCTTCTCACAGCCCCTTACTGCTTATGCAGGGCCTATGTGCAGACAGGTTTGCAATCACAGAAAGAAAGAACCTTTGGGATGGACTGAGCACTGGCCCCAGGCAGACTTGTGGGGTTGCAGCCAGAGAAAGGCATATCCCAGCACTTCAGGGCTTAATTTGTAATGCTGGAGCTCAAGCCATTTTTTTAACTTTCATATCTGATGTGGCA
Organism: Trachemys scripta elegans; assembly: GCF_013100865.1. Lineage (NCBI taxonomy): Eukaryota > Metazoa > Chordata > Testudines > Emydidae > Trachemys > Trachemys scripta. Next base: position 8,520,908 of record NC_048300.1, on the reverse strand, counting down.
AGCCCAGAGGTGCGGGGGCTCAGCACTGTTAAGCCCTGGCACAGATTAAGCACTACAGCACTTCCTTCCCTGGCTGCAGCCTTGCAATCCTGTCCGCAGAGGGTGCTTGGCACATCCCAGTGTTCCTTGTGGGGCTGCAGCCCTGCAAACCTGCTTTCAGATGGTGCATTTATCTCCCCCTCCCCCCAAATGTTGCTAATAAGCAGCATGCTGTTGCTGATACCCAAATCCCATTAACATTGATGTTAATGAGGTGGGATTGGTTTCCAGCAATATGTTGCTATTAACTGGAAGTTACTAATATTGCTCTTAAATGAAATCTGCTGTATTTTAAGAGTGTTCCAAATGTTTTTACCTTAATATTAATCTACTATAACAATTCTAGTTTGTAAAAAGCAACAGTGTCCTGTGGCACCTTTGAGACTAACAGAAGTATTGGGAGCATAAGCTTTCGTGGGTAAGAACCTCACTTCTTCAGATGTAAGTAATAGAAATCTCCAGAGGCAGGTATAAATCAGTGTGGAGATAACGAGGTTAGCTCAATCAGGGAGGGTGAGGTGCTCTGCTAGCAGTGATCTACAACCCATCCTGGACAATGATCCCTCACTTTCACAGACCTTGGGAGGCAGGCCAGTCCTCGCCCACAGACAACCTGCCAACCTTAAGCATATTCTCACCAGCAACCACGCACCGCACCATAACAGCTCTAACTCAGGAACCAACCCATGCAACAAACCTCGATGCCAACTCTGCCCACATATCTACACCAGCAACACCATCACAGGACCTAACCAGATCAGCTACAACATCACCGGCTCATTCACCTGCATGTCCACCAATGTTATATATGCCATCATATGCCAGCAATGCCCCTCTGCTATGTACATTGGCCAAACTGGACAGTCACTACGCAAGAGGATAAACGGACACAAGTCAGATATCAGGAATGGCAATATACAAAAACCTGTAGGAGAACACTTCAACCTCCCTGGCCACACAATAGCAGATGTAAAGGTAGCCATCTTACAGCAAAAAAACTTCAGGACCAGACTCCAAAGAGAAACTGCTGAGCTCCAGTTCATTTGCAAATTTGACACCATCGGATCAGGATTAAACAAAGACTGTGAATGGCTATCCAACTACAGAAGCAGTTTCTCCTCCCTTGGTGTTCACACCTCTACTGCTAGCAGAGCACCTCACCCTACCTGATTGAACTAACCTCGTTATCTCCACACTGATTTATACCTGCCTCTGGAGATTTCCATTACTTGCACCTGAAGAAGTGAGGTTCTTACCCACGAAAGTTTATGCTCCCAATACTTCTGTTAGTCTCAAAGGTGCCACAGGACTCTCTAAAAAAGAAGAACAGGAGTACTTGTGGCACCTTAGAGACTAACAAATTTATTAGAGCATAAGCTTTCGTGGACTACAGCCCACTTCTTCGGACTCTCTGTTGCTTTTTACAGATTCAGACTAACATGGCTACCCCTCTAATTCTAGTTTGGAATCTCTTGCCTTTATAGCTGTGTGGTGCTAAACAAATCTTTGCTGTAGCTCGTTTTTTTAAAGAATAGCACCCAACTTGCATTGATTTTGTGTGCACCAGTTACGTAGTAAGTGCATTGTCATATTGCCCATCTGCCATTGTAGGTTTACAATGGAGAGTATAAAGTAGGTCTGTGTTCTGTTTTTTTCTTTTTAATATTTTAAAGAAAATATTGATGCAAAATTTGATTGGCAAAATACTAAATGGGACGAATAATTACTATTACTGGGACTGAACGAACTTGGTAACATCCTTTTTAAAGTTGTAAGTTTTTTGCATCTACCTCCAAGCTGCAATATATTCTTTCCCAGTATGAGAATTTGAAATAGCTGTCAGATATAGTGTCAGAGGTTCACAGCTTTTATTAAGGCTTCCTGTGTCTCTGTAAGATTGGTTCAAGTTTAATAGTTGAAAATACCTAGCCCATTGTCATAACAGGTAGGTTAGTCTTCATTAATCCCATTTTTCTGATGCTCATGTTTTCTGAAATTAAAGAACTATTTTCCTTTTGGGCTAAAAATGCTGCATGTTTGGTCTCAGCCCAAAGGTGAAATTAAGACAATTCAGTTTTTAGTGAGGGTAAAACAAATTCTAATCCTGTCTTTACTTTTTAGGAACAGTTCTAGTAGAAATGACTGACATTTGAAACTTTTGCATGCAAATTGTTCTTAATGAAGGGGGTAGTACTTTTTATAGGAGTTTTGGGGAGGGAGGTGGAGGTGGTGAGTAGAGGGCAAAGCTCAGTGAGCTTCTGCTAAAACTTGCAGCAGAGCCAAATGAAACCCCATCACTGTGTTAAAATTTCTGTGTTCTTGTGTGTGTAGACTACTGCTCTGAAGTGGGACACTTTGCATGAGGGGCAGGAGGCAATGCTCACTCTGTAGACTACAAAACCCCCCAAACCTCCAAAAGTACTGTTTTAACATCAAGAAAAGGAAGAACGTTCAAGTTGTGCAGTTCAAGTAATCCAGGAGAAAATTCTTGAGGTTCTGAATGTTAAGGTCCCAAGGGGTTAATGCTTTTGTTAACTTGCCCCTGTTGCATATCCTTTTAATGCATGTATAATGTACATATGCACAACCATTAATTTTGTGCGTTGCTTTTCTATTCATATAAACATAAAAAACCTAAAAGAACAAGATTAAGGTTGAAAAGTCAAGTATTCCAGTTTGAAAATGCCAAAATAAATTAGCAGCCTGCTCTTTTATCACTGCTTTCCTGTTTGTTGACACCAGTTGAGAGACTTAAAAATAAACAACAAATTAGTTGCTAACAATTGAGTGTAAAATTCTGCTTGAGCTACCATTAGGTATTTGAAATGAATTTCCAGGAAACTGACTTGGCATTAAGCATCTATGCTTCGGAATCTACCTGTACCATTGTCTGCAGAAGCATTTGTGTGGTTGTCCCTGTTATTTAGCAGTGACTGTTGATGGACCTGCCCATCTGTAAACTGGAGGTGAAGATGGGGATGAAATTGGAAGCATGGTCACAGTCCTGTAGTAAAATATCCTTTGTGAAACAAAAATAATGAAGAGGGCTGGATTGATGTCTTTCATATATCACAAGTTTTTAAATCCCTTCAACCACTGTGTAGAATGCCCTTTCTAATTGAAGACAAGTCCAAATAATTATGATGATTATCTTCCTAGGAGAGGTTTTTGCGATATGTGGGAGTTGCAGCGCTTTAGGAAACTGGAATCCTCAAACTGCAGTGGTCCTTCAGACTCATGGGTAAGCTTTTAGTAATAAAAATACTGATCTAATACTTGCATTTTGATACTGATTTCAAAATTCTAAAAACTATACACACTTCATAAAACATGTTTATCTAATCAGGTCTCTCCATTGCTTGATCATTTGGAAAGCATTTTTAGAAAAAAGATGTTTACTAATGTAATAGAATTTGTAACTTACACATGTGCTTTTCCAGTTCTGAGTGATATCACATACTGGAGTGGGGTGGTAGCACTGCTCAGCAGTACACTTGCAAAACCTTCTTTAAAGTGCTGTTATGGATGATCTGCACTAAAAACTTCTGTTGCTGTGACTGTAAACCTTTAATAAGAGCAAGTTTTTTGTGTAGCTGTAAATGGGGGAATATCAAACACTAACACTTGTGTTGCATACATTTTAAATCGTTTAGTATGGGAATAAATACTGCAGAAAGAGTCAACCATTTTCTTAAAATTACACTATGTTGCTTATTTTTCTTTGGTTTGGGGAATAGCATGCATGGAATCTGTTTCTAACTCTGCCAGTGACTGTGTGTGACCTTATTCATTTAACTGTTTCTCATTTTCCCCTATCTGTAAAATGGAGAATTTTTTTCCCTTACTTTGTAAAGCACCTCAGATCTACAGATGAAAGGCACAATAGAAGTGCTATGTATTTTATTTTACTTGATGTATGCTTAATTAAGTCAACTAGAAGAGAACTTTTTGTGATTTTACATGTAGTTTATTTCTCAAGATGTATGAGAACATGCAGTTATGTCTGAGATCACAATCAAGTTTCAAAGCTTCTTATATTTAATGGAAAAGCTGACAATGCTGCATATTTGTATTACCACAACACTCTAGATGTGGCCTCTTTCTAAATGGCTGAATCACTACTGCAGCATTGATAGCACTGCTCTACAGCCAAAATGCTTCTGAAATAAATGTAGTCAAACTTTACTAATTCTGGGTCACTGAGAACGAAAATGATGCTTAAAATTGTTGATTGGCTCTAGTTTTCAAGATATGCTATTGGGTCAGTATATACGACCCTTGACTTGGGAATGGCGGAGGATAAGTGAGTTATAAAGGGAAGGGATCTCAATTTAAACCAGAAATGACTAAAATACATCTTTGACTGGATCTATGAATAAATCTGTGACTGGGTTTGGACAGTACTTGCTTTTTAGGCAAAACAATGACTGATGCAATCTGAAGCTGGTATTGCGTCATACATGATATGAATTGCATCATGTTATTCCTAGAAGTCATGGATGATGCAATCATAATGAAGCTTACATCACTCTGCTGAACAAATTGCCCTATATCAGCTCTAGAAATCATACAGTGTCGTGCTCTCTTATTTGTCAGTGTTTGATTTTGCAAAGGGACACATTTCTGTTTAGCCAAAGTGAGCAGAGATGCCTCATACTTTGTGTGAACAGTGCAGATAACTTGGTGAAGTGACTTTTGCATCACAAAAGCGCGCAGTATAACCACTATGGTTAAGAAAGCCTATCACCTTTATTTTGGCTGCAAAATTGGAGATCAGGACAAGAGGTGGGCCCCACACATATGCTGCAACACTTGTACAACAAATCTTCGCCAGTGGTTGAACAGGAAAAGGAAATCTATGCCTTTTGCAGTGCCAATAATTTGGAGAGAGCCAACAGATCATACCAGCAATTGTTACTTCTGCATAGTGCCTCCAGTTGGGAAAGGTGTGTCAAAGAAGAAAAAGTGGACTGTGCATTATCCAAACATTCCATCAGCTATATGCCCAGTACCCCACGGAGAAGGACTGCCGGTTCCTCAAGCATCAGAATCATTCTCACTTGAGTCAGACGAGGAAGAGGATGAAACTTCTGGTCCTGAACCATCAATGTCACAGGACCCACATTTTCTCCCATCCTCCTCCTCTGAACCACACCTCCTAACACAAGGTGAACTGAATGACCTTGTTAAGGATTTGGAACTACCCAAGAGTAAGGCAGAGCTGTTGGGCTCCAGACTACAGCAGTGGAATCTCCTGGCAGGTGATGTTAGGGTTTCCATGTTCCGTGACCGTCAAAAGGATCTTGTCCCATTCTTCTTCATGGAAGTTGATCTTGTAGCCTGCAACAACATCGATGGTGTGATGGCAGCCCTCAACATCGTTCACGATCCAGATGAGTGGAGACTGTTCATTGGTTCATCGAAGACGAGTCTTAAAGCTGTTTTACTGCATAATGGCAATGTTTTGCCATCAATTCCAGTTGGTCATGCAGTCCATATGAAGGAAACCTATGACAACATGAAACAACTTTTGAGGTGCATAAACTATGACCAACATCAGTGGCAGCTTTATGGCGATTTGAAGGTTGTTGCTCTCTTGCTTGGTCTGCAGACTGGATACCCAAAGCACTGCTGTTTTCTCTGCGAATGGGATAGTCGTGCAAGAGATTCCCACTACATCAAGAAAGATTGGCCACTCCGACAGTCATTGGAGCCTGGGAGGAAAAGTGTTCAGCATCCACCACTTGTTGAATCAAGGAAGATTTTGTTACCACCCTTGCACATCAAGCTGGGTCTGATGAAGAACTTTGTCAAGGCCATTGACAAAACACAAGCAGCTTTCAAGTACCTCTGTGGAAAATTTCCAAGGTTAAGTGAAGCTAAGATAAAGGAAGGTGTCTTTGTTGGTCCTCAGATTCGTGAACTTCTTCGAGATGATGCATTTGACCATGCACTGCGTGGCAAGGAAAAGACGGCATGGAAAGCCTTCCAGTTAGTGGCAATAAATTTTCTCGGAAACAACAAGGCAGACAAGTACAGGTTGTTGGTGGAAAACCTCCTCAAGGCATACAAAAGGCTTGGTTGCAACATGTCACTAAAGAAACTTTTTTTTTTTTTTTTTTTTGCACTCATATCTAGATTTTTTTCCACCAAACTGCGGAGCAGTGAGCGACGAGCACGGCGAGCGATTTCACCAGGACATTGCAACAATGGAGAAACGCTATCAGGGCAAATGTAGCCCATCAATGCTAGCAGACGATTGCTGGACAGTGACAAGAGATGTTCCATTTAATGAATACAAGAGAGAAGCCAAGAAGCGTCGAGTAGACACTGAATAGAACTAAACTATGTACATAATAGTTTTTTGCCTTTTGTTTCATAATAAAGTTTATTTATATAACCCTTTTGCTGATTTTTAGTGTTACATAAACCGGACAGGTGAAATATTATCATGTAAAGCAACCATAAACATATGAAAAAACCTAGGTTTACAATTTATGATTAAAACTCTATCTACACAATATGCATAGACATAAAATGTAAAAACTTAAATATCTTAAACAGTAGCCAATCAGTTGTTTTAATTGTCATATTTGAATTCAGCACATCAAAATACATAATAAATTGCACATTTTATCTCTGAAGTAGACGACTTCTCAAAAATTGTAGACCAGTGTAATAGATGGTGGTAGCAATAAAATTGTACTGCAACTTCATTATAAATGTTGTAAAATGCTTTCAGCCTCAAACCATTTGAGGGCTGTTACATAAATTCAATGTTGCTATTCAAGTTTCAAGAATGCTAGCGTAGTGTATTTGTGAATCTGTTTCTTTGACTAACTTTTTCTAAACAGCCCCGGTGATTTTTTTAAAAGATCGCAAGAAATGTACTTTGATAGTAAAATCATATTTTCCCAAAGCCATGGTTGTATACTTAGCTGTTTCTATAAAACTTTTAGTTTTGGGCTAACGATAAAATTTTTTGAAAACCTTCATGTAACCAAATACTTCTTAAAACTATTTTTCCGCAGTGAGTTACGGAAAACTACTGTTGAACTTACTAGAGGAGTTGCTGTTCAGTATCGATATTTTAAAGGGTGCTTCTTAGAACCCAAGGTATGTATAACTTTTTAAGCTGTTTTATTTAGTTTTTACTGTAATACTTTAACTTCATAAGGAGTAGGTCTTATGACTCCAGCAAAATAATAAAATAGACACAAACTTAGTCTGCAACAACTTACTGTTACTAAATGGAGTTTGTTACTTTAGTTATTCCTACTGCCCTGCTCCACAATTGCTGGTTTTTGTTCCTCCAATAAAAATGCATGAAGATCATGCAGAGCTTAAATACATACAAAATCCATCATAACTGCAGGTCATCTTTATCTGTTCTCACTAGAAGTAATCATTAAAAGCCAACAACTTTATTAAACAGGGTAAGAATATTGCATCATAATAATGTAAATGTGTAATAGCAGAAGAAAATTATTGGTAATTTAGGTAAACATGCTGAAATTCTGCCTTACTGGGCTGTCTTTAATATTTACTTTTTTTTGATAAAACATTAAATGTTAACTGCCTCTTTTCTTGTGGAGTTGCTACATCTTAACTGCTTTCATTTAAAAAAGCCAAAAAAGAGTGAGAGCATTCCAATATTTTCCATAGTCCCTATGTAGGCATTTGCATGAGTTATACACCTGCAGTTTTTACGTGGCTTCATACTGAAGATTCATGTGAGTAGGAGTTAGAAGGCAGCATATTCATCTGTAGATACCAAGCTCTTCTTGGGATTAAGGATAGGAGAGCTCCAAGGAGATGATCTGATCATGTAGGAGAAAACCAACAGCTAATGTTTAGCTGCATTTTCCTAGAATCCACCATACTGAAGAAAAGGGGTCCAGTAAACCCACCCAACTGTCTTTTGCACCTATTACGTCTACAAATATATTGTAGTTCTTCACCTGGGTCCAATTCATTATCAATTATATGTGACTTCAGTAATAAGTAAATACATGGAAGAAGGGCTGCAGAATCATGCATCCTCTATGTATAGCTCAAATATTTTAAATTATTTCGTGGCTAATAGGTCTAAAAATTGACTGTTCTTGGTTTTCATTTTTTGGAGATTGGGAAAAATTCTTTCTTGAGTTGAAGAAAAAATTATTAAAATTCTCTGTAACATTAGCTTATTTGACACATGCTCTAAAAGATAGTGTTAGTTCATCAGTTCCAGCATGTGAAATTAACCAATCTTAAACTGAAACTTAAAATAGATATTTGTGAAATATTCTGGGGGCATAAGAAGAGGGTGCAATGATGGTTTTTTTTTCAGGGTGAGAAATTTATAAACTGGTACTCCTGTCAAGGTAGGTTAGTCTTTAGGCCTAACAAATCGGATAGTGCCCTTCTAATTGTTCACATATCCCAATATTTAAAATGTAAGCAGTAACAAATGGGGAAAAAGCACACTTAGATTAAAAGAAATTGGCAAGAAATTTTTTGCTAGTAAAACACATTTTTTCACTTGTAATATTTGCAAAAGTTCACAGTATATATTGGTGAGTGTGTTTCTTTAAGTAGGTGCTCTGTATCGTGCACGCTCTATGTACCGTGTGATGCAGAGGCTGCCAAGGTAAGTATGAATTTTATGGAATAGCAGAGTAAATAGCTACTGTATATAAAAACCCATATAAATAGCCATAGTGAGATAACTATCCACCCGCAAACTTTAAATTGCACCTTGTTATAAACACCTGACTTAATTTTTTAATAAAATTTGGCTTTTGTGTCTAGAAATGCTTTTCTAGTGGCTTGTCCCTTTTTTAGTTAAGTTGTTTATGGATATAGGAAAGATCAGTTGCATGGGTGGAATGGACAAGTTTAAGAACAAAATAAAAGATGCAACACAAATGAACCAGGTACACAGAGAATCTAAGGAGATGAAACATTAATAATGTAATACTAAGCGCTATGTTTTTAATATAATTTGAGATTCAAAACACTTTTCAATCATTGGACTGTATTATATATTTCCTGCTGTTTTATTTAGTACTCTTGGTTAACTTCTAAATCTGAAACTTATTATCTGTACAGTTACACTAACATAAAATTTAGTAAAGGTCTGAAAGGTACTTCATATATCTTGAACTTTTAATCTATCTGTGAATAATCACTTGAATACTTATATGCTAATCCTTCATATAATAAACAAATTAGGGGGTTAAGTATCTCTGAATATGTTTTGGAAAAAGTCCTTTTTTACTATAGTCCCATAATAATGTTTGTTTGTAAATTTATAAACATGCATTAGAATAAAAAATGCTAAAGACAAACCCAGTTTAAATATGTAAAGTGGTTAGTAGTTCTGTTTCACATTTCTTCATGAACTAGGGGTGCCTCATATGCTTGAATCAGAACATCATATTGATATATATGTGAATATTGGCTAAGCTAGAGATCATAGACATAGGAAACTGACCACTTCCATCTATCTAGAAACAAAATACTAATACAAATGAGAAGCTGAAAATTTTAGCACAGCAAAAGGTGCTTTATAATCAGTGTTCAACTTCAGGAAGAAATAAGCCGAAAAATCCTTTCCCTCAATCTTGTAAATTGTCATTTTGGGTAGTACCTTTGACCAGTCTTATTTCACTTTGAAATATAGTGTCAAATTAAAAGGACAGTTTATACTGAAGTATTTGTGTTACAACCAATATGAATATTTAATACCAATTAGTAACTGTCTTGGGTTGTCTTACATTTTGCTGTCATCTTCCCCCCCCATTTATAAATATAAATGAAAATTCATGAACGTGAATTATTTGTGTACAATTAATGCATGTATTGGGTGCATTAATGAAAGGCAGCACCTCCATGCAGAAGGAAAAAGCTTTTTAATGAATTCTAGATGCATGAAAGCTATTGCAAAAGGTATCTTGTGCATTTTTCTGAACAAATGGTTACATACAGTTATTGAAGCAAGGTGTCTAGATATTTCTGCTATTTTGTACAAGGTGAGCTTTTGTTTCACACACATATATGTCTTTGAAGATATGCTCACTTATTATGACTACTTTGCTTCAAAGTTATTTCTATTTTTACGAAGTTCTTTATTTGAGCAGGTTGCTTCTGGATACCTGTTGTTTGGGGGGGGCGGGGAACTAATCCTGTTTGGAACATAAATCATGCATGTATATTATACATAGATAAATTAAATATACTATACTATTAAGTATATTTTAAAAAGCTCATTATGGTGAATACAGAATAAATAAAATACATAAACTCTTGGCCTTTATTTAATTTGTTCCCTTCCAGTAAATAAGCTTGCACATTGAGAGAATTTCCTTCAAGGAAATATGCAGTGACTAAGCCACCAATGGATGTAGCAAAGCTTTGAAAACTTGACATCACTCTTCAGCCACTTTTAAATATTGGCAGAATACCATTTGATATATTCATGGGGATTTTAACAGAGCTTTGTATTTTCTTAAAATTTTCTAGTAATGAACATTCCAAAGATGAATCTTGGGTTCCTACTGTGTGTTTACTATTAGAGTACCCTAGCAAAATCCTTTGGCTGTCAGTCAGTAGCAGGCTAGCAACTTCTAATTTCTGCCTAACTGCTAGCAACGAAGGGGTTCTCCACTTTACTGTGCTACAGCAGCAATTTGTGTGTTAAATCATTGCCTGAAACATTTTCAAGCAGTAACTGAAAACTAGTTATCCTAGTGTTTTCTATGTTAGGTAACTTAAATGTGCGTTCTCGAGTCTTTGTGTCTTGTGAAGTCAGCTACTCTTTGAGCTTTCAGATTCTGTGCCAGTGCTGGTTGATGTGCTCAATATTGTCTATCAGTGTGGTATAAAAACCTAGGTAGATGGACATCGATTGTCAAAAGTGCAACGTTAAGTCTTGCTTTAGTTTTCTAAGGCATTCAGCTGCCTTGTGCTCTTACCCAGCTTTTATGTGGCACATAGGTTCCATTTTGAGACTCTTGGACTCAGGGCCAGCTCCAGGGTTTTGGCTGCCCCAAGCAGCCTCCCCCACCCCCCCCAAAAAAAAAAAAGCCGCGATCGCCATCTGCGGCAGCAATTCGGCGGGAGGTCCTTTGCTCCCAGCGGGAGTGAGGGACCGTCCGCCGAATTGCCGCCGAATACCTGGACGTGCCGCCACTCTCCAGAGCGGCTGCCCCAAGCACCTGCTTGCCAGGCTGGTGCCTGGAGCTGGCCCTGCTTGGACTTATGGTGTGCATGTGCAATGCCCATTTAGGCATCTGGCATGACACTTGCACAGATTCCATTGGTGAGTTCTTCAGGGCAGAGACTGACTTCCTTTGTTCATACCCTGCTATCATTGTTTGTTTTAGCTTTTGGAGAGGTCACTAGCCTACTTGATCGGAGCAGCTGTGGGCACCTGCCTCTTTGCTGGCAGGCAAAGTTTTCATTATGGGAATCCAGAGAGTGTGTGTCAGCCAAAAGCATGTGGGTCTGTTATAAGAAAACAGGGAAGAAACTTGACTTCACATTCTTTTCAACTTACTCATATTTTAGACAGTTCTGTTTTCCCTTTCCCTCTCTTTTATCCTTGCAATTATGATCGCTCTCTCTCTCTGTACTGTTAATTAGCATAACATTACCAAAAGAGAGATTAATGATGTAATATTAATCTTGTGTTATAACTAGATGTATTCTACCTTTTAAAGCATCAAGTGCTAGATAACTTTGGATATGCATTTTGCATGAAGTGGCTTTGGGTGGGGTATATGCAGCTTTAAGCTAAATGGGAACTTTGAATTTGTTTTTAGCAGTGTTACAGAGATCAAGCCTAAATTTACTAAATGCTTTTAAATCCTTGGCTTTTGGGGTCACCTAATTCAAAAACATTAATAGATGGCATATCCTTGACATAATATCAGGAAGTCCTAGCTGGTGCTAAAAAAAAGATACTGAGCCATAAACATTCACAGTGTTCAGATACTTTGATTATTACTATTGGATTTTAAGCTTGACTGAATTGTCCATTTTTTTAAATCAGAAAATTAAGTTGTTTCTGTTAATCCGAAACAAATTTAATGTTTGTCTTTTTTTTTTTTTTTTTTTTTTTTTAAACTCTGCTGAGACAAAAGTGGTGTTGGAGCTTGTGATGCTTTGTAAGAGAAGGGACACAATGTAGACTTGATAAAATCTAGAGTGGATCTTAGCCAAAAATACCAGGATGGTGAACCTTGCAGATAGCTAACAGCACTTTCTGTAGAAAATGGTAACCATGTATTGATAGGGTAAGTAGATAATTTAAGAAAAAAAGGCAGAAAAATAACGTTAGTCATTAAGAGGTCCAATCAGTACAGATTATCCAGAGTCTTGGGCCCAACAAAGTCTGTTCCTGCTTCTGCAGCCAGCCAAATGATTCACTATAAGCTCTAACTTAGGAAACATTTTTAAAGTTCTGTTGATCCTCACAACAGAGAAACAATCCTTGTTCTCAATATCTAATTGACTTTCTACCAGATTCACTAAAACCAAATATTGCCCCCCTACAATTGGCAAAATTTGGGGGGAGACCCACAAATTTAATCTTGGTCCAACCAAAACTAACCACAAAGGACTTCACTGATAGCTTGTTGTGTATAAAGTTAGAAGCGTATTTTGTTATGGGATTTCTTAGTCTTCTGCCCTGGCATCTTCATCCCTATTCTGTGGATCCTTCTATGAATACACTCCCCTTTCCCCAGGAATAGTCTATATGTAAAATATTTAATATGGATATATGGTTCAGTTAAAATGATGCACCTCTCTGCCTCTCTTTGAGCATTGTGAACACTTTCTTCATGCTTTTGCTATGCCTTTTAAGCAGAGTAAATTTTTATATTCCTTTTTGTGGCAGTGAACCAAATTCAGATCATCTTCTGTTTGAATTTTAATGAGGTAATGCGGAAGAGCAGACTCTCTGCCACAGTCAAAACACTTTTGTGTCAGTCTGAGTTCCTCACCAAATAAAATAGATATTTTTTCAAACTTTCAACTGCAAAAACCAAAAAAAAAAAGACACACCCCCCCCTTGTGTTTAGATGAGTTAGAACCCTACCTGAAGGAATACATTTAAGTAATATAGTTAGCATTAGTTATCTGAATAACTATTGCAGTACCACAAATTAAAACAAAAACCTGAGTTCAGTGAGAATTATTTTCTTGTTGGAAAGCATAACTTTCCAATAAAGTAGCTATAAATGCTGAGGATTTAATAGTTCCATCCAATTTCTCTGCTCCCAATCTGAATTTGTCAGTTTGTCATAGTGTGACCTGACTCTTCAAATTGTATCATCAGCAGTCTCAGTGGTAAGAAGCAAGCCTTATCTTTTCTTATTCTATAGCATATAAATTGAGATCATAAGCACCCAAAGTGGCATTGTGGGTAGAATATCAGATATAACGTAAGAGATTATTGCAGACATTTAACTTTTAAATTACAGACTGTCGATGGTCCCTGCCAAGTCATAGTTCACAAGTGGGAGACTCATCTACATCCACGATCAATAACCCCTTTAGGTATGGGCATCAATTGCATCTGTTTGAGGCATATGCATAAGATTACTAATATGCTGCACATTGGTTTAGTGGGATTGACAACAATTTATAGCTTTACAATATTTAAATTTAGTACTGTGTTGCAGGTAAAAAAAAATTTCTTTATACATCATGGACCTCATTCTCAAAACTTTAAAATTGTCAAATCTTAAACTCTGAGCAACTGCTTTTAAAAAAGCAATGGATTTGAAGTTGTTTCCTAAGTGTTGTCTTTTGCCTATTTCTATTTCAATTGGAGTTAGCATAACTTTTTGATGTTTGTCACTCTTTGAGACTGAGGATCCATACTTACATTTTTAAAAGAAGAATGGAGAAGGGGAGGATGTGAACATACCCTTATCCTTGTTCATATGACGTTTAAGTAGTAGACTTCGAGGACTTTAATCTTTAATCCCAGTAAGTGGGCATTTTAAGTAAATATTGCTAACAACGATAGTAACATAATTCAAGGTGATGGAGTTTTTTTTCTAACTGTAAATACCAGAAATCCCCCTTTGTTGTAGGGACATATGATACAAACTTGATTAAGTTCCTAAGAGTTTTCTGAAATCCAAACTTTCTTTTTAAAAAGTGATTGAAGTCATTCATTGAGTGTAGTTCAGATCTCTTTATTAGCCATAGGATGGCACTTTTCTACATATATTTTTCTCTATATATCAGAAGGCCAGTGTTTCCTAAACCTGTATTAGTTCATTCTACATAGATTAAATACCTTCTGGCTCCTGGAGAGAGTGGACCCTTTAGTTAGAATCTTCTATTTAAATATTTGTTAGGACTACTCATGTGTACCATAAGGGATTACTGTTGCTTACTAGTTAGTTTGTGAATTAGAGTAGTTAAGGATTTCTGTTCCTACAGCAAATTGTTTTTTTCTGTATATTGGTCAGCAATTAATATTCTGGTCTATATTCCACCCTCTGAACTTTGTCTCTAATACATTTGTTTACCTTACTCTGAATAGTTTTGAATTTTTAAGTAATATTCAATTTTATTCTTTTTAACCCTGTAGTCACTGAAAAAAATACACTGGTCCTGTGAGTTCTTGGGTGATTATTTAAAATGTATAATCTATTACCTAGGAAAGCTAAAGTACTAATAAATGTAATGAGATAAGAACTTACTTCTTTTTAATATGTAAATGAACTTCCCAGGGATCTATTTATTTAATATAGCAGCTCTGTTTGTTTTTATAAAGAGTCTTTTTAAAGAAAAAGTACTTTCTTGATCTAGTAAAACCTGGATATTGGCGATCTAGAGCTGTGTGAAAACTCTTTGCAAGTTCATAGAAAAAATAAAACTTTTGTCCTTTATCACACAAATGTCAGCCTGTTAATGCTGATAGAAAACTTGTCATTACACCACAAAACGTTGTTGTTGTTTAATGACTATTAAAGATTGAGGGCAGAATTGTGGTGCCTTTTTACAAAAGGCTAATGGCATTATTGGAAAAATATTATGAAGTCAAATTTTGAGAAACAAAGGTTGATTATTTTAGGTTTTTTTGTTTTTTTTTTTTTTTATAGCTATGAATAGTTATGGTTATGCCGGCGAGTTTGCATACTTCCTGAGTTTCCTGCTTTTATAACCTTTTTGAGTAGGGTAAAAGTGAAGAAACACTTAGACCCATTTCCCTGAAACAAGATATTCAATCAGATGCACAGAATAAGCATTTTAATTGTGACTAACTTGATTTAGAAGCTTTTTGTAGAAAAAAGCTTGTATGCTTTCAAGAAACATTTCTTAAACGTCAACATATATAATACTAAACGGTTCTTGAATTCTAGCGATGCAGAACACTAGCAATATAGTGTAATCTGCAAGAAAACCAAACTTTTAGAATGCATTTAATAGAATTTTGCAATAAATATGCTTATTCTTTGTCTACTTTTTTCCTTCTAAATTTTAAATACAATAGTTTAATTTTGACATTTGACTCTGTGTAAGGTAAGAATGCTAACTAGTTTCCTTCCGTTTCCCCTCCCTTCAATTATAGAAAATGACATCACTGTTGATGATGGACAGTTTGGAATCCATAGTAAGTAAGATGTATTGATTACTTTAAAATCCTTACCAGCATGTATGAATTTTAAGAAGTCAAGTGTTAGCGATGAAAAATATAATGAAATTATACATGTTAAACAAAACGTTTGCCAATGCCTGAGGGCCTGCTTCCGACTGGTGATGCCCTTTTCAGGGGGAAGAGCACCAGCCTTGTGCCAGGGAGATATTCCACTGATCGCAGGATGCTGTGGCATCATGTTTTGGCCATGATCTTCATCCTCCCCAGATCCTCCCCCTTTCTGCTGCTGTGTCTCAGCGGTTAGGTTTGGTAATATCTTTTAGGTCTTGTCTACACTCCAGAGTTATGTTGACAAAAGTTATGTTGACTATCAAAAAGCACTATAATACACTCTCTCTGTCACCAGAGCACATCCACACTTGGGGCTGTAGCGTCGACAGTGAGAGCAGTGCACTATGGGTAGTCATCCCACAGTCCTCCTCACCACCTTCTGCCGCTAGCACTTGTAGGTTGGCAGAGTGGATCACAGCGCATCGTGGGTTTGTGGCATTTTTCAATGGCTCATGTTTACTGTGTGCTCGCCATCTCTGTGTTAAAGGATGGATCCTGCACTGCTCTCTACTGCTCTGTTAACTGTCAAAATTTGTAATGTTAAATTGAACATACCCGTTAAGCCTTTCCAGTTGAAGCAAAATTCTTAGTCCAGCCTTAGAATAAACATGGACAGTCTGCCTAAATAATCAGACCAAGAGCCATTAATACACTACCTCCCCAATTGCTCTCATATATATGTTCCCACACTTGCAGGCTTCATACCAAGTTCTCCCTCACTTTACAACTGTTTTTTCACACACCTCACAGCCACTTCACCATTCACTCATTGCTCAGCCCTCTAACACCTACAAAATTATCCCAGTTTGACACTACTGTCACACATTACACATCAGTTCTGTCCCTTCCACTAAATTCCTAACTTCTGTTTTCTCCTGTCTTTGCTTTTTGCTGTCCCCCCAAGCTACCTCTTACTCCTGTCCCCAAAGTTGTCACTTCTCTTTACTGCCACACTAATCTATTGCTTCTCAGCAGCTTCAGAGCTGCAGAGGCAATTTCAGTACCTCATCTGATAGCTGGTACCTTGCACCTCCTCCTGGGAGCCCCACTTGTAGCACTAATTTCCTCATTGTGAGAAGCTGAGGATTCTTCTCTACCTCTAGCCAGCTTACACTCATATATTTATTCCAGGACATGGGTGGAAAAACTTAGAGGGAACATTGGTTACAAGGTATGGTAGACTGTGCCAAAGAAACTAGTTATGTGAAATTGCATTATTTCAAAGTTATACCGATATTCTGTTTTTTTTAATTATATTGATGTATGTTTCTTTTTTGAAAATCTCTTAGGCTGTATATAACTGTTACTACTTTTCATCATGTTTACTTTGCCAGATGGTGTTGAAACTCTGGATTCTGGGTGGCTGTCCTGTCAGACTGAAATAAGATTACGTCTACATTATTCTGAAAAACCGCCTGTCTCAATATCCAAGAACAAATTTAAAAAATCTAGGTTTAGGTAAGATCATCATAAGTTGCAATTTTTATAATGTTAAGTTCTATCACAAGTTAACATCTGTTGATAACATTAAATCAGTGGTGCTGCTTTCCTCAGGCTTCTCCCATTGCTAATTTTATTGTTCAAAGAAGAAAAATGTTAAGAGGTCACAATGTATGGTTGGTATCCCGCCTATTTTACAGCTACTTGGGGGGGGGGGGGGGGGGGATACTGTCATACATGCGATATTTATGTATTCTTGCGTGTGCTGTCAAATGACACAAATAATTAATTTGGTATTTTTAATACTCCATTCTGATGTTTTAGATAAATGTGGAAAAAATTAATAGCTGTTATAATCTTTACGTCAGTTGATTTTTTTTTATTGTCGTCCTGATTTTGTTCAGAGCTATATTTCTTGCGATTCTTCATTAAATATTTAATCATTATGAAAGAATGAAGCAGTACATTCAGATGAAAGAACTACTTCAGTATTAGCCCATTTTCAGTCTTTATATTTTTATAAGAAGTTTATTTTAATAGGTCCCTTTTCTCAAACTACAAAAAAAATCCATATACAGTAAAAGCTGTTTTATCCAGCACTTCACCAACTGGAAAGCTCTATAAATCAGCATTTCTGATCTTCATTGAAATTCCAGTTTATAATCCGGTTGGCATGGGAGTGGTTGCAGGGCGCTGGATCTGGGGGATACTCATCTCGGGTGGCTCCCGACAAGCGGCAACGTATCCCGGCTACTTCTGGAGGTGCCCCAACCTGCTGCCCTGAGTCGCCGCCTGCACCCCTTCCCGCACCCAAACTCCTTCCCTCTTAGTTAACCAGTATTTTTCACTTACCAGCACCCCCCCTTTCTACCAACATGCTAGATAAAACAGCTTTTACTGTAGCAGGTATTATAGCATCCTATATCAGAAGTAAACAGACTGCTTTTCACAGCAGACACACACACACACACACACACACACACCCTACCTTTGTCTTAATTTCCCTCAGCCCTAGAAAAAGAAAGTATAAACTATGTGATTAGATGGGACTCATCTCTCAAGTTATATACATGCAGTGCTAAAGTCTGATCATGTTAAGCGCAGTTAGCTGTCAAATATTTTATACAGCTTTGATAGTGCAGTGATTCTCCAGCTTTTAAAATAGCGTATCTGGTGTCATTTTTCCTCCCATTTCTCAATCATGCTGACCACCTGCCTTCCATTTTTCAATTGGTTAGAGGATTGGGTTATACTTGTTTACATGGGGAAAAAATATTAAAATGTGTGTATTTTTAACTATCCGTGTGACTTAGCTGCTGGAAGTCAGATACTGAGCCCACATCATGTTATCAGCTAGCTTTTCACATACCACCAGCAAGTGCTCTGCAGATCATGGACCATAATTTGAGAGCCTTGTCATAATGAACGCCTGGCTAAGATGGTAGGGACGCCTTCTTCCCTCCCATCCCGGTGCTCAACCTTGTCATGAGACTGGAGAGGTAATTGCCTTACTGAGAACAATTGCACCTAATATGCCCTTGCTCTGTCCCAGTACTGTAGCACCTTACAATGTTTCTTGGGGCACACTGTTGGCAAGGCATGCAAGAGAGATAAGGTAATTCTTGAAACCTGACCCTAGTTTTCCTGAGAATCAGTGCCCTGCCCTCTTGCTGGTTACTTCAAGGACCTCCTTGCTGGCTTGTTGTTAGCAATTCAGGAGGGCAGGAAGAGGCTTTGAATCTCTTTCCTTGTGGTACGTTGGCTCTTCTGATGTCTAGGACTATTCATGTCACCAAAGTCCTGATGTGCATGGCAGATTGAACAGACATTACTCCCCCCCCCCCCCCCCCCCCCCCAGAAGATTGGGATTCATAAGAACTCTAATAAAGATGTCTCAGCTCGATATCCCTACCAAAACTGGGAATTTTGGGCAGTGCCAGGTCAGACAAAGGAGGTAAGTCTGCATGTAACAGTTCGATCATTTTGCAAAAGCTTGGTCTCGTGACTCATACCTAGACTAATTTTCTCAGGAGGCACCCTCACTGGATCGTAAGGTGCCAAGGAAAGTAAAACTTCACAGGATTTTTGCATACAGCCATAGTAGATGTCCTCAAGGTTTTCTGGGCCTGATAGGTCTGGTGGTAATCTTCAATTAGATCTGGATGGCTAAATGCTGTTTTTAGTGACATGGGTGCATTGAGACACCTTTCATAGAAGAGTTCCACACTCAAAAACTTTCTTTTTAGAACCAGAAATTGCATATGTTAAGTGAGCTAAATATCAGAAGAGGTGTATAATGCACCAAGGACCGTAGAGTTCTGGTACATGAAAGGATGGATGGTCTGAAATCCGTTGGATAGTCAGAACAGCATAATTAAGGTGATTGTGGCTGCCATTTCCACTGTCCAGGGTCCTGTAGTGGAGGGTTAGTTTCCGTCTCTGGACTGTTGAGATTTTTCATTCTGTGGTATTGAAGATAGATTTGATGTAGAGGCACTATACTAGCAGCATTCTCTCAGTGGGATTTGTTTGCTGCTTTTAGTGTTATGTGGACTTTTTTTTTTTTTTTGTAACCACTGAGAAAAATAGCTCTTCATTTACTTTGCTTTCTTTTGTAAAGGACTGATAGGAAGCAAAGAGGCATAAAACCTGTTCCATGAAATGTTTGCTGGATGCAACTTTGCTAGGATAGGGCACATTGGAAGCCAGGGAGAATTCTCCACATTCCATGCAGGACCACTTACTATTTTCAGTCTAGGAATCTTCATAAGCACTACATTCAATTAAGTTTTGTGTTTATTTAAAAAGAATCTGAGGTTTACTCTTTCTTTGCATTTATCTTTGTGGCTTATCAATAGCACAGGATATACCTACTTGTATTACTTGACTTTAGGAATATTAAGGAACTTGTGTGTTTGTATATGCATATTCATACATCAGTTGTCAGATGCTCAAGGCTGAGGGGCTGATGGTGACAATTACCCTAGTCTTCGGTTGCCTTCGGGTGACCCTTTAGGTTGTTGGTAATTATCTCCTGAAGGAGGCCATCTGTTCACTCTGGCACCCGTATAATTAGTCAGTAATGATTACTATCTTTTAAACAATGGGAAAACTTTTCAAAATCTCCAGTAACTATTTTTTTCAAAAGTAACTTGTGCACTTATAAGTCAAAATTAATCATTTTTGAAAAATGGAATGTAGTCACTAGAGCCTAAGTTTCTCTGAAAGTCTATGCAACTCAGGCTGTATGTACACTGCGAGTGAGGGGTGTGATTCCAAGCTTGTGTACATGTACTCATGCTAGCTCTCACCTGAACTAGCATGCTAAAAATAGCAGCGTAGTTGCAGTAGCTTGGGCAGTGGTGGGTACAGTCTAGCCATCCCAAATACAAACCTGCCTGAACCCCATGGTTGTGTGATGGGATCCCCAGAGTACAACCTGAAACTGTAGGACTGTTGTGCCCCCTTAACTCTCCAGCCTGGGTTGTCTCTTTCGATGCAATGCCAGCCAGTGACAAGCAGTGAACCCTTCCAGGTGCTGTGATCGCTCAACCATCAGCAGGTGGAGTCCCACACACAGCTAAATTGCATGAAGGCTTTCCCAGTCATTCATGAATCATACAGAGAGAGGCACCAGCAAATACAGTCTTACACTGCTAAAGACTTTCTTGGACAGTGCAAGCTCATTAATTAGTTCTCCATTCCAACAAGGGTGGGAGACATGCAATAGTCCTTGTTAGCTTGAGCTAAGATTCTTTAAGCATTTCAGCCTAAACCACACTGTTTTAGGTAAAATATAAAACAGGTTTATTAACAACAGAAAGATAGATTGAGCTCTATGCCTGCTACTTATAATCACTTAAAGTTGGCTACATAAGAAATAAAAATAAACTCTGTCTAAATTCTACAGACTAAGTAAGGTTTGAATCAAACCGCTTTTCTCACCCTAATAGATGTTACAGGCAGCTTACAGTTCCAATACATAGGCTGGATTTCCTTCCCAGCCTGGGACCAATCTCCCCAGTTCAAAGACTGTCCGGAAGACAAAGACTTTGAAGTGTTGAGTTGGAGGAGAGAGGCCAAGTGAAGTCACTGTCCCCTTTCTCTACTTTCTTCCAGTTTCTAGAAAGATCCTTGCTGTGATGGGGGATTAGGCGGCCCCAATTGTGTATGTGTCCTCTCTGGAGGCATCTCTGGGAGAGTGGATTCTTCTCAGTGGGCCATCAGCAAATGTCTGGCTGGTCCTGATGTAAATATATTTTACTAGGTTGCCACGGAAAGGCTGGCTGTAGGAGTCTCCCAACTTCACAACATATTTCAGTAACCCCCACATAGCAATACTTCATAACTTCAGATTCACACAATCCAACAGGGTAATAATATTCAACTGATCGTGACTTCTCAAATGAGACCTCACAAGGTGTACTTTGTGATATGATGATATGTTTTGTACAGTGGTGATTATGGGGTTTCCAGGGTGCTATTTTGAGGTACAGAACGTTACAGCATGTACTCAGCAGCTAGCCTGTGCTGCCAATGCCCAGGCTGCAGTGGTTATGCTGTTTTTAGCATGCTAGCTCAGATGAAAGAGGGTGTGGGTAGGGGTACATGAGCTGCAGACCACACCCCTAGTTTGTAGCATAGACATACCCTTAGGGATTGTCTACATGGTGAATTAGCATGCAGCAAGCCAGAGTGTGAGTCTACAGCATGCTATTTGCTATGTGCTAGCTCGCCATGTGGACCCTGCTACACACAAAGTTCTATAGTGCGCTTTGACATCCTCTTCTTTGGGACTGCAAAGCTTTTAGTGCACAGTAGCAGGTCCACTTGGCGTGTTAGAGTGTGGCAAACTAGCACACTATAGAGTCACACTGTGGCTTGCTGCACGCTAACTCATGTAGACCACTCCAATTCTCTTAAGTCACATAAGCCTTTTAGAAAATCTTACGCAGTGTCTTGAGCTTTTGTGATGTGCAAGAGCATAAGCTATGAGGTTAAAATCTAAATCTATAGTGGTGTTTTGGAAAGTATAACTAGAGAGTAATGGCTCCAGGATGGGAGGAGTAGGAAAGTATTATCCCACTAGTGTTGCTTTGAGATCTGGGTCATCATGATGTTTAGGGAAATATAGGTAATACAAAGGCATATAAAGTTTTTGTGGGGCAAACTCATTCTAGATCTGCTGACCTAGTATTTTGTAGGCTTTTGAGTTGTTGCTGTCACTGAAGATGCTTCACTAATTTTCTAGCATCTGATTTGTTTTTCTTTTTGGTGCATAGGGTGAAGCTGACTCTAGAAGGCTTGGAGGAAGAGGACGATGATGCCCACCAAGATAAAACTGTTACTCAGAAAATATCAAACACTCTGGAGATCTCCTTAATAAGTGATACTGAATACAAATCTCGGCACTCTCAACCAAAATGTGGTTATGGTTTGCAGCCTGATCGATGGACAGAATACAGTATACAGGCAATGGAACCAGATAACTTGGAATTAGTCTTTGACTTTTTTGAAGTGAGTACTTGTCTGGCATGTATGTTAGGAAATGATGAGTCTTTGGTGCAGGATGGGATAATTTTAAATTGCTGAACAGCTAGCAATTTTATTTTAAAAATGACTAAAAGTATTTAGTCCAGATAAGTGGTTCTCAACTGGGGTATTTGTACCCCTGGGGGTACACAGAGGTGTTCCAGGGGGTACATCAACTCATCTATATATTTGCCTAGTTTTACAACAGGCTACAGGAAAAAATCAGTACAAACTAAAATTTCATACAGACAGTAACTTGTTTATACTGCTCTATATATTATACCCTGAAATGCAAGTACAATATTTATAGTCCAATTGATTTATTTTATAGTTATAGGTTAAAAATAAGAAAGCAAACAATTTTTCAGTAATCGTGTGCTGAGACATTTTTGTCTGATTGTGTAAGCAAATAGTTCTTCGAGTGCTTGCTCATATCGATTCCAATTAGGTGTGCGCGCGCCGCATGCATGATCGTCGGAGAATTTTCTACCCTAGCAACACCAGGTGGGTCGGCTGGGGAGCCCCCTGGAGTGGTGCCTTCATGGCGCTTGGATATATACCCCAGCCGACCCAGCGCCCCCTCAGTTCCTTCTTACCGTCCGTGACGGTCGTTGGAACTGTGGAGCGCGGCATAGCTGTTCTCCACTCTCCCTAGCTTTACTCGTTAGTTTTGTTGTAGATAGTTCCAGGAGCCAACAACTATCGATACAGACTCCGATCACGTTTCCATTCTGCCCGGACTTGATCTCTCAGGACCATGGCCGACTCTGTCACCCCAACCTGCAATCGCCGCACCTTACAGCGTGGATGCTGCATGGCTGACTCGGGCGGAGTTACGATGCTCGCATCCTGTGCAGCAGGTTCTGTTGGGCAGTAGGAAACCCTCTACCCGGGCCACTTGGCCAAATGGAAGTGCTTCTCCTGTTGGTGTGAGCAGCGGGCCATGCCCCCCTTGCAGGCGTCGATCCCACTTATACTTGAATATCTCCTATTCCTAAAACAGCAGGGCCTGGCGATATCTTCGGTCAGGGTGCACCTGGCTGCTATATCGGCGTTCCACCCAGGAGAACATGCTTCCTCGGTCTTCTCTAACCCGATGGTCGTCAGATTCCTCAAGGGCTTAGACTGCCTATACCCACAGCAGCGTCAACCGGTTCCGGCATGGGATCTTAATCTGGTTCTTTTCAAGCTCACAGGTTCCCCGTTCGAGCCATTGGCTACCTGCTCACTCCTTTACCTATCTTGGAAGACAGCCTTCCTTGTAGCCATCACTTCAGCAAGATGTGTTTCTGAAATCAGAGCGCTCACGTCCAAGCCTCCATACAAAGTCTTCGATAAAGACAAGGTTCAGCTTCGCCCCCACCCTGCCTTTCTTCCCAAGGTAGTATCAGCTTTTCATGTGAACCAGGATATATTTCTCCCGGTCTTCCATCCTAAACTGCACGCCATGCGTCAAGACCAGCGTAGGCACTCCTTGGATGTACGCAGGGCCCTTGCTTTCTATATTGAGCGTACGAAGCCGTTTAGGAAGACGACGCAACTCTTGGTTGCAGTGGCTGACCGGATGAAAGGCTTACCGGTCTCCTCGCAACGTATCTCCTCTTGGATCACGTCCTGCATTCGTGCTTGCTTCGACTTGGCTGGTGCCCCGACGCCGTGCCTCACCGCCCACTCCACGAGGGCCCAAGCCTCCTCGACTGCCTTTCTGGCTCACATCCCGTTCCATGACATTTGTAGAGCGGCGGTTTGGTCATCGGTTCACACCTTCGCTGCTCACTGTGCGCTTGTACAGCAGTTGAGAGATGTTGCTGCGTTTAGATCAGCGGTTCTGCACTCAGCGATGTCTCACTCCGACCCCACCGCCTAGGTAAGGCTTGGTAGTCACCTAATTGGAATCGATATGAGCAAGCATTCGAAGAAGAAAAAATGGTTACTCACCTTTGTAACTGTTGTTCTTCGAGATGTGTTGCTCATATCCATTCCAAACCCGCCCCCCTTCCCCACTGTCGGAGTAGCCGGCAAGAAGGAACTGAGGGGGCGCTGGGTCGGCTGGGGAATATATCCAGCGCCATGAAGGCGCCACTCCAGGGGGCTCCCCAGCCGACCCACCAGGTGTTGCTAGAATAGAAAATTCTCCAACTATTGTGCACGCGGCACGCGCACACTTAATTGGAATGGATATGAGCAACACATCTCGAAGAACAACAGTTACAAAGGTGAGTAACCGTTTTTTTTTAAGTGAGTTGAAACTTGGGGGTACTCAAGACAACTCCTGAAAGGGGTACAATAGTTTGAAAAGGTTGAGAGCCACTAGTCCAGAAAAGAAAGAAATAGTAGGCCAGTTCTTCCTAATTGTTTCACTTACTGCCAATTCAGGGGTATGGGTCCCACTATTTAGTCAAGGGGTTCTTTACATATCTTAGGAGTCCCTGTGATTAAGACCAAGCAAAATAATCACTGTTGTTAACCAGGGCTATTTTATTACCAAAAAGAAAACATTAAACAAAATGCAAGTGACAAGAGAGCAAGTGATAAACTGGTTACTTCCATTACAATCTCTTCCGTATCAACAATATATTGCGACTCTTTTGTAGTTAGCTAAATGTTTATAGATAGTCAAAATGATTTTGTTTCAGGGCAGGTGTACCTGCTGGTTATTAATAAATAGCCAATTTCTTTATAGTTGGTAAAGAAGCAACTGTAACTATGTCTATGAAATCAAATCAAAGAAGATATTTAAATCAGTTACTTAGAAGAAGCCATTTAAGGAGTTTGTCTTGAGAGGCCAGTTGACCATTATTAAGAACCTTAAATCCCCATAACTCCCATTATTTCTGTTTACCAATGTTTATCATCTATCTCCTGTCCAGAAATACATGGACTAACCACTTAGTGATTAGCAGGAGTAAAACTGCTAGTATTTTAAGTTACAATAGCATTTCACTATTCCAACAAAATCATTACAAGAGGGGTGTTTTTTGTTTTTGTGTTGTTGTTGTTTTTGTTTTTTTAAATCTAATAGTTTGTCAGTTTCTTAGTTAACTTTCTCTCACCAGTCCATGTTGAAGTTTTGGGACGATTTTTCCTTGGGTTGGTTTCTTTTTGAGTCTACTCTGTTTTTCTTGTGTCTGTGGCAGCTTGTTTGTAGAGATGGACAGGATGAGTTGCAAAGTGCTTGCTGTCTAAGTAGAGTAACAGGATGTGTGTGAGGGGTACTCACTCTAGAATCTTTTCTCTTATAATTTTACAGAAATAGGAAGGAGAACACCTCTGTAAGCTTGTTTAGATTCCAGGTTGATTGCTGCCACCCTTTAATTGGTTTCATGTCTTCATGGTAGTTCTAGGAGCACCCTCATCTTTAAGAATATATAGTTTGTTAATACATATACAACATTTCTTTAGTTTTCTGTATTTTTGTAGCAGGAAAGATTCAGATGAGTTAGTTTTTAACTTTCAAAAGTTTCTTTTTTATTTAGTCCACTTTCTGTCAGTCTTTTTTTTTTTTTATTAGATTTTGACAGGGAATATATAATTATATTTTTGAAAAGTCCAAACACTCCTGTTTCTTATGTTGTGTGAGTCCTCAAACAGTTTTTTTAAAATTAAATAGGTCTTATAAAGTCTTCAGCTTCAATAATTAACAAGTCATTGACTCTTAACAGAGTTTGGAGAGAGAATTCTTGTCTTCCAAAAGTGGATGAGCATTTGCTTGGGCATTGTCAGTAATTAATTTTATACTAATATAAATATTCTATATTTAAATGGATTCCTGAATTAGTAATTAGTTTAGCAGCATCAAATGACCGTGCTATACTTGTACATACTATTCATATAACAATATCAAGCGGTTATTATATGAAGATTTGCAGTTAGATACAAAATATTTGCAAATATACATTTTAAAAGAAACTTTTGCCATCACTTGAGAAACAGCAAAGGTTTTTACCTATAAGTGGAAACGTGAGTTTGAAGTGACCAATATCTTCTATAAAACATCCGACCATAAATGTTCTCGAAGATTAAAGAATGACGACTTCAGTAGATGTATAAAATGAAATATCCTTATTGAAATTGGTTTTAGAATTCTTTGGATGAGTTTAAACTAAGGTTCTTCTTTGAGTGCTTGCTCATGTCTATTCCACAGTAGGTGTGCATGCTCGCCATGTGCACCGGTGCCAGAAGTTTTTTTCCTCAGCAGTACCCATAGGGGAGCGCTGCTGTGACCCTGGAATGGCGCCACTATGGCACACTCCCCTCACACTCAGTTCCTTCTTGCTGCCAGTGAGAGAAGACACTGGGAGAGGCTAGATCCATGTCGGGCAGCCCCAGTCTCTCCGCGCCCCCCCCCCCCCCCCCCTCCGGCTCTAGAGCGCCGACTCAGGTCGAGCGGAGCAGCCCGGTTGCGTCGACTCAGACCTCTCTGGCTGAAGTCCGCATGCCTTCGACACCAGAGGCCCTGCAGGCGGCCAAAGATATTATGACCCTGCAAGTACCCGGGGCACCACCGGCACCTGGAGCCCGCTCTAGAGGCAAGCTGCCACTGGGATCTTGGCAGCCAATGCCGACCGACACAGATCCCGGTCAGGGGACTGCTCTCGGGCTCATTCATCACCCCATGTCCTGTCAGAGTACAGCCCCAAACCTCCGCTCTCGTCGTCCTCTAGGCTGTCATCGGATCAGAGCTCCAGGCACCGCTCCACGCTGAGTACCGGGTATCTGCGGGACAGGCACCAATGCCACAGATGCTCCCACTCTAGGAGGAGCTACAGGAGCCACTCCCGACACGGCCGCCGTCGCCGGTCACGCTCCGATTCTCGGTACCTCGACGTGCGAGCTCGTGACTCCCGGCGGGGATCACCAGCTCCACGTCGTCATGGGTCCAGGTGTCAAAGCGTCTCGACTAGCAGCAGCTCGAGGTGGCACTGTTCCTCAACGCTGGAGTCCAGATACCATGGCAGACCTCGTGCTCAGCACCACCGCAACTACCGTTCGCATGGCACCGACCTCGTCGCGCACGCAGCACCCTATGACCCAGCCGGCCAACCCGACCAGCTGGTGCCAGCCACCAGGCCCTCCTCAGTCGTTATGAGTTTAACTTGTGGGGATCACTGCCGAAATTCGACCCCTCCCTTCCGGAGCGTGAAAGGAAGGATTTTAAGGCGCTGGTGGAAGAGGGCACCGCTGCCGCAAAAGCTGCTCTGCAGGCAGCGTCGGATGCAGCTGACACAGTTGCTCGGTCCATGGCCTCGGCCGTGTCCATGCGCAGGGCATCATAGCTACTGCTGTCCAGGCTCTCCATGGAGGCACAGTCCGTGATGCAGGATCTTCACTTTGACAGCAAGGACCTGTTCGTGGAACAAACGGACGTGAGGCTCCATGGCATGAAGGACTCACGTACCACCCTTCAAACCTTCGGGCTCTACGTTCCACCCAAGGAAAAGACCAAGTCACAAGCCTCCGTTCCTGTGCCTTAGCCTAGATACGAGCCCACCTACAAGAGGTCCAAAACTTAGGAAAAAAAGGTAGTCCCGCTCTACTCCTGTTACTTCCTGGTCCCCAAGGCGAAAGGGGGGACTCAGACCCATCCTGGATCTGCGAGGCCTCAAATGGTTCATGGCAAAATGCCGGTCCCGCATGGTCTCCCTGGTGTATAGCATACCCTCCCTGGACCCTGGCGATGGTATGCGGCCCTGGACCTCCAGGATGCTTACTTTCATATCCACATATTCGAGGGGCACAGACGCTTCCTCCGTTTCCTAGTGGGACAGGACCACTACCAGTTTGCAGTCCTTCCCTTTGGCCTGTCCACCATGCCCAGGGTATTCACAAAGTGTATGGCGGTAGTGGCGGCCTACCTCAGACGTCGAGGAGTACAAATATTCCCCTACCTCAATGACTGGCTGCTCAAGGGCACCTCCCGATCCTAGGTTCAGATCCATGTGGACCTGCTCTTGGCCACATGTGTCAAACTGGGCCTCCTAGTAAATGAAGCCAAGTCAACATTGATCCCGGTGCAGCGCACAGAATTCATAGGTGCTCTCCTGGATCCCTCCAATGCCACAGCCTCCCTTCCCAGGAACAGGTTCCTGACCCTGAGGGGGCTTATAGCCTGGGCAACATGGCGGCGTGCACGTACGTGGTCCGCCACGCCAAGCTTCGGATGAGGCCCTTCCAACTCTGGTTGGCCTCAGAGTTTTCCCAGGCTCGGGACAAACTAGACAAGGTCCTCTTGGTACCAGCACGGATGATCACCACGCTTCAGTGGTGGGTCCTGCTCGGACAATATGCTCCAGGGAATTCCCTTCTGGGACCCCACTCTGTCACTAGACCTAGTGTCTGACGCGTCGGACCTGGGCTGGGGAGCCCACTTAGGGAACTCTCAGACCCAAGGGATGTGGTCAGCCGAGGAGCTGTCCCTTCACATAAACATCAGGGAGCTCAGGGCGATACGATTAGCCGGCAGGGTGTTCAGAGTACTCATGGTCAACACCGCCAAGATGTTTTATATCAACAGCCAAGGCGGGATGCGGTCCTTGTCCCTCTGCCTGAAAGCCCTCAACCTCTGGGAGTTTTGTATAGCCCACGACATCTCCCTGAAGGCCTTCCATCTGCCAGGCGTCAACCACACACAGGCCGATCGCCTGAGCAGGGTTTTCTCCTCCCATCACGAGTGGTCACTCTCCCTAGCTCTTCCAAGCGTGGGGCTCTCCCCAAGTAGACCTGTTTGTGACCAGGCAGAACCGCCATTTTCCACAGGTTCTGTTCCGGGGAGGGGAGTGAGGAGGAACGCGATCTCCGACGCCTTCCTCCTGTCATGGTCGGGCCAACTGCTTTATGCTTTTCCCCCGTTTCCCCTCATTGCCAAGGTCCTGGAGAAAGTAAAAACGGACAAAGCACGTGTCCTCCTAATCGTCCCAGCTTGGTCCCAGCAGCATTGGTACGAGACCCTCCTAGGCTTACTCGTGGCCCCTCCCCGGCTGTTGCCACTCCGCCAGGACCTCCTCTCCCAGGACCAGGGCTGTCTCCTCCACCCCAATCTGGACGCTCTCCATCTGACAGCCTAGCTGATCAATGGCTAAATGTGGAGGAGAGAGGGTGTTCGGAGGGGGTCAGGTGTGTCCTCCTCAAAAGTAGGAAGCCATCCACACGCTGAGCCTACCTGGCAAAATGGTCCAGGTTCTCCAGGTGGGCGGGTGAGCGGGGTGCTTCCCCAACGTCTGCCCCACTCTAGCTTATCCTTGAGTACCTTCTTCACTTTAGGACTCAAGGCCTGGCCCCTTCCGCTGTCAGGGTGCACCTGGTGGCTATTTCAGCGTTCCATCTGCCGGTTCAGGGCTGCTCGGTTTTCTCCCATGCCATCACCGGGCGTTTCCTCAAAGGGCTAGACCGGTCCTTCCCTTATGCTAGAACGCCTGTCCCTCAATAGGATCTAAACTTGGTGCTGTCCCGCCTCACGGGGCCCCCGTTCGAACCCCTGGCCACATGCTCATGGTCTCCCCTTTCCTGGAAGGTAGCCCTCCTTGTGGCCATCATGTCAGCCCGGCGGGTCTTGGAGCTTAGGGCCCTGACCTGCGACCGCCCCTTATTCAGTCTTTCACAAGTCCGCCCACACCCTGCATTCCTTCCCAAGGTGGTCTCCACCTTTCACATGAACCAGGACATCTTCCTACCTGTCCTCTGCCCTAAGCCACACGCTTTTAACGAGGAACACCGCCTCCATACTCTCGATGTGCACAGGGCGGTTGCCTTTTACCTGGAGCGGACTAAGCCATTCTGTAGGTGTTCGCAACTCTTCGTTGCCTCGGCAGAGCACATGAAGAGCCAACCGATCTCCACCCAGAGACTGTCTCGGTGGATCACGTCGTGCATCCGGACATGCTACGACCTAGCAGGGGTTCCCGCACCACCTATCATAAGGGCTCACTCGACAAGGGCTCAGGCCTCGTCGGCTGCCTTTGTGGCCCACGTCCCTATCCACGACATCTGTAGGGCCGCTACCTGGTCCTCAGTACACACGTTCACGTCCCACTATGCGATAGTCTCCCACGCCAGGGATGATGCTGTTTTCGGTAGGGCTGTGCTCCAGCCAGGGGATCCATAAACTCCTACCCACCTCCATCACACATAGCTTGTAATCACCTACTGTGGAATACACATGAGCAAGCACTCGAAGAAGAAAGGACAGTTATCTGTTCCGTAACTGGCATTCTTCGAGATGTGTTGCTCATGTCTATTCCAGGTCCCGCCCTCCTTCCCCACTGTCGGAGTTGGTCTGGCAAGAAGGGACTGAGGGTGGGGGGAGCACACGGCTCCCCTTATAGCACGCCATAGTGGCGCCACTCCAGGTGTTGCAGCAGCGCTCCCCCTATGGGTACTGCTGAGGGGGAAAAACTTCCGGCACCGGTGCATGTGGTGAGCACGCACACCTATTGTGGAATAGACATGAGCAACACATCTTGAAGAACGCCAGTTATGGAACAGGTAACTGTCCTTTCTGTCTGCATACCCTTTGACCTTTTCTTTCCCCCAGAAAAATACTATATATAGTGTAATCATATATTTAATAACCTAGTTTAACTATAAGTCCTGAATAAGATACTGGGCTTTGTATGTCATAAAGCCAAAATAAACTATGCAAACCAAAAGAGTGGCTGAAATTCTGTAAGGGTCTCTTAAATAACTTTTTTTCTCTACAGTTCTCTCAAATTTGGATTTCATATTTCTGATAATTTACAATAACAATGAGATCAGGTTTGTGTGTAACACAGGTACATTTGAGTTTAAAAGGAAGGATCTCATAATGAAGCACACTAGAGGGGTATGCTTCATTTTATATCAGTGATTGTCTACATTTGCTCATCAGGCAGAGTTTACACGACTATGGAGCATTTATATTGTCATTCATACATATAGCCATAATTTAATGTCTCGTTCTGTTTTTAAAAAGAAAACCTAATACTTGTCATTTTTAGGAAGATCTAAGCGAAAGAGTATTACAAGGAGATGAACTTCCGGGCCATGTGGGTACTGCATGCCTCTTATCTTCCATGATTGCAGAACTGGGAAAGAGTGCTGGAATTCTCACACTTCCTATTATGAGCAGAAATTCAAGAAAAACCATTGGAAAAGTAAGAGGTATGGTTGATACAAAACAAGAACTTCAACATAAACTACCTTAAAATTAGACTGACAATTTTGTTTAAAGTGCTGTGTTTGGCCATTTAATCCAATGATTTCAGAATGCATAGCCTAATGTGTCAGGGTATGTCTACACTACGAAATTAGGTCGAATTTATAGAAGTCGGTTTTTTAGAAATCGTTTTTATACAGTCGATTGTGTGTGTCCCCACACAAAATGCTCTAAATGCATTAAGTCGGCTGTATAGTAAGTCCACAGTACTGAAGCTAGCGTCAAATTCTGGAGCATTTTTAATTTAATTGAATATTTTTTTTTTTTAAATTAATGGAGATATCCCATCTCCTAGAACTGGAAGGGACCTTGAAAGGTCATCAAGTCCAGCCCCCTGCCTTCACAAGCAGGACCAAGTACTGATTTTGCCCCAGATCCCTAAGTGGCCCCCTCAAGGATTGAACTCGCAACCCCTGGTTTAGCAGGCCAATGCTCAAACCACTGAGCTATCCCACAGTTCTTGCAGTCTCCGCTGCCCATTGGAATTCTGGGTTGAGATCCCAATGCCTGATGGGGCAAAAGCAGTGTCATGGGTGGTTCTGGGTACATGTTGTCAGGCCCGTCCCCCTCCCCCCTTCCTCCTTCCGTGAAAGCAACGGCAGACAATCTTTTTGTGCCTTTTTTCCTGGGTTACCTGTGCAGACGCCATACCACGGCAAGCATGGAGCCCGCTCAGCTCACCGTCACCGTACATCTCCTGGGTGCTGGCAGACGTGGGACTGCATTGCTACACAGCAGCAGCTCATTGCCTTTTGGCAGCAGACGGTGCATTACAACTGATAGCCGTCCTCGTCGTACTCCTGGGGGCTCTTTTAGCCGACCTTGGTGAGGTCAGTCAGGAGCACCTGTTCAGACATGGGAGTGACTCAGGCAGGTCATTCCCATCTTCTGGCGAGCAGCCAGGAGATGACGATGGCTAGCAGTCGTACTGCACCGTCTGCTGCCAGTCTAAGATGTAAAAGATAGATGGAGTGGATCAAAACAAGAAATAGACCCAATTTGTTTTGTATTCATTTTGCTTTCCCCCTCCCTCCCTCCGTGAAATCAACGGCCTGCTAAACCCAAGGTTTTGAGCTCAATCCTTGAGGGGACCATTCTGTGTGACAGTTGTTTGTGTTTCTCCTTGATGCAAAGCCACCCCCTTTGTTCATTTTAATTCCCTGTAAGCCATGTCGTCAGTCGCCCCTCCCTCCATCAGAGCAATGGCAGACAATCATCTCGCGCCTTTTTTCAGCGCAGACGTGATAGCACTAGGATCATGGAGCCCGCTCAGATCACCGCAGCAATTATGAGCACTGTAAACACCACGCGCATTATCCTGGAATATATGCAGAATCAGAACCTGCAAAAGCAAAACCAGGCAAGGAAGCGACGGCAGCGCGGTGACGAGAGTGATGAGGACGTAGACGTGGACATAGACTTCTCACAAAGTACGGGCCCTGGCATTGTGCACATCATGGTGTTAATGGGGCAGGTTCAGGCCGTGGAACGCCGATTCTGGGCCCGGGAAACAAGCACACACTGGTGGGACCGCATAGTGTTGCAGGTCTGGGATGATTCCCAGTGGCTGCGAAACTTTCGCATGCGTAAGGGCACTTTCATGGAACTTTGACTTGCTTTCCCCTGCCCTGAAGCGTCAGAATACCAAGATGAGAGCAGCCCTCACAGTTGAGAAGCGAGTGGCGATAGCCCTGTGGAAGCTTGCAACGCCAGACAGCTACCGGTCAGTCGGGAATCAATTTGGAGTGGACAAATCTACTGTGGGGGCTGCTGTGATGCAAGTAGCCAAAGCAATCACTGAGGTGCTGCTACGAAAGGTAGTGACTCTGGGAAATGTGCAGGTCATAGTGGATGGCTTTGCTGCAATGGGATTCCCTAACTGTGGTGGGGCGATAGATGGAATCCATATCCCTATCTTGGCACCGGAGCACCAGGGTACCCAGTACATAAACCGCAAGGGGTACTTTTCAATGGTGCTGCAAGCACTTGTGGATCACAAGGGACGTTTCACCAACATCAACGTGGGCTGGCCGGGAAGGGTTCATGACGCTCGCGTCTTCAGGAACACTACTCTGTTTAAAAGGCTGCAGCAAACTTATTGATGCCAGCCTTCCGTTGCTTGGGCAATCCTTTGGGGTGAAGTGGCCGGAGGCCCCCCCACCGCGTTCTTGGCCGTCTGGGTGAGGAGGCTATGGAACTTGGGGAGGAGGGCTGTTGGTTACATAGGGGCTGTAGCGGCGGTCTGTGCTCCTGCTGCCTTTCCTGCAGCCCAACCATACGCTGGAGCATGAGTTTGATCCTCCAGCAGCCTGAGCATTGACTCCTGCCTTCTGTCAGCAAGCTGATGCCACCTATCATCTTCAGCCCGCCACTTACTCTCTTCAGCCCACCACCTCTCCTCGCGTTCATATTGTGCTTTCCTGCACTCCGACATTGTCTGCCTCAACACATTCTTCTGTGCTCTGTCAGTGTGGGAGGACAGCATGAGCTCAGAGAACATTTCATCCCGAGTGTGGTTTTTTTCGCCTTCTAATCTTCGCTAGCCTCTGGGAAGGAGAAACATATGCAGCTGGTGGAGGAAAAAGAAGGAGAGTGGTAGTTAAAAAGACACATTTTATAGAACAATGGGTACACTTTTTCACGGTAAACCTTGCTGTTAACATTACATAGCAAGTGTGCTTTCGTTACAAGGTCACATTTTGCCTCTTATTGAGGGAGGGCCTGCCGGTTTGGTGTGAGAGATCATTCATGCAGGGCCGGGCAACAGAATTTGGCTTGCAAGCAGCCATGGTAAGCCGCAGTTTTTTGGCTTCTTTAACCTTCATAACGTGGGAATGGTTTCAAACCGCAGCACCCTCATTTCCCATACCAAGCGGCTGTTGGGTTGGCCATTTAAAATGGGTTGACAATTTTAAAAGGAGGGGCTGTGGTTTGCGGGTTAGTGTGCAGCACAAACCCAGCTAGCCTCCCCCCCCACACACACCCAATTCTCTGGGATGATCGCTTCACCCCTCCCCCCACTGCATGGCTAACAGCGGGGAACATTTCTGTTCAGCCACAGGCAAACAGCCCAGCAGGAGCGGGCACCTCTGAATGTCCCCTTAATAAAATCACCCTATTTCAACCAAGTGACCATGAATGGTATCACTGTCCTGAGGATAACACAGAGAGATAAGGAACGGATGTTGTTTGAATGCCAGCAAACACCGGGACCATACGCTGTGTTATGCAATGATTCCAGACTACGTGCTACTGGCCTGGCGTGATAAAGTGTCCTACCATGGAGGATGGAATAAGGCTGCCCTCCCCAGAAATCTTTTGCAAAGACTTTGGGAGTACATCCAGGAGAGCTTATGGAGATGCCCCTGGAGGATTTCCGCTCCATCCCCGGACACGTTAACAGACTTTTCCAGTAGCTGTACTGGCCGCGAATGCCAGGGCAAATTAATCATTAAACATGCTTGCTTTTAAACCATGTCTAATATTTACAAAGGTACACTCACTGGAGGTCCCTTCTCCACCTTCAGGGTCCAGGAGCCTGCCTTGGGTGGGTTCGGGAGTTACTGGCTCCAGGTCCAGGGTGAGAAACAAATCCTGGCTGTTGGGAAAAGTTTTTCTGCTTCCTTGCTGTGAGCTATCTTTAACCTCCTCCTCCTCATCATCTTCCTCATCCCCAAAACCCGCTTCCGTGTTGTGTCCTACTCCATTGACTGAGTCAAAGCACAGGGCTGGGTACTGGTGGCTGCACCCCCTGAATGGCATGCAGCTGATCAGAGAAGCAGCATGTTTGGGGCTGTGACCCGGAGCAGCCGTTTGCCTCTTTTTTGGTAGGCTTGCCTGAGCTCCTTAATTTTCACGCAGCACGGCCACGAGTCCCTGTTATAGCCTCTGTCCTTCATGCCCTTGGAGACTTTTTCAATGTTTTGGCATTTCGTTTACTGGAACAGAGTTCAGCTAGCACAGATTTGTCTCACATACAGCGATCAGATCCAGTACCTCCTGTTTGGTCCATGTTGGACCACTTTTGTGATTCTGGGACTCCATGGTCACCTGTGCTGATCAGCTTGCCACCCTGGCCAAACAGGAAACGAAATTCAAAAGTTCGCAGGCCTTTTCCTGTCTATCTGGCCAGTGCATCTGCGTTGAGAGCGCTGTCCAGAGCAGTCACAATGGAGCACTCTGGGATAGCTCCCGGAGGCCAATACTGTCAAATTGCGTCCACACTACCCCAATTGGACCCGGCAAGGCCGATTTCAGTGCTAATCCCCTCGTCGGAAGTGGAATAAAGAAATTGATTTAAAGAGCCCTTTAAGTCGAAAAAAAGGGCTTCGTTGTGTGAACGGGTCCAGGGTTAAATGGAGGTAACGCTGCTAAATTCGACCTAAAATCATAGTGTAGACCAGGCCTTAGAAATTAACTTATCTAATTTCTTTTTTTCACTTTAAGATGGCTGTGGTGGTATTTAAAGAGAGAATTTCCTAGCATGTGTGCATAGTTACTGTACATCAGGAAATTCTGTGCACTTGCAGTAAATTCTCAAGTGCAGTGGCTCTGAATCAGCTCCAGAGATATAGCCAGACTGCTTTACTGAAAACCATCACCTTTTTATGACATTCAAAACAATGTGTTTGTTTTCTTTATAGTGGACTACATAATTATAAAGCCGATATCGGGATACAGTTGTGATATGGAAGCTTCATATGCTAAATACTGGAGACCAAGAACAACACTAGATGTTGGACATAGGGGCGCAGGAAACTCTACAACTACTACCAAGTAAGTAAACGTGTACCTGAATTGTGATATTTTTGTCTAGTCCCACATATTTCATTTTTGTAGGTATCCACTTGTGTAAATAGGTTTGCCAGGTCAATTTTTATGAAAAACTTGTAGCAGATTAAGTGGTTTTTATTCTAAATGTGAGTGTTCCTTTAAAACTAAAATTGCTGATAGGTACTCAGGTGTGTGCGTGTGCACTGTCTTACTCCTAACAATTTTTTCCTCTGTTTCTATTTCAGACTTGCTAAAGTTCAGGAGAACACTGTTGCTTCTCTGCGGAGTGCTGCTAGCCATGTATGTGTGGGTGTATATGGAAACAAGCTATTTGTAAAAATTCATCTGATATATTGTGTTAAGGATCTAGTGATTCAGCAATTCAGTCAGCAAAATCTTAAGTGAAAAGAATAGTCAGATAAACAAAATATGGAACTTTAATAGGCATGGTTGTTACTTTCTTTTATAAGCTCACTTTAGACTTTCATCCTGAAACTCACCTTTCCACCTTAAAATTTGCAGATGTTGCTTCTAACACATGGAGAATTTTAGAGAGCTAACCTCAAATCCTACAGACTCGCATGTAATGAGTAACTTTAAGCATGTTAGTAGCCCACTGAAGGCAATAGGCAAGATTCTG
This sequence comes from Trachemys scripta elegans, assembly GCF_013100865.1. Classification (NCBI taxonomy): domain Eukaryota; kingdom Metazoa; phylum Chordata; order Testudines; family Emydidae; genus Trachemys; species Trachemys scripta. Next base: position 8,483,576 of record NC_048300.1, on the reverse strand, counting down.
GCTCTGAAATCTATGGATAAATTCACTCCCTTTCCCCCCCCCCCCCCCCCCCAAAAAAAAAAAAAAAAAACTAACAACCTACGCTTTATTTAGAAAAAAGAACAGGAGTACTTGTGGCACCGTAGAGACTAACAAATTTATTTGAGCATAAGCTTTTGTGGACTACAGCCCACTTCATCGGATGCATAGAATGGTCTTTCTTCAGCCCCCCTGGACAGGGTATGCCCAGTTCAGTGTGGGCTTCAAGAAGTGTCTCAGTTGCAAGGACTCTATCCCAATGACTGACAGACACTCTCAGTGTGTCCGCTGTCTAGTAGAGAACCACATTCCCCAGAAGTGTGGTTTTATGCCAACAACTGAAGCCCAGATTCAGAAAGGATAGAGAACTGAGACTCAGGCTTCTCCTAATGGAGGTGGCCCTTCAACCACCCACAGAGCTGTGCCAAGACCCCAGAAGGTGGGAAGCCTCACCACAGCCCTCTACATCTAAGGGTAGTGAGCCCAAGAAGGCAACCATGAGCCACTCACACAAGGCCTTTAAGAAAAGGGCAGTGAGTCCCCACTGAGCCCCAACTGAGCTGGAAACCATCTCTGGCTCCCTCAATATTATCAGTACCGACAGCACCGAAACCATCTAAGTCTGGTACTCAAAGCTTGCACAGTACCAACTCGACAGAGCATGTTGGGCTGCATAAGGACCATATGGGCACAGACAAGGAATCATTGGTATGAACAGGGTGCGAGAAATCCAGAGAATCTGCCATGGGGAAGGCTTCTTCAGCCTACATTGGTACGATCTTTGGCACAATAGACACCGATGGACTACACTATCAGGTCCACATCAGACTCCTTCTGTACAGACATCTTGGCACCGTCAACCGCCACCAGTAATGACATCTTTGACACCACAGGACTTCTGGTATGTGTCAGACACTTAAAGGTCTGGACAAGCATAAGGCATCTCATAACCTGCTCTACTGGATTCACCTCTACTTGATACTGGGGCCCCAGTACAAGTCCACCCAGAGCTCCAGACTTGGAGGCAACATCATGTCATGCACCCCCATTTTCAAGCACTGAGTTGGATAGTGAGCAAGAGTATGTTGTCTCTTGCCGCTCTTCTCACCCACCGTATGGTACCCATTTCCGGTATGGACCTCAACTGTACTGCCCCTCTGATCTGCAGCCTCCCTGATCTGGGCAGCCATGGTACTATCATCAGGCCCCTTCCCACCTTCTCAATGGCCCTACTGGGACTGTTGTCGGGCATACAGACATTATGCCTCCCATAGCTCTAGCATGGCCTATCAAGAGCCACGGAGACACCCTCCTTCGGCTGTTACATCAAGGGCATCCAAGTCCCCTGAACCATTAAGAGAGGACCAAGAGGCTGAAGTAGAGGAGATAGTCCCCAGAGTATTCTCCAAGGTTCTCTCAGTAATAGCAACCCACCTACGTTCCCAGGATGATATGATTTACCCATACCTGGACGATTGTCTCTGCAGGGTGTGTTCCGTCACTGAAGCCCAGCTAGTCACCATCTGCAGAACAACTACCTGGACATCTGCACATACCTTTGCAGAACTCTATGCCATCCTAGGGGACTGCTGCAGATGCCAGATTTGGCGCCAGGGTACTATCATCCATAATATATTTGACTCTGAAGTTCCAGCCTCCAGTGGGGGTACTGCACAGGAGTCACCTACAGTGGAGCATCTATAGGGACATTACTAGAAGACGGTACTTCCCTTGTGCGGTAGTGATCATTCTTTGAAATGTGTGTCCCTGTGGGTACTCCACGACTCACCCTCCTCCCCTTCTACTTAGGAGTTCTCATAATAAACTCCGCAGTAGAGGAGGAACTGCGGAGGAGGAGGGTCGCCTGCACCACGCTGGTTAGCCTTGTGGTAGAGTGTACGAGGGGGAGGAGACTGTGCATGCCTGGGCTGAACGGACCCCGCTACCAAAGTTCTCCGATCAGCAGTGTAGGGATGCAGACATGCCTATAATGGAGCACCTACAGGGACATGCATCTCGAAGAACGATTGTTACTGCACAAGGTGAGTAACTTCTTCCCTTAGAGTTAGGGATTTTTGTTAGCCAACGCTGATACTAGTCATTCACTTAAAACAAAGTTCCTGTTTAGTCCAGTGGAGATGTGGTCTTTCTATGAAACTGAGCCTCAAGAAATGGAAATTAGCTCTAATTCTATTTTATTCTCCACTGATCCACCTGTACTGATGTTCTCTTGGTGGCTAGAGTAAGAAACAGTTAACTGACCATGACGGGAACACAGGAATTACCAATGGAGAGAGAAAACCAGCAGTGGTCTGTAGTTCAGGATCCTGTCTTTCAGTCCTCTGAGGCATTGGATGTAGGGAAAAGAATAAAAATTAATTCTGTGAAGGTACTGTATAAATAAGCCTTCTGAGAGAAGGAATGGAAATGTCCTGGACTTTCTATTTAGCTTCTAAAGCTAATGGAGAGAGAACATATGATCCAGGTGTAGGAATTTGAGTGCTACCTTCAGAGGACTTGATTTACTTCTGAATAATTCCTCTTTAATCAACCAAAAATAAAACTGCCCTTCAATTGACTTTTTTAATAAAAGCAGCACATGTTCTTCAGCTTTCTTCTTTAAAAAGAACAAACTTTCTAAGTGCTTTTATATAATTATAACATAAAAATATAACAATTTAGCTCAATCCAAATAGGTTACATTCATTTATTTTGCTGTTGCTTTAGTTTTTAACTGATACTTGAATGCTCATCATCAATTTCAGTATCCCGAAGCAGACCTTCGCTTATATGTCAGAGCAGGGAAAGGCATGTAAATTTCAGTATATGAAGCGTATCTCCTCTCATGGCTTTTCTTCAGTGAAGAGTGCATAATACTCTGACCACACTTGAACCCTTAAGAGATTGGATAAATAACCAGTATGCAAGTCTAATAGCTATTATTTCAATATTTTTTTTCTGTACATTGTTTATCAGTTGTTGAACTGAAGAATTTGGTCAATATATAACCAATAGTTCCCTACAATGCTGTATTGAACTCTAACTTTTATCAGCTGCTGTAGTTATTGTATTTCAGTTGACATGCTATATATAAAATTTATACATTTGAAAACTTTCTTCTGAGCTCTCTCGTTCTTATATGCAGTTCTTTCTTTCTTCTCTGCAGGGAGCAGCATTTGTGGAATTTGATGTACATCTTTCTAAGGATCATGTGCCTGTTGTATATCACGATCTTACTTGTTGTATGGCTATGAAAAAGGTATATATGAATGTGCTGACCATATTTCTGTTGTTAGTGTGACAATTACTGGAACTCAAATTATTTGACTGAAATTCCAAGGTGTCTTGTAAAAATAGTTCGGTAACTCAGAAAAAGTATGGAATGGAAACGAACAATACAATTTTAATATATTGGAAATTATGGTTTTGCATGAAAATATACTGCAAAAGATGAGCTAATTTAATAGTAATTCTTTATCTTGACAGTAGGGGCCCTTCAGATATGTGATCTGAAATACTTCCTTCCATGCTGTAATGCAGTGGTTCTCAACCTCTTAGTCCATGACCCACAAAATAGCAGGAAATTCCTGTAATCTACCATATCTCGCAAGCCTTTGTGGCCATAATAGATTGTCACAAGTTGGATTTTTTTGGCCTTTTTTGTCTTCTCAGCCCCTTGAAGCACTGCTTACCATATCTTAGTACTTACCATTTTGTGGGGAGGAAAATTGGGGCTGAACTGCTCTGGGGTTCAGTGGTAGGCCAGAAAGGATGGAGCCAGGGCAGAAGTGATAGTAGCAGGAAGAAAGGTCCTGGAAGCAAGCTGCTTCTTCAGTCACCTGTCAAAACAATTCTTTCTACTGCTTTCTCACCGTAAGGGTAAGATTCTCGAGGCCCCTGTATGTGACTCATTGGATGAGCAACACTGTTGTTGTGCATACTGATTGATAGAAATTCACTAAGGAGAGCACAATCTTACAGCAGACTTGTAGAATTTCTCTTAAACCTCCAAGTTTCATAGCATACAGATCATTGAATATTGTTTATGAAAAAGGTGACTATAGATTTCATAATAAAAATGGGGCACTTTTGTGTCAGAGTTTGTCACAAAATGCTTGAGTGCACCACATTCTCTCATTGGATCTGTTCACATGGGTCAGCAGAACAGGTCAGGTAGGCTGAATTCTACATCTTCCCCTTGCTTTCCTCTTCTCTACATTTTGACAGCCATAGAGAAGAAGGAAGTGAAGGTGGAGAACTTGCCAGATCTGCACCCCCTTTCCCCTGAAAAGCTTGAACAAGTGTCTTTCACTGAGTAGACTGGGTTATTAACTCCTCATAGTCAGCTTGCAATATTGTCACCTGACACATGACAAGCTTTGGCCTTGAACTGTGGTTGGCATGAAATGTGCACTCAGTATGTGATTGATGTAATGGGTGTACAAAACCTCTTAAATCAGTACAGCAATGCCTGAACAAAAACTTTATAGTTGGAAGGGGAGAACATTTGAAATGAAAAATGGGGACAGATGTCTTGAAAGAAGTTCTTGGGACACTAGGATGACATATGAAAACCAGGATGTATTCTCTTTATCATTGTGTTTGAGATGTTCAAAACAAAAATTTTGAAGGGTCCTCAAATGAGGTGTTTGGGGTTTTAGAATTTTTATTGTACACTTTCCATCTTGTGAACTTCAAATTGAATTCAGAGGAACATCAATAAATTAATCTTTTTAAAATGAACAAATGTAGGCAGTTACAAGAATTTTTAATAACGTACAGCAACAGCCTAGTGCATAGGTCACCACTTGAAAATTAAGGCCTAAATTGTGCTTGCAAATCTTACTTTTGCCTTAACTAAGTGCACTAAGACAGTTACTGTTTTGCACATCATGGTGCCCATGCTGCCACTTTTGAAAACTGGTCTTCTCATCCATAAATAAAGTGCTGTTTTAACATTATCAGTGGTAAACAACATATTTGTCAGTGTGCTTGGCTAAATGCTTTAGTGATGTCTGTCTTGAAATAAAAGTATATTGCTTATCAGACTTTCTAGTGCATTTTCAACATTTAATGTCAAATACATATTTTTTTCCAAGAAATTCGATGCTGAGCCATTGGAATTGTTTGAGATCCCAGTAAAAGAACTTTCATATGACCAACTGCAATTATTAAAGGTAATGTCATGGTAGGCTAGTTTGGTATGTTGCTGCACAGTAGATGTTTGTATTAAAACAGGATGTCAGACCTTCATTTTGAAATAGTTACGGTCTGAGAGAGCTCTTGCTGCTGCTCTGAATGTACTACACAATAAGTAATTTAAAAGCATTTGACTGTATTTTTTTTTTTTTTTTTTTTCAAATTTAGCACAGAGCATTCCTTATGGAAGACTAGCTATATATCAAGATGGGAGTTTAAATATTAAGCCATATGAATTACTGAGCACAAAAAATTACCTCTTAGTTGTAGATGACTAAGTGGATCTCCTCTACTTCCCCAAAAACTTAATAAACAGGGATATTCTCGGAGAAAGATATAAGGGATTGGGAGTAGGGGGTTTAAAATGCAATCGCCATATCTGTAGTATCACTACCATGATACTCCGAATATACTGAAGATGGGGTCCAGGGCCTAATTTTCAGAAGTGCTAAGTATTCGCATCTTGCATAGAAGTTAATGGAAGCTGAGGGTACTCAGTAACTCTAAAAATCTGGCACTAGGTACAGTCTCTACAGATAAAAGTATACTTGTTAATTTAATATATTCTTTTTGTGATCTTTAGCTGGCTCATGTGACTGCCTTGAAATTAAAAGATCACAATGGTATGTACTAATATAAGGCAGCAGATAAAAACGTTTGTAAGAATTTATATTGTCATTGAAATGTTTCTTTTCCAATCAATTCTGTTTATTCTTAGAAACTGAAAGTTGAGATTTTCAAATACTTGAGTGCTATTCATCACATAGGATTTTCACAGGGAAGTTACTATGTATAAAGGCATCACTGGTAGCCAGGGCCGGTGTGCCACCTCCCCCACCCCCCCTGGCAGCTAACCCAGCCCGCCACCCCGGGCGCCCGCCGCCCCCCCCCCCCCCCCCCCCCCAACCCCCCCCCCCCCCCCCGCAGCTAACCCTGCCCAGGGAGCCCCTCTCCATCCTCCATGGTAGCTAACCCCACCCACCACCATCCCCGCCTGGGGAGCCCACTCCTCTCCCCGCAGCAACTAACCCCGCCTGGGGAGCCCGCCCCAGCTCACCTCCGCTCCGCCGCCTCCGCTGAGCATGCCAGCGCCACACTAATCCTCCTCCCCTCCCAGGTTTGCGGTGCTGATTGGAGGAGAATTAGAGCGGGGGCTGTGTGCTCAGCGGAGGAGGCAGAGTGGAGGTGATCTGGGGCGGGGAGCGGTTCCCCTGTGCGCCCTCCGCCCTCGTTACTGCGGGTGGCCCTCCCTGCACACACACACACACCCCCCCCGCCCCAGCTCACCTCCACTCCACCTCCTCGCCTGAGTGGGCTTTTAGGCGCCCTCAACCACTAGGTGCCCTAGGCGGCCACCTACTTCGCCTAGTGGTTGCACCGGCCCTGCTGGTAGCATGTAATACCATTCTCCAACATATTTAAGAAAAATTGTAATTACTCCACTAACAAAATCCACCACTAGTGTCTCCCTCCAACAACTTCTTGACCATACCAGTTTCTCAGCTCCTGATATTCCAGGAACAAAAGATGGACCTTGCAGTGTGCCCTATATGCTAGTAAACTTGGGCTGTTATAAAATATGTAACACGGTCTCTGTTGCTGCAGAATTTCATAGTACTGTTCACTATAGAATTAAATATCACCAGGATTTAGTTAGTTCTGATAACAGTGAAATACGTAATTTTGCTGCATTACAAAAACTTTTAGTGCAATATTTAAATTTGTAAACTGAGCTGAATTTCTTTACCACTTGTGTTGCCATTGCACAGTTGATGTAATGAAGTGAACACTGTTATCAATTTACTGAACTTGCTCAAAGCATGAGTACATTATTGAAACAAGGCCCTGGGGAAATAAGAATAACTAGTGGAGTCTCTCAAAGAAGGAGTTTCTTATCAGATGTCAGAATTCTGTGTTCTCAGCCATTTTCCCTGGTGTCTTTCATAATAAGCTTCATCGGAAAAATGTGAGGATTTTTTTTTATTTATTTGACTTGTGGTCTTTTAAACCTTTCTTAAGATCGCTCATTGAACCTTTAGTTTTTATATGAATTGCATGTATTAGACCAGCAGTAGGCAACCTATGGCACGCAAGCTGATTTTCAGTGGCACTCACACTGCCCGGGTCCTGGCCTCCGGTCCGGGGGCTCTGCATTTTAATTTAATTTTAAATGAAGCTTCTTAAACATTTTAAAATCCTTATTTACTTTACATACAACAATAGTTTAGTTATATATTCTAGACTTACAGAAAGAGACCTTCTAAAAATGTTAGTGTATTATTGGCACGCAAAGATTTAAATTAGAGTGAATAAATGAAGACTCGGCACACCACTTCTGAAAGGTTGCAGACCCGTCTTACACCATTATCCTGCTCGTACTTGATAACATACTTTTTTAATATTTCTATAAAAAAAGATGTACCTTTTCAGAATCCATTATGCAAACTGTAGTTGAATCGTAACTTCTTTACTAATGAGCATATCCCAGGAAATACATTCAAAATTACTGAATTTTGAGGACTGGCATACAAATACAGAAGCAAATTGTGCCAAGTTTTGTGCATCACACTGTACTATATTAAATGGAAGTACAAGTGGCAAAATATATTGAGATTTCATCATGAACTAGTAAATGTACTGTAATTTGTTTTTTAAAGTTTAGTAATACATCTCTACCTCGATATAACACTGTCCTCGGGAGCCAAAAATATCTTACCGCGTTATAGGTGAAATCGCGTTATATCGAACTTGCTTTGATCCGCCGGAGCACTGCTTTACCGCGTTGTATCAGAATTTGTGTTATATCGGGTCGCGTTATATCAGGGTAGAGGTGTACTACTTAGCTGGAGATGCCAATTAAAGTATTGTGCAACTCAATTTTTGACTGCCACGTTCATGTATAGAATGCATTGACTAGCTTAATTTTGATAAATAGTATTGTTTTGTATCTAGTTCTTATTGGATACATGTCTTCCAGCATTAGGTGCTTGCAATTCGCAGTGTTGCCAACTCGAGTTTATTGGAAATAACATGATTTTGGCCACCTCGATAGGCAGTCTTGCGATGATGTGAAAAGCTCCCTCCATTATATAATTTGGGGAAAGCAAAATCCGAGTGAGCTCCCTACATACTACACTGTAGTCTTGAGGAAGGCGCACTGAACTGCGGCCATGAATTTTAGTTTCAGCTCTTTAATATATCTCTGCCCTTCACAATTATGAGCCAAGGTCTCGTACTGCTGCCTTGGAGAAGGGGTTATGTATCGTTCATCAATTTCACAGGATAATGGAGAATGTGTATAAGGTCATTTTTTAGGCAGAGCTGGGAATCAAACCTAGGTGTTTAATATAAGAAAGCCAAATCTTACCCATTTTGATGCAGTTTGCCAAAGGAACGTGGCAAATTAGGTGCTTCTGTAACCCATACTAACATGTGGCTCTGTCACCCTTTAGCAACCAGACCACACAGCAGCTTACGACTCTTGTTATGGTTTCCATGTTAAAAAATCTGGTAAAGGCCTGTGCTTTTACATCCAGAGGTCTGTCTCATTCCCCAAAGACAACATACAGGGGTATTGTTATATTTAGCTATGCTGTCTATAACCACTAGACCACAATCTGGTCCTGTAACTAGAAGAAAAAAACAAGAACTCTGATGCCCAGTGTTAGGCAGTTTCTCAAATGCTAGTGTAATCCACTGGCATTGTGTGTATGATGTCTCCCTGTATGGACAGGCTCCTACTGAGAATAACAGCATGCTTTTCCTTTCACCAGTTACCCTAGCAGAAATAGAAGAGATCTGTGCTGTGGAATAGAAGGTTTAAACTCTGCTGACAATGACCCATGTGGGAGTGAAACAAATATATAAATAAAAAGTTAGTGTAGGACCCTGAAGTAAGAGTTGGAATGGTTTTATATTGCAAAACATTGCATTTAGAGGACATTTACATGTGGTATTAATAGTTGTTGTTGCATTTTTTTTGTGCTTGTACTTTGGTTTAATGGGAGTTGTCACTTTAAGAACAGAATGTGAGATTAAGACTGCCTATAGAGAGAGGTATTTGAGGCTGAGAGTAATGTGTGGGAGACTGTCTGTGTTTCCTGAGTGGAAGATATTGTCTCTGTAATTTCCAAAAAGGTCAGAACTTCTAGAAAACAAGCTTAATTCTCGAAGTATAACATTAGCACTTATAGGGAACTCTGGGTATGTCTACACTACAGTAAAACACCTATGGCTGGCTCATGTCCGCTGACTCGGGCTTGTGGGGCTACAAAATTGCAGTGTAGACGTCCAGGCTTGGATTGGAGCCTGGGGTCTGTGAACCTCCTCCTCTTGGAGTCCCAGAGCCCGGGCTTCAGCTTGAGCCTGGACGTCCACATGGCAATTTTATAGCCCCGCAGCCTGAGTCAGCTGACACAGGCCAGCTGTGGGTGTTATTGCAGTGTAGACGTGCTCTGTATGTCTCAGGGCATTGCTAATGAGCTGTAGAGCCTTTCAACCGTAGGTCACCAGTATGAAATCCAGCTCAGCACGGGTTAAAAGGCATTCCCATTTAAAGGAAGTCTGGTAGCCTCTGAGTTCAACTTGCAGCTCCCCGTCACAAACTTTGCACTAAATTGCAAGCTCTTCAGGGCATAGCTTTCTTGCTATATGTTTGTACAGACCATAGCGCAATGGGGGACCCATCTCAGTTGAGTACTCGAGGAAGAGCTCATGCAGCATGGCCAAAATCACCTTGTTCACTATACCTTTGAGTTGGCAACACTAAGTCTCACACATGTTGGAGGTGGGGTGGGAGGAGTTAAATAATCAGAAGACAAACTTCAAAAAAAGTTAATCTCTTTTAAAATCTCATGATTTTGAAGAGTCTCCTAATTTGGGGGTTGGCAATACTGCTATTCACCTTTTTTAAATATTTTTTTTATTTAATTTCAGCATCTTTTAAAGGGGAGGAAAGCCCTGTTTCTGAGGACCAACCATTTCCGTCTCTCCAGACGGTAAGCAGAAGTCAATATAGAACTAGACAATGTAGAGCAATGTAATACTAGGCAAATTGAAATTTGAAAATATTTATAAATAAGCTTTTGGGGTTTTGCATGCTTAATGGAGAAGTGGAGTCTAGAACACGAACTTTCAAAGGTTTTTGTCGCAGGAAGAGGAAAGGGTTCAAAATGGAAAATATTTTTGACTGTCTATGTGCACATGAGTTTGGGGCACTGAAATGCTATAACTGTCTAGTAAATAACCAATGTAGGTTGTATAGCCACTGTAAATGTATCAGCCACATTCAAAACCCCTTCAGTTTCCAACATATAAATGGGACCTCTTTTGATTTACTGCTTCAATTTTTTGAGGACAAGCCAAAAAAGATGATCTGGAAGAATTTTTTCCATTTCTTTCCAGTTCCTGAATCATCCTCATTTTTCTGCAATAGGAGCTCACTGGTGGGTAATGAAATACTTCTTCCCAGCAGTTGACAAGAAGCTTTTTACCAGCAGCAGTGCATTAAAGCCAAAGAAAATGGGTGTAGGGCACTAAAAGGAGGCTATGGGCCAGAACTTTCAAAAGTGGCCACTAATTATGGATGGCTCAGTTTTTAGGTGCCCAGCTTGGCACGTAGGGCCTGCTTTTCAGAAATCCTGTTCATCCACAACTCTAGAAGTTTTTGGGACCCGCAGGTGCTTAACATCTCTGAAAATCAGACCTCTGGGGAAGTGTCATAGATCATAGACTCGTAGAACTGGAAGGGACCTCACAAGGTCATCTAGTCCAGTCCCCTGCACTCAAGGCAGGACTAAGTATTATCTAGACCATCCCTGACAGGTGTTTGTCCACCCTGCTCTTAAAAATCCCCAATGATGGAGAATCCAGTGCTTAACCATTCTGACAGTGAGGAAGCTTTTCCTAATGTCCAACCTAAACTGCCCTTGCTGCAATTTAAGCCCATTGCTTCTTGCCCTATCCTTAGAGATTAAGAAGGTTAAGCTTGGTATCATCTGCAAGCTTTATAAGTGTACTCTCTATGCCATTATCAAGTCTTAGAGCCCAGGTCTACAAACTCAGGTTGGCATTGTGGTGCAGGCATTCTGGGTCGGGTTGGAGTTTGGGCTCTGAAACCCACCCCCGCCTCCCTAGGCTTCAGAGGCTGAGCTCCAGCCCAAGCATGAACGTCTACCCGGCTATTTTTAGCACCGCAGCACAAGTTCCAAATTGGGCACCAAATTTGAGGCATCCGCAATTGGTAGCCACTTTTCAAAACTTTAGCCTTAGAATTGCATTCGTTCACCACTTAGCTTCTGCCACTTAACACAGCCACATATAGCACTGAGTGAGTACATTCCAATATATTCCATTATTAATAACTAATCTTTGCCGAAGTTGTGTTTTTGAGTTGGCTTTTTCTTCAGAAACTGTTTACCAGACTTAGTCTGTGATAATGCTTGAAACTTTTTTCCCTTGAACGGTGCTTCTGTTTGCCCCTTGCAGCAATTGCTGGGTACTATTCTCCAAAATCCAAATGAAAGTAATTAAATCTTTATCTTTTGTCTGAGAGGTAAACATGAACAAATGAGTAATGAACTGGCCTACATAATTTTTGGCTGTTAACTAGGGAAATTGTGACTTTCCATGTATCAGAGCAATTGTTTTTGATATAAAACAAAAACATATGTAATAAGTAGCCAAACAGAAAATGTATGCACTGAGTATTTGTAATTTGTAAATAACTGTACATCTCAAAGTGTTAGTACATAAGAAATTAGTTGCAGATAATGCTGTAGCTAATTCCTCATTATTCCATTGACCCACTTTGGACCAGAGTAGAAAAGGGATAATGTGCCTTTAAGTATTAAAGAATCATATGTATGCTGTACTTTTTGGCCCTTGCTGGGTGATGTTTCAGCAGTTTTTGTTCTGTATTTATCCTTGCCAATAGTCTTAATGAGCATCATGTGATTTGGTCCCTTTTTATAATACTATTGTATCCAGGTTCTGGAATCCCTTCCTGAAGATGTCGGGTTTAACATAGAAATAAAATGGATCTGCCAACAAAGAGTAAGCAATTGATGATGTTCCTTGTTTTGATAGTCTGCAATGTAACACAAGTTATCATGCATATCTTGCTATGTCAGTTTGCATGTGACACAGACCTCATCTACTATTTTACCGTTATTTTTATTTAATCAAAGTTCTTAGGCTTACCCAGCCCTTTTTTCTTTTGAACAGTAAAAAGCAGTTTTGTTTCACTGACAGTGTATCCTACTAGCTTTAGAACTAGAAAATAAGAGACTGAACCTGCAAATAAACAGACACGTACTTCCCTTTAAGCACATGCATAAGTGTTTGTATTGGGATCATAATGCAGAATTGACCATTTTTTGTAGGCAATCATCTTCTAAAGATGAAAAGAATCCTGAGTTATTTATATAATTAAATATTGCTACAACATTTATATACTTACAGATGATTGTACAAAACATCTAATGTTAGTTGCCCTTTCCTTTATTCATTTATACTACATTTGGCTTTTTAATTTTTTTTCTGTTTACATTTGTTTTTAATATAACCCATATTTAAATGATTTTATTATGCAAATGATCTTTTAATTTTAATAGACTTCATGAATAGTTGATGTCCCTAGGAATAAAGTGAGTTGTTTAAATGGATCATTAAAAGTTATAAAATGTATAACACTGATTTAAAAGCTGCATATTTCTGAACAGTTTTGTTGAAAGCCAGCTCTATAGTGTTGCAAACAGCACTTGGTAGACCGGAGAAGAGTGCTATTTTTTATTCATATTGACGAGCTGGATTCTTTTTTCACTCAACTTAAATAATAGACTCCTGTCATTTGAAATAATTACAGTAGTCATTGAGTTAGTTCAACTACTTGTTCTTGTTTTTATAGGATGGGAAATGGGATGGCAACCTGTCAACCTATTTTGATATGAACCTCTTCTTAGATATCATTCTAAAAACTACTCTAGAAAATGCTGGAAGAAGGAGAATTATATTTTCTTCATTTGATGCGGACATTTGCACAATGTAAGTTACAACTCAACTTTAAACCATTTTTGACTCAATAGATTTCACCTTCAGTGTTAGTAAACAATGGAAAACTCATTAAGTTATTTTTGTGACTTGAGTTTGAATGCCAACACACTTAAGTGTAGTTGCTAAACATGGATTTAGACCTTTCATCCATCTGACTCATGCCCAAAAATATAATCTGAAAACAAAGCCAGAAACATATTAAGAGAAAAGGCATTGGAAAAAATAGAGAATTTACTATTTGTTAAAGTGGCTCAGTTGTCTGAGTAAACATTTATTTTCTCAAAACAGGAAAAAGAGCAGACTTTATACTGGGGTTTCACTTTCCCTCTGGCTTCAGTTTCCTGGCCATTCCAGCGTGTGTCAATCTGTTCCTTCCTCTTGGCTGGAGGATAAAATATTTAGTGTCTCAAAATAAGAAAATACCTGTTTGAAATGCTCTGCTTCACAGTACTGCATAAGGAAAGTGAGGGCCAGATAACAGCTCTAATGTCTCTTCAGTTATAGGACAGTTCTGGGTAATGTCAGTGTCCATATGCTGCTGTGCAAACAAATGCCAAGACAGTACACTTATCTGGTAACAGCCAATTCTTGTCACAATAGGTGACCATGTTAGAACAGGCAGTTATTTGGCAGTTAATTTGCATGCACTAAATAAATATACATATATAATGATAGAATTCTCTATTGACAATTTTCAACAAACCTCCAATTTAAAAAAACACGAAAATTCTTAAATTACATAAATAGAGTTATTGGATATTGGCTTTCTAGAAAAACTAATTGGCTTTCTGTTGTGGCACATCTTATGTTGGTTTTCTGGGTGCTGAATAAAGAAGACACAGACCCTGAATAGGGAACTTATGGTCTAGGACAGACATAGAGTAATTGACACACTACACCAGTCTTTGTATGGAAATATTGCAGAATTCCCTATTGAAAGACTGTAGAAAAAATCTTTAAAGCAGAGATTTGAAAGAAGACGGGTACTTGACAATAAGAGGACTTCCAAACATAAGGGACAGCCTGTGGAAAAGAATGGAAGAAGGGTGCAAAGGGGCTGGTTAGGAGGGGGCAATGAAAGGTGAAAAGTAAGTGACGGAGGAGTCAAAGTTAATGAATCACCATGCCCAGAATACTACATCCACCTATTACTATTTCATAGCAGTGCTGGTGAACCAACTCTAAAGTGGTGTGGCTTGGGAATGTTTTAAGTTTGCTATTGTGTGTTTTGTAAAGGGAAAAATGATAGGCTACTCGCTTCTAGAATTTTATATATGGAAAACTTTGGGGGGGGGGGGACATACTTTAGCGTACTTTAAATAGTTGAAATATGTAAATCTCTAATGTGGTGAAAGGGACAATGGTATGTTGTACACATTGAGGCAAAACTGCAGTGTTTATCTGTTGCATCTGCAAAGGATTAAATGAATACCCAATAAGTAAAAGTATTCCCTTCTAACCGTGAGACTGAACTTGTCATTTGTAGTGAATGTGTTCAAACATGCAAATATGCATATTACTATGCAGGAAAGGGAGACATCACTATGCCAAACTATCTTCCCTGGAACTAAAATCCAGGGCAGTCATGTCCCTTTTGCTTAGGAAGAAAGGGGAGAAAAAACTCAGTCTTATGAAAAAGAATTTCTCCATTTTCTCATAACATTTGCCTCGTCTTTCTCTGGAATATAGTAAAGCTTACTGCAATGTTAACTTTTTAGTCATGTCCAACTGACTAAACAGACTGGTGTCTGTCCACAAAACTGCTTAATCATTGATTAATACTTTGCATATTACATGTCAATACAGTTTGGGAATGGTGACTCTGCTTTTATATTCTCATCCGTGTGAGAGAAAAACTACTGAAGTTTCCCTTTGCAATTGTATTTTTATACTCTTTTACAGGGTTCGGCAAAAGCAAAATAAGTATCCTGTGTTGTTTCTAACGCAAGGAAAATCTGATATTTATCCAGAACTTATGGATCTCCGGTCTCGTACAACTCCTATTGCCATGAGCTTTGCCCAGTTTGAAAACTTGCTGGTAAGTTGTTATGCTCTTGTTACTCTGTGAAATGAAACTAACTTATTGCTATATTCCAGAATTGCTGATAAACTGACTTTTTTTTAAAATACAGAAGCAGAATAAGGTGACAAGCAAACTGTTAAAAGAATACATAAACATTTAGTAAACAAATGTATTAGTGTATTTTCATTGCTTTAAAGTACTAAGAATGCACTTCAGTCCTCTTGCATTTTTAAAGACTTGCTTCTTTAACTACTATTCAATATTCATTTAATCCTGGAGTTCATAAGATTTTTTTTTTTCTTTTAGTTGTCTAAAAATTGTGAAAAGAAGAACAGGAGTACTTGTGGCACCTTAGAGACTAACAAATTTATTAGAGCATAAGCTTTCGTGGACTACAGCCCACTTCTTCGGATGCAGAAGTGGGCTGTAGTCCACGAAAGCTTATGCTCTAATAAATTTGTTAGTCTCTAAGGTGCCACAAGTACTCCTGTTCTTCTTTT